>NC_045804.1:48249923-48552953 GCF_009873245.2 Balaenoptera musculus | reverse complement strand
TGTCCCCACGTGGACGCGGAGAAAACTGCATGAGCACGGCCTGTGTGCAGAGAAGCCCACGCAGGTGCAGTGGAAAGTTGAATTCGCTTTTGGGTATATGGGTTGACCAGCCTCTGAGGTACATTTACTGGGGGCAGTAAGCTTTGGCGTGGGTTCTGTTACCTCTGCAGGGTTTAGGGCCCTCTTCTCCCAAGGGGCACTCAGCTAATTATAGGCTATCTCTAAGGAGTCTGAACAAATGGAAGGGCTGTAGAGACCTGGTCCTTGAGCATCCGCCTGGGGGGAGCTCAGAGCAGGCTGTGGGGACAGAGTGTTTGGGAATCGCAGTCGAGCAATCTAGCGGCCAAAGGAGGTACTTTCTGAACCCCAGCTGGGCATGGGGTAGGGAGGCAAGATTCAGTTCCATTCACAGCTGTGTTCTATCATCAGCACTGCTCAGAGGCAGGTAGGCAGTTTCGGAGGCATCCTTGGGGTGGGAGCGGGGGTCCAAGGCCTCTGGGCAGAAGTTGAAGGGAGAAGTGGGAGGAGATGGAGGCCTTTGGGATGTGGCTGGGCCACTCCCCCTGAACCCCTCCTTTCCTCCTGGCAGCTGTTACAGTCTTTTGAAGACATCCCCTTGTGCAGCATCCTGCAGCAGATACAAGAGAAATATGACCTGCAGAAGGTTAAGAAGGTGAGAGTTAGTGGCCCCGGGGAGGTCAGCAGCCCTGGGGTTGGGGAATGCTCGGGTCCTTCTCACCAGTGCCTGGAATCCTTTTCTAGGGTATGGTGAGACCTGCCCTCTTTGGAAACCTGTTTGGGGTGCTAGCCCTCTTTCAGTCAGGCAGGCTGGTGAAGGTAAGAGCTTTGGGGGTTTTGGGGTATGTGGACTGGCTTGGAGTGGTGGGGGGAGAGTGGCATGCCCTGCTCACACCCTCTCTGCCTCTGGGGGTACCAGGACTCGGAGGCACTGATGCAGTCGGTGAAGCTGCTGCAAGTCCTGGGCCAGCACTACAGCCACTTGCAAGAGCAGCCCCAGAAGGCCCTGGTGGACATCCTCTCGCAGGTACGGGGCCTGGGGTAACGCTGCCTGTTGTAGAAGAATACGGAGAAGACGCGAGTTTACTCCATGGAAACACAGCACTGTCGCGCGGAAATGTGTGTGGCACTTGACATTTTGTAGTAACTACATTTAAAAAGTGAGAAAGAAATAGGGATGGTTTATTAGACTAAATAAAACATGTTACTATGTCTAAAGTATTAATGTGCAGTCAGTACAAAAAAACTATAGAGGTAGTTTACGTTCTTTTAAGTTCCCAGAATCCAGTGTATTGTACGCTCACAGCATATTTCCGTTCAGATTAGTACATTCTGAGTGCTTGGTGCCCACATGTGGCCAGTGGCTGCCATATCGGATAGTGCCGTTGTAGAACAGTGCCTGGCATGTGCCCGGTGGGTTAAACATGTTTGCCATTGTTGTTTTGGGCAGAGCTGGCCCCTCGGGGGTCCCCACTGCCCTATGTGGGAAATGGAGGTAGGGTAGTACCTAGAATCCTTTGCTGCTGAGGAAAAGGCAGGGACCGGTACATCCCAGGCCGAGGCTTTCTGCACAGCCCTGGCCACAGAGCCAGAAGGACCTTCACGTGGGGCACCTTGTATAAGAAATGGGCTAGTTCTGCAAAACCCAAAAGAGGAATAATTAAAAGGGTGGTCCAGGGCCAATTAGCATCAGTGGGATGCTTGTTTAAAACCCAGCTTCAGGGGCTTGGGAATTTGAGCTTTCTAAGGACTACCCTCTGATTCTGATGCCTGGCAAGGTGGATTGTGGCTGTCCCTCCTTGGGCTGGCACTGTGACAGGGGCCTCACGGGAGCCTGGCAGGTGGAACAGGGCCCAAAGGGCTCACCCCGTGGGGAGAGACAAAGGGTGCCATGCGGGGGCCCCCCCTCCCTCAACCAATGTCCCCACGCCAGGTCCCAGAGGCCATGTTGCAGGAGGTCCTGCCGAAAGTCCTCAAGCCCGACTTGAATTCAGTACTTGGTTCCCCTGAGCACCTGGAGCTCTTCCTCTTGGCTCAGCAGAAGGTGCCCACGAAGCTGGAGAAGCTGATGGGACCCGTCAACCTGTTCTCAGATGAGAGCATCCCCAGGTGTGAGGGGGGCGGGGAGATGGGCTCTCTGGGCCTCGGGGCTGCCCCTCCATCCACGGGTTTGCGCCATGGCCTGGGGTCGGGTGTCCAGGTGGCCCCAGGCGCCTGGCCCTGTCTGTTTAGGGAGTGCCCCCTGAGTCCCCTCCGCCTTCCTCTGCAGGCTGGTGACTGTGCTGAAGATGGCGGCCACCTCTGTGAAGAAGGAACGCAAGCTGCCTGCCGTGGCTTTGGACCTGCTCCGCCTGGCGCTCCAGGAGGACAGCTTCCCACGGTTCTGGAAGGAGGTTGTGGAACAAGGGCTCCTGAAGAAGCAGTTCTGGCCGGCCAGGTGCGTGAGTGCTTGACCTCTCTCCATCCCCTCTCCCCGGTTTGTTGAGCAGGGAGGGGCCAGGGGTCCGAGGGCTCTGACCAGGCTCTGTCCTGCGCCCCCTTAGCTACCTGTGTTTCCGCCTGCTGGGTGCGGCCCTGCCCCTGCTGTCCAAGGAGCAGCTGCAGCTGGTGATGCAGGGGGACCTGATCCGCCATTACGGGGAGCACATGGTCACTGCTAAGGTGGGTGCTGCCCCCTGTGGCCCAGCCCTGCCAGAAAGGGCCAGGCGACTGGGCTGCTTCCTGCCAAGAAGGGGGGGCGGGCCGCAGGGGTCAGCTGGCTTCCGGAAGAGAGGGTTGCTCTCCTGCCCTCCATGTCAGTGGTCCTGCCTGGGATGGGCAAGCACAGCTGCTATTGGGAGGGGCCTGGGAAGGGACAACCCTTTTCTCTGCGTAAAGTGAGCTAGTAAAGTGAGCTACGTGAGGTCCGACCCACATACCCCTCCCCGCCGCCTCTATAGCTATATACCCCTCCCCCCCACCTCTATATCTATATACCCCTCCCCCTGTCTCTATCTCTATATACCCCTCCCCCTGCCTCTATCTATATGCCCCTCCCCTGCCTCTATATCTATATACCCCTCCCCCCGCCTCTATATACCCCTCCCCCGCCTCTATATACCCCTCCCCCGCCTCTATATCTATATACCCCTCTTCCCCGCCTCTATATCTATATACCCCTCTTCCCCGCCTCTATATCTATATACCCCTCTTCCCCGCCTCTATATCTATATACCCCTCTTCCCCGCCTCTATATCTATATACCCCTCTTCCCCGCCTCTATATCTATATACCCCTCTTCCCCGCCTCTATATCTATATACCCCTCTTCCCCGCCTCTATATCTATATACCCCTCTTCCCCGCCTCTATATCTATATACCCCTCTTCCCCGCCTCTATATCTATATACCCCTCTTCCCCGCCTCTATATCTATATACCCCTCTTCCCCGCCTCTATATCTATATACCCCTCTTCCCCGCCTCTATATCTATATACCCCTCTTCCCCGCCTCTATATCTATATACCCCTCTTCCCCGCCTCTATATCTATATACCCCTCCCCGCCGCCTCTATATCTACCCCTCCCCGCTGCCTCTATATCTATATACCCTTCTCTGCCGCCTCTATATATCCCTCCCCCGCCTCTATATATCCCTCCCCCCGCCTCTATATATCCCTCCCCCCGCCTCTATATATCCCTCCCCCCGCCTCTATATATCCCTCCCCCCACCTCTATATCTATATACCCCGCCAGCAGTCTGTCCAGACCTCCCTCCACCCCCAGCTAGTGTTACAGTGAGAACAGACATCACCGATGGTGTTTTGAGCAGTCTGAGCACCCCACACTAAGCTAAGTGCTCCACAGGAGAATCAGCTGGTGGTTAAGAGCACGGAATCCCGGACCTGGGGCTGCCAGGTTCCCGTCCTGACCCCACCGCAGCTAGCTGTGTGACCTTCCGCAGCTTGCTTCCTTTCTCTGTGCCCGCTTCTGCTTGTCCATGAGATAAGAGGAGCAGGACCTTCCTCAGAGTCCTCGTGAGGGTAACCAGGCTAGCGTCCACAGGCGCTTAAAGCAGCGCCCTGTTCACAGGAAGTGCTGCTGGGGTCGTCACTAGCTCATTTCATCTTTACAACCAGCTTTGGAGAGCTGCTGTTCCCCTCTTCTGGGCAAAGGGCGGGCTCAGAAAGTACAGAGCGGTGGTTAAGAGCACGGACTGGGGGACCAGACTGACTGGAGCCAGATCCCAGCTGCACCACTTGGAGCCCTGTGACCTTCAGAAGTTACTTGCAAGCTTTTTTGTGCCTCGTTTCCTTCATCTGCAGAACAGTTAGAGGGGCCCAGGGCAAAGGGTTGTTGCAAAGATTAAACTCTGGGGCGCCTGGGCAACCCAGCGGGTACAAGGGAGGGTGCTTCCTGGGCCTCAGGACAGCCTGTTGTGGAAGAAGCTGGGGCGCTGTTGGATCCCTCCTGGCTGGTGACCCCGGTGCTGTGCCCAACTCTCGCAGCTCCCGAGCCAGTTCAAGTTTGCTCCGGAGATGAACGAGTACGTGGGGGCCTTCCTGAAAGGCTGCCAGGATGACCCCGAGCGGCAGTTGGCCCTGGTGGTGGGCTTCACGTCCGTCACCAACCAGGGCCTCCCCGTCGTGCCTACCTTCTGGCGGGTCATGCAGTTCCTGAGTCCCCCCGCCCTCAAGGGCTACGTGGCCTGGCTGCGGGACATGTTTCTCCAGCCCAACCTGGACTCCTTGGTGGACTTCAGCACCAACAACCAGAAGAAAGCCCAGGACACTTTGTTCCACGGGTGAGTGGGCCTGGTGGGGAGGGGCCTGCTGGCCCCAAAGGCCACATGGTACCGTGGTTCCCCAAGAAGGGAGAGGTGGGGAAGAGCCGAGCCTTTACTCTTTTTTTAATATATATATATAAATTTACTTACTTATTTTTGGCTGCATTGGGTCTTCGTTGCTGCACGTGGGCTTTCTCTAGTTGCGGCGAGCAGGGGCTACTTTTCATTGATGTGTGCAGGCTTCTCACTGCGGTGGCTTCTCTTTTTGTGGAGCACAGGCTCTAGGCACGCGGGCTTCAGTAGTTGTGGCTCGCGGGCTCTAGAGCGCAGGCTCAGTAGTTGTGGCGCACGGGCTTGGTTGCTCTGCGGCATGTGGGATCTTCCCGGACCAGAGATCGAACCCGTGTCCCCTGCATTGGCAGGCGGATTCTTAACCACTGCACCGCCAGGGAAGCCCCCGAGCCTTCGCTCTTAAAGGCCTCGGTTTTCTCACACGGGGCCCCGTGCTAGTGATAAGGGTGTTGGGGGATCTTGATTGGTTTTCCTGTCTCCAAGACGGGGCAAGGGGCACCGTTTTCGCCGTCTCTAAACGGCTTCCGGGCTTGCCTCCTGCCCCCAGGCCTGAGCGAGCCGTGTTCCGGCTACGGAAGTGGATCGTTCTCCGCCTGGTCAGCCTCGTGGACAACTTGCACGCGGAGAAGGAGGAGGCCTTGATTGAGGAGGTGGCCAGGTATCGTCATGAGATGCGCTTGGACCCCAACTCCCCACGGGGGCAGCGGCCTCTTGTCTGATCCTAGTTTGGGGCCCCCTGGAGCCAGGAGCCTGGGGGTCAAGTCATCCCTGCCCCTTAGGCAGGAGGAGATTTAAGGGAATTCCTTGGGAACCCTCGGAAGGGGGTACCTCAGAGGCTTGGGCTGGCTCCACCCTCCCCAGACGCCTTTGTGCGTCAGCAGTGTCGGGGGGACCTCGCCTCTGCGTCTGCCAGGTGCCCCTCCCGCCCTCCCTGCAGCCCCAAGAGAGGCAGAAGCGGTGGTGCCCTGGCCGAGGCCACACAGCCTCACATCTTGGTTCTGAGGGAGGGATGCTGGTCCTCTCCCCAGTTCGGGCTGGGCTCTGTTCTGCTGGGGATCCAGACCTGAGAAATGTCTGCTCTCTCATCGTCGCCACCTGGCACCAGGCCCTCGGTGAGGGCCCGAGGATGGGCTGGTCAGAATGGTGGCCCTGACTGAGGGTAACACGGGTTATTCTCCCACCCTCCCTCCCCAGGTTTTGTTTTTTCCACTCATTCTTCGAGACAAAGAAGCCCACGTCCCAGATCCCTGAGACCGAGCAGCACTTCTCTCACCCCCTGGACAGCCGGACCCGGGAGGTGGTGGGCAGTGCCTTCTTCAGGTGGGCGCTGGGCAGCCTGGGAGAGGTCTGAGGGTGGGCGAGCGGGCAGGAAGGTGGCCTCGGGGCGCTGCTCCCTCCAGTTGGAACCTGCGGCCCAGTGAGTTCCAGTGGGTCACAGTGTGGGGGATGGAGGGGGTGGCCTTGTTCACCAGCCCAGCCTGTGACCCTGACCCCACCACTACCAGCCTGCTGCAGACTCTCAGCACGCAGTTCCGGCAGGCGCCGGGGCAGACACAGGACGGGCAGCCCTGGACCTACCACCTGGTGCAGTTTGCAGACCTGCTGTTGAGCCACAGCCGCAACGTGGTTCCCCTGGTGGCCTTCACCACGCAGCAGCGCCAGGCCTGGGACCGGTGAGAGGGCGCAGTTGCCACAGTATGGGTGGGACACTCTGGGGTACTGACGCTGGCCACAGTGCCTGAGGGCGTGCCCGTCTCACCCAGGACGCTGAAGACTCTGAAAGAACTGGAGGCCCAGTCCTCAGAGGCCAAGGCCGCTGCCTTCCAGCACCTGCTACTCCTGGTGGGCATACACCTCTTCAAGGTATGGCAGCCTGGAAGGGAAGGGGTTACAGACCTGGGGTCTGCGGTGGCTAGCAGAGGCTCTGGAGTGTTGAAGTTGGCAGGTTTCCTAGGCTGACTGCTCCTGGCTCGAATTACAGCCCAAGGAAAAGTCACTCCATCCACTTACTGGGCACCAGCTACATCCTGAGCTTTCCGTGCAGTGTCCCTTGTTTGTGATCCCCACAATTTTGAGACAGGCACATCTTTTTGACAGGTGGGGGTAACAGACTTAGAGAGGTAAAGTAACTTACCCCAGGCCATACAGCTGTTGGCTAGGATTCAGACATAGGGATCTGACTCCACTATCCCACAGGACCTCCCAAAACTGCCTTACTGACCAGAGGTGATGGATGTAAAGGAGAAGAGGGGGTCTGGCTCTGGGCATACCAGTCACTGATGGGGCTAGTTCTTCTGTCTGTCGGTGGTCAATTAGAAGTGGGGTCCTGATTTTTCTGTCTGACTCTCACACATCTAGAATCCACAGTAGTGGGTTGAGGGTAGCGTGTTTTTGCCTGGTGCTCCCCACGTGGGGTTCTGTGCCCTGTCACTGTATTCCTCACGTTGTCACTCATACCCTTTCTCATGACGGGTCCTCTAGAACCAGCTTTGTCTCTTTTTCTATTCTTTCCACCAAGAAACTTTGACCACGTTTGGAGTTTAGTGCCGGCAGCTCTTTTGACCCTCGTGGTTTCTTCCCGGCTCTGAACCCTGGTTTCTCTGAAGGATGTCCTCTTGCGTTGTGTGGGCTGGCTCTTGTGGGGCTGCTTCAGGTCTTGAGTAGTCTGAGGAGACGGGACTCCCTTCTGGCCTCTTGGCTGAGGCTTTTGCTTCCAGGTCTTGGGCACTCAGCCCAGCTCGTACACGAGCCGTGTGGGTAATGATCGGTCTCGATGCCCCTTCCGATGCTTGGCACTGGGCCTCTGAGGGGCCTACCCAGACCCTGGGACCTCCGAGCTTGACTTGGGTAAAAGGTACCCAGCCACAGCCAGGAAGCTGGAGGCAAAGATGGCCAGGGCCTGGGCCCTGTTCTGGCCTTCGCTCCACCACCCCTACCCCAGACACTGACGCTGCCCTGCTGCATTATGGGGAAAAGTCTGCCCTTTTGGTACCGACAGTCACACAGGTTATTTTCAACTCACCGGTCAGTGGCTGGAGTCTGGGCTTATTCCCCCACAAGATGGGCTTAAATTTGTTAAGATCAATGATTTTCAGGTCTTTCTCTGTAGCAATGTCAAGCCTGGTGTGGGAGGAGAAATCTAGAATTGCAAAGCAGGAGGCTGGGACCTGCTGGCGCCCTGTGATCCTGACCAGGCCAGCCTTGTCAGCCTCTCCACCGCTCCGGCATCGGTGGGCAGGTTGGGCTTCCCGGTCTCTGAGGGCTCTCAGACCCTGTGCCTGCGTGTTAGGTGTAAAAGGTCATCAGCTTTTGGGCTGCCCCTGGGGTCTGGCTGGGGTCCTCTGCTCTGGATTGTGAGGGTGACTGGACAGGGCAGTCTGGAGTCTTCTAGGCCTCAGATGCCAGCTCCTCCCACTTGGCCACCCCCTCTCCTGGCTCAGCAAAGGCTGGGAATGGGGCCTGGCTCCTGATTTCTGTCCTGTCCTGCACAGTCCCCCACAGAGAGCTGTGACCTCCTGGGCGACATCCAGACCTGCATCAAAAAGAGCCTGGGGGAGAAGCCCCGTCGGACCCGCTCCAAGGCCACCAGTGGGTCATCGTCCCGGGGTGGGGCGGGTGGCGGGCAGTCAATAGGGACCCAGCATGGGGCGCTGGTGCCCTGCCCAGACTCAGCCCTTTCCTTGCTTGCAGACCCCCAGGAGCCACCGTGGGTGGAGGTGCTGGTGGAGATCCTGCTGGCCCTTTTGGCCCAGCCCAACCACCTGATGCGCCAGGTGGCCCGAAGTGTGTTCGGCCACATCTGCTCCCACCTGACTCCACGTGCCCTGCAGCTCATCCTGGATGTAAGTTGGGGCCTTTGGGGAAATGGGTCCCGGGATGGGGCTCTCCAAGCACTGGGCTGCCCTAGGGCTGCCTCACTGCCACCCCGTCCTGACTGTAACCTGCAGGGTGGTCGGGGGCCTCCTTCAGGGTCTCCTGCTGTGCACCCTGACCCTGGGTTTGCCAAGGGCTGATGGGGTCTATCGAGGAGGCACGGGAGGGAGTGGCTCTCTCTCCTGGGCTCCATCTTCCTCCCTGAAATGGGGACCTTTGGCCGAGACCGGACGGCCATGGTCAGGGAAGGCCGTCGAGAGGGCCCAGGGGTCTGAGGCGGGTGAAGGGGCCGGGGCAACAGATGCGTCAGCCGCCTGGGAATCCCGGCAGGTGCTGAACCCCGAGGAGAGCCAGGATGAGGACGACAGCGTGGTGGTTACAGACGACTCCGAGCAGCAGCCGCTGGGGGATGCAGAGGTACTTGGCAGCGAGGGGCAGGGGGTGGGCGGACACGCGGCGGGCGGTGGAGAGGCGTGACACGCGGTGGGCGGTGGAGAGGCGTGACACGCGGCGGGCGGTGGAGAGGCGTGACACGCGGCCCACCCACAGGACAAGAGCTCGGACGACGGTGAGGGCAAGGGCGCCAACGACTCGGAGAGCGAGGAGGAGAGCAACGACGAGGAGAGCGACGAGGAGGATCGGGACGGGGACGTGGACCAGGGCTTCCGGGAGCAGCTGATGGCGGTGCTGCAGGCGGGGAAGGCGCTGGTGAGCAGGGGCCGGGCCGGGGCCCTGCGTCCGTGTGCGTCTCCTGCACGAGGCCGGGCCGCTCACGGGGCATCCGTCCCTCAGGGCGGAGCTGACGGCGGGGACGACGACGAGCTGGGGGATGAGGCCATGATGGCCCTGGACAAGAGCTTGGCCAGCCTCTTTGCCGAGCAGAAGCTGCGCATCCAGGCCCGGAGGGACGAGAAGAACAAGCTACAGAAGGAGAAGGCGCTCCGGCGGGACTTCCAGATCAGGGTGAGCCCGCTCGGCGGCCCCAGCCCCACCCCCTCCGTCCGGTCTCCCTCTGCTCCCGTCCCCGCACCTGGCTGAGCCCACCCTTACCGGCTGCAGGTCCTGGACCTGATCGAGGTGCTGGTGACCAGGCAGCCCGAGAACCCCCTGGTCCTGGAGCTGCTCGAGCCGCTGCTGCACGTGATCCGGCGCAGCATGCGCACCAGCAGCACGAAGCAGGAGCAGGATCTGCTGCACAAGACGGCCCGCATCTTCACGTGAGCGCGGGCGGGCCCCCGGGGAGCCGGGCCTTGGGGGTTCCCTGGGTAGAAAGGGTAGGAGCCAGGACCCCCGGGGGCCCGCATCATTCAGGAAGTCTCACGCAGCTCTGCCCCGCCCGTGTGTTCTGCAGCCCTTAGCACGGGGCCCCCAGTCCCATCCCTGCCCTCGGGGTCACTGCGGCTGGGAAACCCGGCAGGGCGTCAGCGGCGACATTCTGGGCCTGTGGCAGGGGCTGGATGGGAGACGGTAGGCGCACCTAACCCAGGCGTGAGGTGCCAGGGAAGGCCGCCTGGGAGACATTTAGGCAGTGCAGGGAGCTGCGGGGCTCCTCAGGTCCAGAGGCCACAGGCGGGGCAGAAAGGCGTGTCCACACGGGAGCCGGTGAGGCGCAGCCAGACGCGGGAGGCCTTGGGGCCCGGCCCTCGCAGTATTGGGAGGCCTCGGAGGCGTTTGCAGCCAGGAGGCGGGCCGAGTGGGCGGCGCTAGAGCAGGGAGCCCAGCAAGAGAGTCGGCGCAGCGCGGCAGGTAGAGCCCTCGCTGCCTTCTAGAGAGCGGAGGAGGTGGTGGAGACAGAGACAGAGGCCTAAGGACTTGAGGTGCCGAGTGTGCAGCACAGAGCGGGTGGGGAGGGGCAGTGGACAGCGCAGCCCCCGCTCACGCCCCCTGCAGGCCCAGGTCACACTTTCTCAGCTAGTTCTCCCTCCCACTCTGCCCAGGCCCGCAGGGTCCTGAGCGCACAGACCCTGGTTTTTGTCTTACAAAGAGCCTGGAAGCCACCATGCCCCGGGAGACGGGTGTAGATGGGGCTGTGGCCAGGTCGGGGTGTCGGCCCGTGGTGGAGCCACACCCAGGGAGCTGGTTTCCCTCCGGCTTCTCCTCGGAGCCCATCCGCACGTGGCCCCGGGCCTGCCCCTGCGCCCTTGGTCAGACCCCTTTCTTTAGGTGTTTGTTTCCTGCCTGTGAAGTGGGACCCGGTGTCCCTACCCTGGGGCTTGGCCCTGCCGTGGGTCGGGATGGGGGGGCGGGTAACATCGTGACCAGCTCTGGCCGACCCCCACTCTCCCCCCACCAGACACCACCTGTGCCGCTCCCGGCATTACTGCCGCAACGTGGGCGACCGCGTGGAGACTCTGTACGCCCGGCTGGAGAGGCTGGCGCAGCAGGCTGGTCGCCAGGCTGACTCCTCCGTCTCCCTCTACTACTTCAACGCCTCCCTCTACCTGCTCCGGGTCCTGAAGGGCAACACTGTGGGCAAGTCCACCTGCAAGGCCCAGAAGAAGGAGAAAGCCGGCACTGACGCCGGCACCCAGCCCCAGGGCCCAGAGGTGAGCAGGCGCTGGCCCGGGAAGGCTCAGCCTGGAAAGTCCAAGCCGGTGGGAGCCAGTCCCAGGAGGCGGCGGGACCATCTGCCCATTTCACAGATGGGAAGTTGAGGCTGTGCCTTCCCCGGGATCTAGCTTTCAGCCTTCTGAAGGCAGCCCAGGCTCTGCTCCCGTGCCAGGGCCCTCTCTCTGGCATCACACCAGCTCTCTCTCACGTGGTGCAGGCTGCCAGCTGCTTGGATTTGAGCCTCGTGACCCCGATCTACTCATCGGCACTGAGCTCCTTCCTGACCAGGCGCAGCAGCCCGCTCACAGCTCCCATGTTCCTCAGCCTCTTCTCCCGGCACCCGGTGAGTTGTAGTGCCAGGCCGCCCCTTGGGCCCCGGCTCGGCCCAGTCCTCACAGCCCACCTCACAGCCCGTCGTTCCCTCCGCAGATGCTCTGTAAGAGCCTGCTCCCCATCGTGGTCGAGCACGTGGCAAGCCACACGCGGCCCCGCCATCAGGTAAGGGGCTTCCCAGATCCCAGCTGAGGGCCTGCCTGAATCACCCGCTCGACTCCTGTCTGGCTCTTTGGGAGGCCCAGGAATGCTGCCCTGGTTGGGCCAGAGGGTGGGCCCTGCCCCTCCGACCTGGCCAGCCCCGCCCCCACTGTAGGCCCAGAGCAGCTGGGGGTGGGGGGCCCTTCCCGTGTGGCCCGAGCCCAGCAGCTCCTCAGAGACCATGCTCTGACCTGCGCAGAGGAAGCCCCGGGCTGATGGGTGTAGGCCTGGGGGCGGGGTGGGATGAGGGGGCTGGAGACACTGGAAGAAGACGCACTGAGTGAGTAGGGGGCCAGGAACCCTGTCCAGCTGACTGACAGCCCTGGCTGCCCCCCAGGCCTCGGTTCTCCCACCTGCCTGAGGAGAAGGGGCAGGAGCAGGTGATGGCCGAGCCCAGAGCGTCTGTGGCGACGGCGCCTCCCGCGTGGCCGATTCAAGTGCCCAGCGGGCTCCTGGAGCTCGTGGGGGACCCCCTGCAGCTCCCTCAGCCCTGGCCCAGCGTGCCGAGGCTCCTGGTGACCCCAGTCCCCCACCCCACCCCAGGCCCAGGCCTGCCTGCTGCTCCAGAAGACCCTGCCCACACGGGAGCTGAGGCTGTGCTTTAAGGACCCCGAGTGGAAGCAGCTGCTGGACCAGATCCTGGCAAAGGTCACTGAGGTAACGGCCACGGGGCTCCTCTCCCCCACCCGCTGGCGGTGGTTCTCTGGGAACCAAGGGGCAAGGGTTGCTGGCCCCTGCGCCTGGGGGCGGGTTGGGGGTTCCCCCAAGGAGACGTTTCTCTCCTCGGCGCCCTAATCTCCTCGTGGGGGCAACAGCAAGGCTTTGGGTAGCTCTCCGGAGGGGCTCAGCCTGGCTGCCTTCTCCTCAGAGCCTGCGGACGCTGGGTGAGGCCGAGACCAAGCCAGGGCACCAGAAGGAGCTGTCCTCCCTGGAGCTGCTCAACACTGTCTTCAGGAGCATCCAGCACGAGGTGAGCCTGGGCTCGGGAGGGAGGGCGCCTCGCAGGCAGGGCGGGCGGTCTGCGCAGAGGGGAGGGGGCGGGTGGGGGGAGCCAGGTGGGGAAGGGTCTGGACGCCCGGGTCAGGACTCTGGGCTTCATGTGCGGGGCGAGGGTGCCGTAACCTGTGCCTGGCCGGGGTGGGGTGAGCCGGTTGCTGCGGCTCTGCTCCAGTAAGGAAGCCGAGAAGGGGCTGGGAGGGCTGGCGGCCACGGGAGGACCCGGCTGTTAGCGGGGAGCCCGGGTTTCCGGGCCTTCGGAGGCGGGCCGGGCGTGTGGAGCGTGAGATGCTCAAGGGGCCGCTGTGGGCAAGTCTCTGGTTCCTCCAGTCTGGCCCGGAGGGAGAGGTTTGGGGGTCCTTAGCGTAGACACTGATCAAAGCCCAAGTGCGGGACAAGCTTCCAAGAGGGTGCTGCAGGGAGCAGACAGGGCCAGGGCCTTGCAGAACGGCAGGCGGACCTGCAAAGCCACGCTCAGAGTGGCAGTAAAAAGCCAGGAGGGAGAGGGGTGTTCTGGAAGCCAGTGGGTTTCAAAAACAACCCATTCAGTACGTGACGGGGAGGGGGAGATAGGAAGAAGGGCGTTGGCAACCCTGAGGTCACTGCATGGTGCCCCCCCCGGAGGTGGGCGGGCCTTCGGGCCATGGGAAGAGAACAGAACATGGCACCTGGGGCTTTTTTCCTTGCAAGGCGAGAGAGACTAGGGATGTACAGGCAGAAGGGTTGGCTGAGGGTCCAGAAGGGGGGTGGGCTCACAGAGAGGCTCTCACCGGGCAAGGGTGGGAGGATGGGGACCAGGAGCCAGGGAGAGGCCATGCCTCATGTCACCACTGCAGCCACAGCCTTCCTGCCCCTCTGCAGAAGCTGACGATGGACCTGACCGCTGTCCTGGGCGTGCTGCAGAGCCAACAGCCGAGGCTGCAGCAGGGGCTACAGCAGGGGGCGCACTCGGCTGGGTCCAGCCGCCTCTATGACCTCTATTGGCAGGCCATGAAGTTCCTCGGAGTCCAGTACGTTTGGGGAGAGGGGGCCCCCACCTTGGGAGGGGCTGGGAAGACCCTCACGTTGCACACGTCCTGCTGTGTGCACCGCAGTGTGGGAGCTTTGGGCAGCTTGGGGACCACGGAGGCGGAGGTCACCCCTGCCCTCACCACATACTTCTCTCCTTTGCTCACTTCCTCCCAGGCGTCCCAAGTCAGAGAAGAAAGATGCCAAGGAAGTCCCTAAGGCCACGCCGAGCCCCATTAGCATGAAGCGGAAGAAAAAGGGGTTCTTGCCAGAGACCAAGAAGCGTAAGAAACGCAAGTCTGAGGGCGCCACGCAGGAGGAGGCGGCCAAGCCCGCAGCTGCCGGTGGGGCCCAGCCCCCCAGCACTGGCAAGAGGAAGAGGAAGAGGAAGAGCAAGGCCCCAGCCCAGGCCCAGGTGAATGGGATGCCTGCCTCCAGGAGTCTGACCCCAGAGCCCCCTGCCACGAGCCCCAGCAGCCCCGCCACGACCCCAAAGCTGCAGAAGAAAAATCAGAAGCTGTCCCAGGTGAGCAGAGCCACCCCCGTGTCTCCCGAGTCCCCCAAGGAGCCTGCTGCCAAAAAGCGTCAGAAGAATCTGCCCCAAAAGGGGGTTTCAGGCAAGTCGCCGCAGTCCGCACTGCCCAGGAGAAAGGCCAGATTGTCTTTGGCCAGCAGGAGCCCCACCCTCCTTCAGAGCGGGGCCAAGAAGAAGGGGCAGCTGAGGAAGGCGAAAAAGCTGTGAGTGTCCCCGTCTGCCCTAGAGACTCCTATTTTTTCACCGCGATTTTAATACACAAGCCGCTGTCTGAGGTTCTACTTTCTGCGCGGGGGGTGGTGGGTCTGCTGCCAGCCTGCCAGGAGGTCCCGCCCCAGCGACCCCCAGCCCCGGGCTGGGCCCTGCCGCTGCTCTCAGGCACAGAGCACGCTTGGGACCTTGGCTCCCCAAGCGGTGTAGGCCAGGCCCAGGGCTCTGGTGTCTGGCGGGTGGGGTACAAGTGTGACCACGCCTCGTACCCCCCCAGGCTGCTTTCCTGCGGGAGCCACCGGGGCATGACTTAAATATCTTTATTTCTTCATTTACAAGAGGAATATATTTGGCTTCTCTTTTAAGACTCTGAGATTCACAATCAGCAGCTCTAAAAAATAAAGGAGCAGTTTGGCTTCCGGAAGGAAGAGGAAGCAACACTTGGACCTGGTTCTTGTACAACAAGAAAACATTGCTGGGGCCCCAGTTGAGGCCGGGGTGGGAATGGAGGCCAGGCTGGTCTTTGGGGGAAGCCCACCCCTTGGTTAGGCCCCCCCCAGGGTGCCCCAGAGCTTGGTGGGGAGGGGCTCCTCCACTAACTTCCCCCCCCTTGAAGCCACACCAGCCAGTCGACTGTGGGCAGAGCGCACTAAGCTGGCTGGCTCTTAGTGACTCCTGCTGGACACACGGGGCCACCTCGACCACAACCACCTTGATTCCAGCAACGGTGCCGGGAGGGAGCGTGGAGCAGAGGGGATGTGATAAGCTCCGCTGGGAAGCTGGGGGTCTGGTGAGAAGTTGGCGGCTGCGCCCCGGTGTGTGGCTCTGGGTGGGGGGAGTCGGGGCTGCGTGTGAACGGCAGCAGCAGCTGGTGTGTGCGTGGAGGTGGCTCTGGGTGCTGGCCTGTCCCGACGCGCCTCAGTCTCCACCAGCCTCGTCCCTGGGACAGGAAGCCCAGTGGAGGGCTGCTTCCTCTGACAGCCGGAGCCCTGGCTGCTGCCCCACAGATTCTGGGAATTGTCCCCTGGGCGCTGCCCCTGGCAAGGGCCCAGCCTGGGGGCCAGAGTCAGCTCCCGGCTTCTGGAGGGCGGGGGTGCTAGGGTGGATCCAAGGAGCCCTGTAGGCATGGGGAACCCCCAGAGGTCTCAAGCCTGGGGCACACGTGGCGTGTAGCTGCCACCAGGGCCTTCACTCCTGGTAATGCCAGCTCCCTGTCAGGATGGTCCCCCACCTGGGAGATCTCCGGGCTGACAGCCAGCCCAGGGCAGCAGAGACAGACGTCCTCCAGAGCGACCAGCCAGGCTGGGAAGCGCCTAGCAACGCGGGTGCCCGGCTCTGCCAGGTTGAGTCCAACGTCCACGAGGTCAGAGGCCCAGCTGACAGGCTATGTAGTCCTCACACACCAGGCCCTTCAGGGAGTCTCAGAGCCGGAAGTGCCACCCTGAGGCTTGGGCCACCTCTTCTCTGTGCAGCCCAGGGGTTGTCGTGTCTTCAGAGCTGCAGGTAGTGCCTTGCCCAGCAAGCTGGCGGGAAAGTCCAGCCCCCGGGCCCCGGAGTCCGGGGAGGGCAGAGACTGCCCCAGGATCACGTAAGCCGGGGACAGGCCAGCCTCTCCCCACACGCCCACAGCGGGCTGTCTTCTTCCTGGGCCCCAGGGCCCCTGCACCCCAGACCCAGGCCTGGGGGTCTGTCCCAGGGTATGGCTCCAGCACACACAGCCTTCCAGGTTAGTTGAGGACACAGCTTCTTGGAGCCAAGGCCACGCGGCAGTCCCAGACCAGAGCCGGTGGGCGCCCAGCTGTGGGTCACACGGAAAGCTTCGGGACAGCCCTACGGGGCCAGGGCGCCGGGGGACACCTCCCAGGCTAGGTAGGAGCAAGGGTTCTTCGTTGTCCCAGTGGCACCTGGAGGGAGGGGGTCAGAGGTCAGGTGTGGAGCCCATTCCAGAGCTTCCCTCTTTCACGATCCTCCCTATGGGGAGAAACAGGCCTTTCTCTGGGCTCCGGTGGCATGAAGGGTGTGGGTCTACTGGAGCCAAGGCGTGGGGCAGTGACCTTGGATTTTGTACTGCCGGGAAGCTGCAGCCCCCAGAGGCCAGGCCCAGAGGAAGGTCCAAGTAGGAGTCAGGCCCTGGCACCTCTAGGAGGATTCGGGAGGACAGAATCCAGAACCGAGCGGGGAGTTCCTGGCCAGTCCCCACCCTGACCTATGCCCCCAGCCCTTCTGAGGAAGGAAGGGGGACCTGCCTCCCTCCCATGGGTCCACTGGTCAATTTGGGCAACATCTCATGAGGAAGAGGGCCAAGGCCAGGGCTGGGATGTTCTCAGGCAGGAGGTGACTCAGGAGCTGCGCCTGCTTCCAGAACACCCCTCCATGGCGAGCTGAGTGCCCCCCCCCCACTAACCCTGCCCCTTCCCTCCGTAAGGAGTCTTGCCCCCAGCCCCCCGACCCACACTCACTGCCTCAGACTTTCACAGATGCGGGCGGCATCACCAGCGGGTTCACCCTGGGGGAGAGACGGGCGGGGGTCAAGGTGGCGGATCAGCGGGGGCCTGGCCCGGGCACTGCTCTGGCGCATCGCATCGCGGGGGCCGGCGGACCGGATGTGCTGGGCAGGGACCTCGTCAGCCCCAGAGGGAGGTGGGAGAGCCCAGGAGTGGGGAGAGAAGAGAGAGAGAGAGAAGAGTAAAGAGGAGAGGAGAAGTCAGAAAATGAGAGGAAAAAGAAGGGGCGGAGCCCCAACCCTGAAAACCATTCGTTCCGGAGAAAAACCCACCTAGAACCACCACAAAAACCCCGGGGCCACCATGGGCTCCCTCTTGTGATGGAGGCAGCATCTGGAGGGCGGGGACCTTGTCAGCCCGATGACCCACCAGCAGGCAGCAGGCCCACCCTCACCCCCCCCACTCACTGCTGCTCAGCCTTGGCGCGGTCGCTGAGGAAGAAGAGCGCGGTGGCCAGGAAGAACATGCCACCCAGGACCACGACGAAGGGGCAGAGCATGAGGGCGTAGCCCAGGCTCAGGAACTCCCAGAGCGGGGAGTCCTTGGTGCTCTGGCGGATCAGGTCGGAGATCTGTGGAATGGGGGAGGGGGTGGATGTCAGCGCGGGGCCACCTCCCAAAGGCCTGCACCCCACCCGCCCCCAGTACTCACAAAGCCGATGAGGTAGGGGCTTCCGGCGTCCCCCAGCAGGTGGGACGTGAAGCTCTGCAGGGCAACGGCAGTGGCCCGTCTGGTGGGGATGACCACATACTGTGCAAGAGGCAGCAGGTCAGAGGCCAGCAGAGTCAGGTGTGCCCACCTGGCCTCATCCCAGGGGTCACGACACTTCTGAAGCTCCCATGGCCTCAGACTCACTCCTGCCCTGGTGTCTTGACTTGTTCTCCTGGGTCCTCCCCGGCTCCTGAGACCAGGCTGCCTTAGCGTCTGCACTTGGCCCTTGGCGGGGAGCCAAATGCACCGGTCACAGGGAAACCGACGCCCGGGGGCACAGAGATTGCACGTGGCAACACTGGGACCAGAACCCTGGCCTCAGTCTTGCCCTCACCTCCCTACAAGCTAAAGACCCATCTTGGTTTCCCCTCCTTGGGGACCTGCCAAGGCCTGGGCTGGCTGGGATGGGTGATGGTGGTGAAGCAGGACCCTGCCTCGAAGAGCCTCCACTTTTACCCCCAGCATGGACTGCCAGAGCCGCTGGGCCCCCGGAACCCCCGCCAGACCAAGCAGGCCCCGACCCACAGGGGCTGCAGCTCTAAAGCTGGGCGGGCCAAGGTCAGACACAGGGGCTGGTGGCGGAGCAGCAGGGGGCGGGCAGCAGCCACGTCAGCGGGCGCCCTGGGCAGCCCCTTGCCCCCGAGCTCAGCTTCCTCATCTAGTCCGAGCCCCAGCCTTGGTAGACAGTCTGTGAGAACAGCCAGTGCCCACGGGGCACCCAGTTACTGGCGGGGAGGGGAAGACCTGGATTGCGTGGCCCCATTTCCAGGAATAATTAGTCACTTGGCTGTGACACTTAATAAAATGGGACATGATTTCCCTGGGACCCAAACCCTGTCAGCATCTGGGGCTGCCCCTGGGGCTGGGGGCAGAGGAGGGGGTCCTGCCTACCGCCAAGGGCATTTGATTCAGGCAAACTCACTCCAGCCTTCACTCCCGCATGTGCAGTGACCCCCGCCTGGCACTGAGCTGAGTCAGACCTCCCGCCCATCACCCCCTTAGCCAGGGACTGGGTGAGGGGGGCGGTGTTGGAGGGAGACCACCCCAGGTGAAGCACATACACAGGGAAGCTCGGGCGGGGCCAGGCAGGCTTCCTGGAGGGGAGCTAGCAGGGGCCTGATGCCCAGGCAGACTCTGATCTCCTAGGCTGACCCATATTCTGGTACCAAACCCCAAGTGCGCTGAAGGTGGCCCCATGAGGAGTCCTTCCTCCCCCTGCCCCCAGGGCCCACCCTGGCACCTCCCACCCTCCCCACCGCCGGTGCCCTGCATACCCTTCTCCCAACTCTCTCCCGGCCCTGACTTGGAGGATCCCTGAGGACAGGACCAGATGTCAGCACCCCCTCCACCACCCCTGCCCCAGACTGCCGCTTGTTATCGAGGCCGCAGCCCCCTCCTGCTTCCTCCCAGGCTGCTCCCGTCCCTGCCCAAGGACACAAGCCCCTGCCGCCACTCAGATGGCCCTTTGTCCCCGGCCGCCTGGTCTGGAGCCCATTGTTGGCCCCGTGAAGACGGCCTCTGTCTGCCCGACCCAGCCACGGGCACTGGGGCAGGCGCGCCTGGAGCCCAGGCTGAGCCGGGAGGGCAGAGTCCATGGGAGCTCAGACCCTGGGGTGGAGCGTTGGCAGACAGCACCACTCTGGTGCCAGCCTGGCACTGCCAGGCTCCCGGCCACAAACTGGAGCCTCCAGACATCGCCCTCCGCACCCAGTCCCCACATCCTGCCCTTCTGCCTGCTCAACCCTCTGATTCCAGGCCCTGCCCCGATGCAGACCCCCAAATCTCTGATCCCCTCTCCCCGCTCACAAGCCCGGCTGGCTCTCCCACCCCTTCACCCACCCTCCCCATCTGCCCCGAGAGGTCGAGAGGCCCCGGTCAGCACGAGGCAACCTTGGCCTGCCTCACCATGAGGATGTCCGCCGTGATGGCCCAGTTAGAAAACAGCAGCGTCTCCCCTACAAAGATGCAGATCTGCCCGGGAGAGACCAGAGCAACCATCAGGGGGCGCTCTGCCCGCCACTGGCCCCAGGCTGCTGGCTGCTGGCCGGGAGCCCCCAGAAGCCCCCCCAACCCCGGCTCCTGGCGGTCAGGCTCACGGGGAATCTGTGGATTAGCTACAGGCTTCAAGCCAGGCCCACAGCCCTGGCCAGAGCAGGGGCAGACTGAGGACTGGAGCCTCCCCGTGGGGGGTCCCCCGCCCAAGTCAGACTGCATTTCCTCTTCCAGAGCCCAGCTCCCCCGCCACCCTGGCACTCCCACCGCACTCACATAGGCCCCCACGATGCTGCTCTTGGCCGCCACGAAGATGAGGCAGATGAAGATGGCGGAGCCCAGCATACCCACGGCGCACACCAGCGGGTCAGCCCGCTGGGTCCGCAGGCGGCACCAGCGCGTGGCTCCTGCGCCCGTGACCACCCCGAGAAAACCCGTAAAGCAGGTGATGGCCCCGAAGATGAGGCTGCGGAGACAGAGGACGGTGCGGCACGGGTTAGGGGGCAGGGCCGGGGTAGAGGGGCCGGCGGCCTCCCTCACCCCGCCATCCCCGCCCGCCCACTGAGCCCGCCTGGCCGCACCTGTCCTTGGCCGCACAGGGCGGGCTGCTGCACGTCTCCGCCGCCTTCTGCACGACTTGGGCGCGGTGCAGGTAGAGCGGGATCCACATGCCCAGGGCCCCTGTGGCGAAGGACACGGCCGACGTGGCCAGGGAGGAGAAGACGTAGCTGCGGCTGGGGAGAGGCCGGGGCAGCAACACTGAGCGGGGGCCAGCATCCCCGCAGCTGGCAGGGTCGGGCCCGGGAGGCAGGCTTTCCTCCCTCACTCCTTCCCCCAGGGACAGAAGGCCTCAAACGCCTTCCCTACGGGCTCTGGGGGTGAAGGCTCTGGCTTCAGGGATCATAAACACTCGTGGCCCCAGCACCGTGGACAGGGAGTCCGGCCGAGCAGGCTGCGTGGGCCAGCCTGCAAGGTGCGGTCCTCTCATCTCGGCGCCCCTCCCTCTTCCCACCGGACCCCTCCCAGCAGCACTCACTTGCGGATCAGGGCCTTCATGTCTCGGAGCCATGACGTCCGGGCCTTGAGCTGCCCCCCGAGCTGGTCAGCGTGGCCTCTCTTAGTGGCCGGGACCAGGACGAGGATGAGCGTTCCTGTGATCATGCCCAGGATGGGGGACACCTGGTGGGTCAGGGTGCACCAAGTTAGGACACCAGGGCCCAGGCGTCTTTGTCTCTGCTGCACCTGGAAGGGGGAGCAGGCCAGCCACGCCTTCTCTGGGCCCCGGGCTCCTCCTCTGGGCTAGTATCTGCCCAGCCTTCCTGACTGGGCAAAGCCACTGGGGGTGAGGCTAGCATATGGGGCTTGGGGGCTCAAAATGGGCTGTGCCGACCAGGGGCAGGATGGGAGAGAGGACTGAAAGTGAAAGGGAGAGAGGGATGGTCAGATGGATGGAGGAGGGAGGACAGATGGCTGAATAGTCAGAGAGATGGATGGATGGATGGATGGATGGATGGATGGATGGATGGATGGATGGATGGATGGATGGTTGGATGGATAGATTGCTGGGTGGATGAATTAACACATGGAAGGACAGGAGGATGGATGAGTAGATGGGTGATGGGTGACGAGTGATGGATGACGGGTGATCGATGCAACAAAAGGAAGACAGGTAGGTGGGCAGACATATGGAATGATGACTGGGAGAGGAGAGTTCCTGGGAACAGGGAGCCAGATACCAGCTCTTGCCCCCCTCCCTGGGTCTGGAAAAGTTTCCCAGGCCAGCTCCTCACCCTGGTGGTGGTGGGGCACTGAGAAGGGGCTGGCTGCGCATGAAGCTTCCAGCTAATATATCAGGTAGCTTATCGTTTGGGAGGGGCCCGTGTGGGTTCCAGGAGAACAGAGGCTCAGGAGTCCCTCTGGGTCTTCCCTGCATCCTGCCCAGTGCCGAGAACTGAATCTCCAAGGCCCCAGGCCTCTCTCCAGATGGAAAGGGCACATCTTGGGAGTCTGGATTCCAGTATACCAGTTCCTCCACCAGCTCATGAGAACAGGGAAATCTGTACCCACCCCCACCAGGCCTGGGAGCCCACGGTCTGGGGAGTTCCTCTCCACTCGCCGCCCCCACCAAAAAGTTCCACGGAAGCTGCTTCCTTCCTGCTTTTGAGGAAAAAACACTTTGTCTTAAGCTTCCTCTCCTTCACAAGACTGGGGATCTCTGTTTCCTCTGATTGCACTGTCCTGGGGCCTTGGCAGACTTGTGCTGAATCCTCCTGCAGGACAGGAAGTGGCTCCAGACCCCGGGGCCCTCACACAGAGGCCTCGTCTCAGCCCCTCCCCAGCACGGTGCCGCAGCTCAAAGCAGGAAGTGCCGCCGTGAACGTGGAATTTCCTTCGTCCTCACAGGCTGGGGCCCCTGAGTGGGGCGGGTCTGGCACCCCTCACGCCACAAAGTGAACTAATGGAGAAGAGCCCAGGCCCGCGAGGTGGGAAGCCTGGCGGCTGAGGCTCTGTCCCTGAATCTCTGGGCGACCCTGGGCAACGGCTGGCCTGGGGGTGTCCTTACCCGCAAGGCCCAGTGCCAGTCTCCGGCCGCCTGCTTCACGCTGGAGCCGGTGATGTAGCCCAGGCCGCTGCAGAGAGGACGGCACGGTCAGGCAGGGATCGGTAGGGCGTCGGGGGCAGAGGGTGCTCACCAGTCTAGCAGGCCACCAGCCCCCGCCCCCCAGCCAGCCAGGGAGCTGGTCCAGGCGCTTCTCAAGGCTGCCTGCCCACGTGTTTAGGTCACAGAGGGCCAAACTCCAGGGAGAGGGAGTGGTCAGAAATCCGAAGGGACCTGGCCCGGATCCTCACCTGCCCAGAGGGATGGCGAAGTAGAAGACAGACAGCATAAGCGTGCGCGTGTTCTTGGTGAAGAGGTCGCCGATGATGGTGGGCGCGATGGTAGAGTAGCTGGCCTCACCGATGCCCACCAGCCCGCGGGACAGGACCAGCAGCCAGAAGTGCTGTGGGGAAGGGCGGAGAGCGCTGGGGGGCCCACCTGCTCCCCTGCCTGCGCACCCCTGCTCCCCGCTTTGCTCCCTACCCGCGGCAGGGCCCAGGAGACAGGAGAGAGGATGGAGCCCAATCCCTGCCGCAGCAACGACTACACCCCAGGCCATTCTGGGCCTCAGTTCCTGCCTCTGAATAGTGGGTCTGACTGGGTCTAGCTGGCCCAGTGCTGGGATGGAGCTGGACTTTCAGGGGCTGAGAGTTGTAGGTTTGGCGGGGGATGTAAGCCTGTGTCTCCACTGCCACCCCGACCCGTTGGGAGACTTCCTCCCTGGGTTCTGGCCCCATCTTGGGAGCCTCAAGCCACCCCTACTCTGTGTCCCATCCCCTGACCAGGCAGCTGGGCTGACCCTGGCAGCACTGAGCACTCAGTGTAAAGGGAGAGTGGGCTCAGTGCCGCCCAGTGGGCTCAGTGCCCCTCCCCCATGCACACATCAAAGAGCAAAGCCCAGCTACGCTGGGAAGGGTGGGGCCATGCCAGCTGCCAGTGGTTCTACCCCTTTGATGTGGACCCAGCCCCTCCGTCCCCCAGCTGCCCAGGGCCTGAGAACCAAGCCTGGTCATTTTTCCCCAGCCCCACCCTGACCACCCATCCGGCCAGCATTGCCCACATCCAGCCCTCCTCCGGGTCTCCCTGTTTCTGCACTTCTCTTTCCCGGCCCTCTCTCTGTGTCGCTGGTCCTGCCCATCCATCTCTGCACCTCTCGTTTCCATAGTTCATTCGCTCTCACCCTCCGTCTCTGAGTCTTCCTTCTCCTGGCCCCTTGCCTGTGCTTCTTTCCCTGAGAAGCATCAGCCCACAGCCTTTGTCTATTTTTCTGTTGGGTTCTTTGTCTTTCTTGTATTAGTTTCTGTTAGCGTTTTATATATCATGGGAATTGACATTTATTAGATAGGTCACAAATATTTTCCATCATCTTTCTTTCCACTTTGTTTATGGGGAGTTTCAGCATACAGAAGCTTTGTGCTGTTTAATTTGATGCTGTCAAAGCTGTTGATTTTCCCTTAATGGCTTCTGGATTTCACATCTTGCTCAAGAAGGGCTAGTCCATCCCAGAATGATACAAAATATTCTTTTATCTTTTATGTTTGTTATATTTTAGAAAGAGAAAGAGAATGGGAGTGATTTCCTTATTCTCCTCTGTACAAGAGCAGGCAGATAAGACCTCTTTGACAAGGGATCCCATTGATCCCCACTCCTCCCCCAGGAACTGGCTATTTTGTGCATTTGTCACGACTTCCTCTCTACCTTTGCCTGCACATACAGGTACCAAGGAACAACATTTAGTGTCCCCTGTGTGCTCTCAAAAAATAAACATAAAAAGACCATTCCTGGGACTTCCCTGCTGGTCCGGTGGTTGAGAATTCACCTTCCAATGCAGGGGACGCGGGTTCGGTCCCTGGTTGGGGGACTGGGAGCCCACATGCCACAACTAGAGAGCAGCCCACGTGCCGCAACGAAGATCGTGCGTGCCGCAACGAAGATCGTGCGTGCCACCCGACACAGCCAAAAGTAAAATAAATAAATATTTTAAAAAAAAAAAAAAAAAAGACCATTCCATGCATCTTGTCCCACAACTTGATTTTTTTCCCTCATCTTTTGGAAACCCATTTCAGCTGGTTAATATAGATCTAGTTCATTCATTTGCTGCTAAGAAGATCATAGTACGAATACACCCCATTCTATCTGGGCGTCCCCCAAGTCGAGGTCATTTAGTTTCTTTTTTTTCTATTACAAAACTTGCAGCAAACATCCTTACATGCACCTGTCTCTTTGTGTCCACGAGTTGGAGTTTCTCCCTTCGGCATATACCCCCAAGTAGTTGTGGGGTGTACACAGAATTTTACAAAATCCTGCCCCACTTTGCTCTCCAAAGAGGCTCTACCAATTTACACTACCACTAGTAGCTTGAATAACACTTGGTATTGTCAGCCTTTTTAATTGCCGCCAATCTGATGGGTGTGAAATGGTAACTCACTGTTGTTTTAATTTGCAGTGCCCTGATTACTCAAGAAGCCGAGAACCATCTCTTCCTACATATGTTGCCTGTGGGGGGATCTTCCCCTGGAAGTGCCTGTCACTATCCTTTGCCCATTTTTTCTACTGGGTTGTTTGTCTTTTTCTTGTTGAATTATAGTTCTAGACTTTTTTTTTTTTAATTATTTATTTATTTATTTTTGGCTGTGTCGGGTCTTCGTTTCTGTGCAAGGGCTTTCTCTAGTTGTGGCAAGCGGGGGCCACTCCTCATCGCGGTGCGTGGGCCTCTCACTGTCCCGGCCTCTCTTGTTGTGGAGAACAGGCTCCAGACGCGCAGGCTCAGTAGTTGTGGCTCACGGGCCCAGTTGCTCCGCGGCATGTGGGATCTTCCCGGACCAGGGCTCGAACCCGTGTCCCCTGCATTGGCAGGCAGACTCTCAACAACTGCACCACCAGGGAAGCCCTAGTTCTAGACTTTTATGGTTTGCCTTTTACTTTACTTTCACCTAGCTGGGATTTATTTTGAAGTATGGTTAGAAATACAGACCATACTTTATCTTCCATCCAGATGTAGAGTCAATACTCCCAAAACCATTTATTTGAGATGCAACTTTCATCCTCCACTCAATTCCCATAGAAAGGAGGACTCTATTTCCTTGATCTCTTAGTTTATCCCTCCGCTGTTTTCATTAGAATAGCCATGTTTTGATAACGGATAGGACAAGAGCCCTTTCATTGTTGTTTTCACAATGTTCTTGGCTGTTCCTGGGCACTTTCTCTGCCA
This sequence comes from Balaenoptera musculus, assembly GCF_009873245.2. NCBI lineage: Eukaryota > Metazoa > Chordata > Mammalia > Artiodactyla > Balaenopteridae > Balaenoptera > Balaenoptera musculus. Next base: position 48,527,377 of record NC_045804.1, on the reverse strand, counting down.
GATTTACTTCAGAATCACATTGCCAAGGTCCACCAAAAACCCCCATGGGACTCAGACTGTGACTGCAATGAACTCATAGATTAATTGGGGGTGATCCGTCTGTCTCTCTCTCTGCCTCTGCTCATCTTCTCTCCCCATCTCTCCCTTCCTTCCACACACCCAGAGTGGGGCCCAGCCTTGACATCATGGTCCTGTACTCACTGGTCAATCCCAGAAGCAGCCCCAGAGGTCAGATGATGAGGGGCCTGGTCAGGGGCAGGACAAGACCCAGAGGGGGTCCAGAAGCTTCTTCTGGTCCAGTCCCCATTTTTGACTGTGGCCATCAGGCTCTACCTGACGTTCTAGGCCTGGGTTTTTATTTATTTATTTATTTTTGGCTGCGTTGGGTCTTCATTGCTGCGCGCGGGCTTTCTCTAGTTGCGGCTAGTAGGGGCTACTCTTCGTTGTGGTGCGCAGGCTTCTCATTGTGGTGGCTGCTCTTGTTGAAGGGCACGGGCTCTAGGTGCACGGGCTTCAGTAGTTGTGGCTCGCAGGCTCAGTAGTTGTGGCTCGCAGGCTCTAGAGCGCAGGCTCAGTAGTTGTGGCGCAAGGCTTAGTTGCTCCGTGGCATGTGGGATCTTCCCGGACCAGGGCTCGAACCTGTGTCCCCTGCATTGGCAGGTGGATTCTTAACCACCACGCCACCAGGGAAGTCCTAGGCCTGGAGCTTATTACCTGGCCTGACCCTTCTCTATGAAGCTGCCCCGTGAAGCAAACTTGTATCCCCCAAACCTGCTAGTTCTCTCTGCCCTCACCTCCAACCTCCTCTCAATCAGTGTAAATCTGACTCACCATTGCCCTTCTTCAGACTCTTCCAGGGTCCAGCACTTCCCTCAGGAGAAAGCTCAAGCCTTCCAACCTGGCATTCAAGGCTCTCCATGACCTGGTCCCTGCCTTCCTTTCCAGCCAAAGCACTCGTCTCCTCAATCTACCAACACACTCCACCATTTCTGCCTCCATGGGGCTGCTCCCTCTGCCTGTGCTATCTTCACCAAGAGGCCTAACCTCCCTGTCTTGCCTGCCCAGCTCAACTGCCACCTCCTCCAGGAAGTCTTCCCTGACCACATGGATGTCAGAGACTGCTCTCTCTTCAGTGAGGACTTTCAGCACTTTGCTTATCTTGAAGGCTCTGAACATGGGAGCTCCTGTCACATCTTCCCATCCACAGGCCTGGGTGCTCCCAAGGCCAGGGTCTCCTCCTTTGTCCCCTAGGCTGAACGCTCCCTGAAGGCAAATCCTGGTCTTCTCCCCTTCTTTTCTTTTTTTTTTTAAAGATTTAATTTTATTTATTTTTGGCTGCTTTGGGTCTTCATTGCTGCGTGCAGGCTTTCTCTAGTTGCGGCAAGTGGGGGCCACTCTTCATCGCGGTGCGCGGGCCTCTCACTGTCGCGGCCTCTCTTGTTGCGGAGCACAGGCTCCAGACGCACAGGCTCAGTAATTGTGGCTCACGGGCTTAGTTGCTCCACGGCATGTGGGGTCTCCCTGGACCAGGGCTCGAACCTGTGTCCCCTGCATTGGCAGGCGGATTCTCATCCGCTGCGCCACCAGGGAAGTCCCTCCCCTTCTTCCTCTATCTCCCTCTATAGTAGCCATCATGTGATTGTCCGTCCTCTGCTTGAAGACCCCTAGTGATGGGACACTCACCACCTCTCAGAGCAACATATCTCCTCATTGGAAGAAAGAACAGAAATAATGATTTGTTGAAACCTGCCATGTGTCAGGGTCTGGACATTCATGAGTTCAATTATTTCTCACAACCACCCTTCATACTACGAAGTATCATCCCCAATTAAAGATAAGGAAACTGAGGCTCAGAGAAGTTAAGTTTCTCCAGATCACAAAGCTGAGTGGGCAACAGAATTGGGATATTCAAATCCAGAACTGTGGGAGCCAAGTAAGAAACATCTTCTTTCCTGGGAATTCCCTGGCGGTCCAGTGGTTAGGACTCCACACTCTCATTGCTGAGGGCCCGGGTTCAATCCCTGGTTGGGGAACTAACATCCCACAAGCTACAGGGTGTGGCCAAAAAAAAAAAGAAAGATCTTCCTTACACTGAACTGATGTTTGTCTCCCTAGGACTTTGACCCAGGGAGTTGGCTGATGGTCGGACAAAGAGCAAACTGTGTGAGGCCTAGAGAAGGGTAGTGACGTATCTAGGGTCACACAGCAAGATGACAGCAGAGCCAGAACTAGAACCCAAGGGTCCTGACTCCTTGGCCAGACTTGCCCCGCTGATCCTTGCATCTTCCCCAAATCAGAAACAGCTCAGAGAGAGTCAGGATGCCACACAGGGCTGTGATTCCCTCTGTTCAAGGCCAGCAAGGGGAAAGCCCAATCGGTAGGGCCAGTGTATAGAAGTACTCAAAGACCCCCTCATCCCACCATACTTGGACCCAACAGGCTGGAACCCCAGTCTAGACTAGGACAGGTCAATCAGACTTGCCACCCGCTGGAGGAACCAGGACACACGGACGGGATGAGCTGGAATGCCGGGTGGAAAGCCCGGGCAGGCCTCACCTGCTGCGGAATGAAGGAGCTGGAGAACGTGACGGCCGACCAGAAGAAAATCCCACAGCTGAGGATCACTTTCCTGTTGAAGCGGTCACCCAGGTAGCCAAAGATGGGCGCAGCCACCATGAAGCTGCAGATGAACACTGCGTGGGGAGAGGAGAGCGGCAGGTGTGGCACATGGGTCTCATGGCTGAGCCCACCCGCCCAGACCACCCAGCGAGAGGCCAAGTGCCTGCTGAGGAAGCAGCCGCTGCCCGAGAGGGGCAACCTCGGCCAGACCTGGGCCCAGGGGAGGCGGGACAGGCCCTCTGGGTTAGGAGACTCCACGACTCCATCCTCCTCAACGCCCAGTGGCAGGTGAGCCCTTCGGGTACTTTTTAAAAGAGTAAAGATTATTCACTATTCAACATTTTCTACTTGTCAGGGGCTGTGCTAGGGGCTCACCACACAGCATCTTGTGTATCTTTCCGACCCCCATCCCACCTCACAGATGGGGAGACACACAGAGAGAAGTGACTTGCCTAAGGCCCCACCGGTAGTAAATGTCCCAGTGGGGACTTGACTCCCTGTCTGACTCCAGAGCCAGTGTTCCTTATACTTTGCCATGCTACTCTCCTTATTATACTTGAAAAAGAGGTTCAGAGAGGGAAAGGGACCTACGCAAGGTCACACAGCAAATTGGGGCAGAACTGGACCTGGAACCCCCAGTCTCATACCTGCCAGATCACACAGCCACCCTCACTCCCAGCAGACTGCAGAGACTTTCCTGACATTTGGAAACATTGTCATTCATTTGTTCATTCATTCATTCGTTCAATCATTCATTCATCCATCCTTTCATCCATTCAACAAAGACCAAAATTCCTGGACTCTTGGAGTTTTCATTCTAGTGAGAAACAATGAAATAAAAAATATAGTATGTCAAGGGGTGACACATGCTAAGGAGGGAAAAAGGGCAGAAACAGGAGATAGGAAAAGTGTGTGAGAAAAAGAAAACAGATGTTAAAATTTTAAATAGAAAGGTCAGAGGTGACATTTCAGCAAAGACCTGGAGGAGATGAGGAGACAAATCATGCAAATATTGGGTTGAGAACAGCAAGTGCAAAGGCCCTGGGGCAGGAATGTGCTTAGCATATTTGTGGAACAACAAATAGACCAGAGTGGCTGGAGCAGAGGGACCCTGGGAGAAAGGCCAGATGGGGTGGGGACTTGTGGCTCACTGTGGTGACTGTGGCTTCTACGGGTGAGAAAGGAAAACACCAGAGGATGCTGAGCAGAGGAGTTATGTGACCTGGTTTTGTTCTTCCAGAACAATAGAGCAGCAGAGTCTCAGAGGACCCTGTGGGGATGGCACTACCAGTATGGGAGGGGCCTTCGAGGTCCCAGGGGGGATAAAGAGTCCAGCAACGCAGGGTAGTCGCTAGGTCATGCGGGGAGGCAGCCCCTGATTCCTCCTCCTGGAAGGCAATCCCACAGCTGACGGGCAGATGGCCAGACAAAGGCCGGGTGGGCAGATAAGACGGCCGGCCAAGCTAAACATTCACAGGGTCTGGCTGTTCCCTCACAGACCTGAGCCCCTAGGAGAAGAGATAGAGGGAGGGGAGGAAGGAGGCAAGGAGGTGAGAGCAGGCTGGGCTGGAGCAGCGCGACTGTCCCTCACTTATCCCAGGGAGCAGGACGGTGAGCGTGTATGGGTGTGGGGGGCAATCTTTTAATCCCAACTGTGTGACTGGGGCCTCGGGCAGCATCAGCAGAGAGGTGCACAAATCTGGGCACTAGAGACGCAGTGCCTGGTCTTGAATTCAGCTCTATTCCTTCCCAGCTGGGTGACCTTGGGCAGGTCACAACTTCTCTGTCCCTCAATTCAGTGGTGTGCTGATAAATGTTTAGCAACTGGCTCTCCAAAAATGAGGCGGGGGGCGGGGGGAGTCCTGATGTGTAGTGTTTGCCCGTTTCCATGGTGCAAATACTCCCACCATGGTCTGATTTCAAGCTACCAATGTGATGTCACTAATCAGAGCTGGGAAGACAGATGCAGTCACAGAGTTGTACATAGAGTATTTCTACCACCTAGATCCAACAGACATAAATAACCTTAAGAACACAGGTAATAGTGAAAGGTAGCAAAATAATTACGGGGTGATGAATTCTGAGTGTTTACTATCTTTGGTTTTTTTTTTTTAATAGCTCTTTGGAGTATAATTATACAAAGTATAATTGTATAATTGCTTCACAATACTGTGTTAGTTTCTGTTGCACAACAAAGCGAATCAGCCATATGCATGCACGTGTCCCCATATCCCCTCCCTCTTGAGCCTCCCTCCCATCCTCCCTATCCCAACCCTCTAGGTCATCGCGAAGCACCGAGCCGATCTCCCTGTGCTATGCTGTGATGTTGTTTAATTGTAAGTTTATATAATTTAGTTTGTAATAACGGTTGTGCTTAACAACCAGCTCACACAATTCCTGAAAATTTAACAATCAACTCTCATGAACCTAAGCCACCTCCAGCGCGCCAACTTCCTCATCTGTAAAATGAAGATAAAAATAGCAACTCCCTGCTTGCTCTGAGCACTGGATGAGACAATGCGCGTAAGGTGCTTAATGCCACGCCCTGCCCAGAGTGGGTCAGCCTTAGTCAACACTGGGCCCTTGTTTAGATCAGTCAGGGTAGAAATTATTTCCTCATATCTAGAAAAAGAATTTTTCCTGCTGGGTCTGTCTCCCAGGACCTGCCTGAGATCAGACCAGGATATGGGCTGGAAAGAGATTTCAGTCTCATCAGGACTTACACATGTTAGGGGAGAAGGAAGAGTTGTTCCCTCTATGCCTGTCTGTATTAGGTGAGGAGTGGGCAGAAAGAATCAGAATAGGAGTTGCCCCCCTGTCTGGCCAAGGAGCAGACCCTGTCCATGGGTTGCCCAGCTTAAAGAGTTAAAATGCCAGGGAACCAGCAAGGAGGGCCAAATCCTACCAAGACAATGAAGGGAGGCTTCATAGAGGCAGTGATGGCAGAGCAGGGCATTGAAGGCTGCATAGGAGTTCACTGCTATGATACTACTTAAAATCAAGTATACTAAAATATAAATTACAAATCTTATAAGACTGTATAATGGTTAATGAGGCATAATGCTTATTGTTAATAATAATTGCAGCTACCATTTATGGAGCATTTATTATAGGCAAGGCCCAGGGATGTGCCCTGGACATAAGCACAGATTATCTCATTTGATTCTCCCTATTATCTTCATCTTATGGAGGGCACAGTAGAGGCTAAAAGGAGTGACATCACACAGCTAGTGTGTGGCTAAGCCAAAATTTATACCCCAATTTGACTCCAGAGTCCTTGCTCTAAATCACACCACAGGCGGCCAGGCTGGGAAGGCGGAAGATCCCAGCTGATGTTCCAAAGGTCAGAGAAAGTTCAGTGTGTGTCGGGGACAGCAGGAAGACGCGTGAGGCTGTGAGGCTGTAGGCTGGGAAGGTGATAGAGAGGAAGCAGTGGGAGGTGAGGCCACAGAGGGAGATCGGGCCCTAACCCCTAGTACCAGGTTTGGTGTTAGTTAGAGGGCAGTGGAGATCCACAGCACACTGTTCTCCCCCTTCAAGGAGGAGCACTGGCCAAGCCCCCACTGGGTGGGTGCAGAGGGGCTGAAGGAGGTGAGCCAGGCCTCGGCCAGACCTCAGCCATCCTGGTCCATCCCTATCGTCCTGTCCACAGCAGAACCGGAAGGCAGCCCCCCTAGTGCTTTCCCCGCTAGCTTTCTTGCCTGCTCTTCTGGGTGGGCAGAGGCACCCGGGACTTCAGATGGACTCCTGCTGGGACAGCCACACCCCATCCCCACCCCTGTCCCGCCAAAGGTCACCAAGTCCCAACCTGAGTTTTACCATCTGTCCCATTGTACAGCTGGGGCCACTGGAAGGTGGAAGAACTTGCCCAAGATGACACAGCAACCCTCCCGACCCTGGACTCTCTCGTCTCTCAGGGTTTCCCCTTGGGGACAAGGGAACCCAAGGTTAGCAGGGAGACACAATCCATCTTTCCAGCCCTCCCTTCTGCTCTGGGGAGCCAAGAGAAAGGATGTCTCCCGGCCCTCAGGGTTGTCACAGGCCAGCAGAGAGGCCTGAACACAGCTAGGTAGGGCCTGGAGGGAAAAAAATTCCTGGCAGAAGGAACAGCACAGGGGCTTCCCTGGTGGCGCAGTGGTTAAGAATCCACCTGCCAATGCAGGGGACACAGGTTTGAGCCCTGGTCCGGGAAGATCCCACATGCCGCGGAGCAACTAGGCCCGTGAGCCACAACTACTGAGCCTGCGCTCTAGAGCCCGCGAGCCACAACTACCGAGCCCGTGTGCCACAACTACTGAAGCCTGCGCGCCTAGAGCCCGTGCTCCACAACAAGAGAAGCCACCGCAATGAGAAGCCCCTGCACCGCAACGAAGAGTAGCCGCCACTCGCTGCAACTAGCGAAAGCCCGCGCACAGCAACGAAGACCCAACGCAGCCAAATAATTAATTAATTAATTAATTTAAAAAAAAAAAAGAAGAAGAAGAAGGAACAGCACAGGCAAAGGCCTGGACAGGTGACCCATGTCCCAGATGGGGGCACAGAGCCTTCTCCAGCCAGCGGGAAGCTCTGCTGAAAATAAAGACCACCCGGCCTAGAAGCTTCCTGGGCTCAGCAACCACAACCCCACAGTCTTTGTCTGGTGGAGGAGAGCTTTCTGGGCAGACTGGCTGCCCCACCCCTGGTCTCGGCAGGGCCGGCTTTCCCGGCACGAGGACATCCTGTGGTCGGGGTGTGGGGAAGCCCTCGGTCAGCTCACGTGTGCTGAGCCCACAGGTCTGGGACAATGGAGCCGCGGGCAGGGAGCCAGGGCAGGGGGCAGGGCCGCGGAGGGCCGAGTGGGAGGAGTCAGAGCCCCTGGCTCACCCAGAGAAGCTGGGGCTGAGCCTCACTCCCTCCTCTGCAAGATGGGCGATGCGCCCCTCCTCACAGGGCCGGCACGAGGTCATCAAGGAGACAGGGCTTGGGCGGCATCCCTAAGGCGCCACCCACCTCTCACGGTGCTGGCTGAAGGCCTTCTCCCGTGGGCCTGCCGAGGAGGCCAGCACCCAAAGCTTGAAACGACTCCTGCTGAGAGTTCTGTGCCCCTGCAGGCAGCCCCCCGACCACCCACGGAGCTGCTGGAAGGTGGTCCTGGAGCAGGAGCGGGTGAGGTCTGCGCTGGGGGAGCCCTGAGTCCCCAAGACTGTGGCCTTGGAGCACACGTCCAGCCCCACTTCAGCCTGGGCTGAACCAGGGCTATTTTTACGAAGTCCGGATCCGGCCAACTTGTTATTTGGAGGAGACTCGCCACCCTCCACATCCTGTGGGCAGGGAGGGTGCTCGGGCAGGCGTGGGGTGGGTGGGGTCAGGCTCTGCCCGAGCACCCTCCCTGCCCACAGGATGGGGAGGATGGAGGCCCAGGCCGGCAGGATGATGGGGAGGACCCAGAACAGCCGGCCCCATCGGTACCTGGAAGCCCACCAGACTCAGAGCCCCTTCGGGAAGAATGGGAAGTACTCCTCCTTCAGACTCCGCTCAGAATATAAACCCTAGGTTGGCCACTGAGGCCTCAGGGAGGGAGGTTCTCGGGCCTCCCTTCTAACAGGAGGGTCCTGCGGGGAGAGCCACGGGGGCTGCCTAGATCTGCCTTCAGAACCTGAGTCTCTGTCGAAGCGGGAGGATATTGCCAGGCTGGCGAAAGTGAGGAGGGAGCAAGGCCAGAAGGAGACTCAGTCCCAAAACAAAGGCGCTGTCTGGTTTCAGTCTGAGCTGGCTCTTCCTCTGTCCCCACTCTCCCCCTGCCCCCGCCCCCCAATCCTGACACTTCCTCGTGATGCCACGAACCCCAGCCCTGAGTTGGTCCTGAGGGGAAACAGCAGGGGCAGGCCCAGGCTGAACTCTCAGCCACCCCACGCGCCCCCCCCAACCCTGTCTCCTGGCCCAGCAGCTCCTGGTGCCCACAAATAAGCAGGCGCCCCAGCTGTCAGCCCTGGCCCTTTGATCTGGGCAAGCAGCAACACCTGGCTCTGACCTTACCAGGGAAGAGCCAGGTGCCTGTGGCCGAGGCCAATTAGGTGACTTGCCTGGTAGCCCATTGAGTCACATCCTGGTCTAGCCCACCTGGCTTCTTGGCTCAGTTGGCCAGAGAGGCACGGACACTCTGGGGAGCCATCCCAGCTGTGCCCAGGGTAGGTGGTAGGGTGAGGGCCACAGAGTAATGACCAGAGGGTCTCGGAGAGCGCTGGGAACTCTCACCATGGCCCAGAGGCACCCACCCCGAGAACACTGAGATGCCAGACACTCAGGCACCTGGGATAAGCCTCACCAATCCAGCGGCCATCTGTGCCCCCATCCCGAGCCAAGAGGACCTCATACACAGAAGTCCCAATGCCAAGCCTGCTACTCTCTCACCATGAGACCTTAAACAAGTCATTTCCCCTCTCTTGACCTCTGTCCTTCCATCTGGAAAGTGAAGCTGACCAAAGGGGGCTTGTAGGAGGAAGACTCAAACAAGGTGATGCTGTGGGTGATTTATCCCCCTCCGGCCAGGTCGCCAGGGATAAGAAGGACACAGCCTGGGACATAACTGAGGCAGCGCTATGACCCTCGCAGCCCTCCCATCCGCTCCCTGGGCAGCTGCACTGGCCCTGACCTCAATCAGTGGGAGTTGAATGGAGGAGACCAGAGCAGATCAGTCAGCAACGCCAAGAGCAGGAGGGGGATGAGGCTCGGGCTGGGTCCCCAGTGACTCAGGGGCCACGGAGGAGGGGGATGGGCAGCTAGGCTCCCTCCTGCACTTCCCTCCCCAGCGCGGCAGCCTGGTCCCTCCCACACTCCCATCCGGCTTGAACTCTGTCCCTCCAGCTGTAAGTGCTGGTCACTGCATTGCACGGAACCCAGGAGGCTGGAGGAACCTGTCCCAGGCCCCAGGGCAGGATGACTTGCTCTGACCTAGCCAGGGAGGCCAAGCAAGGGGGGCGGGGGGTGGGGAGGAGCCAGCAGAGGGGCTTGGGCTCACATCCAGGGTGGAGGTGATGTCTGCGGGGGCCGGGGCCTGGGCGCCCTTAGGAGGAGCTGGACGGCACAGCCCAGCCCTAGTCCTAGCTCGGTTAATTCTCACGTATTCGGGCTGAACCCTGGAGCTTTCATCTCCCCTCTCTGAGCCCCAGAGGCCCCATCTGGGAAATGAGGATGGGCACTGAGCCTAGCTGAATGGCTGTGGCTCAAGGAGGCCGTGGAGGCCTGGCACGGGTGCGTGGTGGAATGCCACCCAGACAGGTCAGGCAGGTTCCTGGACAGAGCCAGCCTCTCCGCCCCTCCCTCCCAGGAGAGCCCGGGAGGGGACGGGGTTCCCAGGGTGGAATGCAGACCATGCACCTTCGCAGCCACATCTAACTGGGCCTCACAGCCAGATGGACTCCAGGACCAAGGGGAAATCAGGGCCAAGGGAGCTGGCCCAACAGCAAGGTCAGGGCCGAGTCAGAACCAGCCCTGGGATGTAATACTGGCTCTGAGTCTCTGCCCAGGCCTGAGGGTCCTGCAGAGGGCACAGCCGGCAGGGCCACAGCCAGTGGAGGGCCAGGAGCTCAGGTCCTACAGGACTACATAGCAGGCAGGGCAGCCACAAGGTTGACATGGACCCTGGAGGGAGGGGCAGAGGTTGGAATAACTGCTTAATCACCTGCCACGCTGCCCTGGCCCAGGGGGGGCTCGGGCCCTGCCTCCCCACCAGTCCCAAGGCTGGGCCCCGGGGGGTGAGGGGCCGAGAACCTCAAGCCCAGGTCTAGTCCGGGACCCAGGTTCTCAGGCTCCTGCCCTGGGTTTTTGAGAGGCTCTGGGGCTGACCAGCTGGAGTTTCCTGTTTTGGCATCTGAGAGGCGATTCCCAGGTTGCCTGCATTCCTGTATCTCACCCACAGCCCCTCAGGGCAGGTGTTATTTGCTTTGTTTCACAAGAATAGAAGCAGAGGCTCGGGGAAGTGGTGCCTTTTGTGAGGGGCAATTGTGGGATTTGGACACAAAACTCACGCTCTTTCTAGTGAGTCAGGACCAGGGAAGAGACAGGCAGGGAATCCCCACCAGGTATTAGAAAGCGGGAGGGGGGCCAGGGCGGGAGGTGGGCCTCACCTGACTGCAGCAAGCCGGCGCCTCGGTCCTTGACCCCGAAGTGCTGCTGGATGTCCAGAAGGACACCTGGGAGGAGAAGACAGAGGGTGCTTACTGGCGACGCCTGACGCCCGGGTGCCCCCATTCGCACACCCCACCTAGGTGACCCTCAGCCCCAGCCCAGCCCTCTTTCCACCTTGCAGGGCCCAGCCTGGCCCCATCTAGAGAACCCCACCCTGCCGAGTTTAGCCAGGCCACTAGAAACCTTGGAGGCCAAGCTTCTACCCTGAGGTGCTCACACTGGGGATAGGACCACATCCCCTCACTCGGCCCGTGTGGGGTCCAATGCACGGACAGGCGAGGCTCCTCCACGGTCACTCGGCCCGGCGGGGCAGCCAAGCCTCCTACCAGCCTGGGCCTCTTGCCCATCTGCAGCTCAGCCCCAGACTAAGTGCTGGGACCCCAGACGTGGACCCTGCCGTCAGGGGAGACCACAAAGCCCCCAGCCCAGAGAGTGGGTGGGCAGCCACTGAAAGCTGCCGGAGAAGCCCCCTGGCCAAGGAGAGGGCGGAGAGGGCTCACAGGCAACACAACACCCGCTCACCTGCACGTGTGCACAAGCACATGCTCCCCCAGCTGTCCTCAGGAGAATAACCAGGACTCCCAATTTTCTGATGCAGGAGCCCAGGGGCAGAGGGAAGCAGGCGGGGCTCCGGGCCTGCTTTCCTGGGGGAAGGGGAGCCCTTGAGGCCATGTCTGCCCTTCTCCCAACTCCCAGCCACCTCTGCGCTCTCGCTCTCTCGTTAGGGCTTTTTCAATCAAAGGGGGGCGGCAACCAGAACAACTAGAAACGATTGACAGCTGTGGACAGACCGAGCCGTGGCTGTATAGAGGCCAGCAACTGCCCAGCCCCCTCTGACCTCGTGCAGCCCTCAACCAGGACTCCGGGGTAAGCCCAACCCCCAGCCCCACAGCTCCCAGGGCCCCTGCCTCAGCTTATCTGAGGACAGCAGGAGGCTGGGCCACAGGCCAGAGTCCCCCTGACCACTGCACATCTGCACTGAGAAGGAAGAGGGGAGAAAGGAGACAGGGCCTGTCTCAGGAGCTCCCCACACAGGGGACAGAGGAAGGGACCAGGACCCTGCCTTCGGGGAACTCCCAGAACTATTCGACACGATGATGATGATGTCAGCATTTAAAATGATGATGGTTTGTATTATTAAGTGCTTCATTAGTTTAACCCTCACACAACCCTATGAGGCTGGTACGATCATCTCGCTGGATAGATGAGGAAACTGAGGCACAGACGGGTAAGCCACATGTTCAAAGTCACACAACAGGGAAATGGGTGAAAGTGGAATCTCCAAACACAGTACAAGGGTCCCGTCCAGTGGCTGGGGCTGGGGAAGAAGCCACTGTCCCCCCACCCAAGACCCAGGCATGGGATGCTGAGGGATTTCCTGTTCTAGCAGCCTGACAGCCAAGAGCAGCTGGTCTCCTCCTTGTTAATACCCAGAGTGGATTCACCATAATTACCCATAATGAAGAGGCTGTGTGAGACCCAGCTAATGACTTAATAACCAGGGCGGGCTGTGACTTTACCTTGAAGGCAGAAGCCAGGGGCCGGTCCTGGGCCTGAGGATGGCAGGTCCACCAAGTGGGATCTCCAAGGTGCCCCAACCCGGCCTCACAGGCCCTGAGTTAGATCAGGTCCTGTGGGTGGCATGGCTGGGCCCGACCTTGGGGAGCCACCCACACTCACCTCCCGGCCTCACAGCCCATTCCCAGTCCTGAGCCAGGGCCTCTGTAGCCTCCTGACCCGATCACATCCCTCTCTTGCAGAATCACCGTCACCTGTGGCTCCCCTGCCTTCAGCAGGCCGTGGGGCTGCAGGTTCAGCTCCGCCAACCCCACCCTCCAGCCTCACTTCTCAGGACACCACCCCGCACCCCACACCCTCGCCACCCCAAACTACTCGTGGGCCCCTGACTACACACGCTCCCTCTTCTTACCCTGGTGCAATTTTGTTGGCTGAGCTAATTCTCGCCATACCTTCAAGACTAGTTTAGATGCCTCCTCTTCTGGGAAGTCTTCCCTAATTTCTCTCCCTCCCACCACCCTCCATAAGCTAGTTGCCCCCACTCTCCCCTGTCCATCCTTGTTTTAACACTTGTCACACTAGGATTAGTTTGTTCTACAGAGAAGACACAGAGGGACACGGCTATGAGCTCCTTGGACCCACTGTGGCCGGGAGCAAAGAGCCACTAGTTACTGGTTCCTGCTAAGTTCCAGGTACTATGTGAGGCTCTACAGAGGGTATTTCTATCCCTGCTACCCAGGCTTATCTGTGACTATCATTCCCATTTTACGTGTGAGGAAACTGAGGCTCCAAGAAATGAAATAACTTGTCATACAGCACATAAGATGTCAGGGTGAGATTTGAAACCGGGTCTATTATCAAAAACCAAAGCTTGTTTTTCTGCCACACAGCCTCTGCGTGGTTCACTCTTGCCCCCCAGCCCGGGGTCCGGCACACAGCCAGCCCCCAGTGACTGTTTCTGCCGTGGATGCATAGGTGGATGGGCGGGGGCCTGCCTCTCCCCCCACTAGATCATGAGCCCCCTGAGAGCTGGGACCATGGCAAGTCATCTCCAGAACCCAGGACAGAGACCATCACAATTTAGGCATTGGGTAGACGGAAGGATGGATCGAGTCAGGAGATGGTAGGAGGGTAAAACTCCCCCTGGGCCCTGCACTGTGGGTCCCCACCCACGGCCATATCAAAATGGTCATGATAAAGGCGGCATGTGTCCACAGCAAATCAAAACACTCTTGCTTCCTCCCCAAGGCACATCCTAGCCATCTGACTGGATGCACTCCCTCACCCATGACTTTAAGGTCCAGCATTTGCCTCTGCCTCCAGGAAGCCTTCCTTTTTTTTTTTTTTAAGATTTTTTTTTTTTTGATGTGGACCATTTTCAAAGTCTTCATTGAACTTGCTACAACACTGCCTCTGCCCCATACTGTGGTTCCTTGGCCCTGAAGCAGGTGGGATCCCAGCTCCCTGACCAGGCATCCAACCCAAACCCCCTGCATTGGAAGGCGAAGTCCCAACCACTGGACCGCCAGGGAAGTCCCAGGAAGCCTTCCTTGACTTCCTCTACCGAACAGGGTTCCTCGTAAGGGGGAGGAATATTTCACCATATCCAGATGGGCATCCAGGGTCCCTGGGAACTCCTGAGCAGTCTAGACCCCAAGGCACGGGCAGCTTTGGATGTCCCCACCCCAGTACCCCCCGGCAACCCAGTCTTGGGTCCAAGGCCTGAGTTCCAGGCAGAAGGCCAGAGAAACCCTTCCAGGGAACAGGGCCTCGTACAGGCCGTAAGACCCTAGGTCAGGCCCTGCCTGAGCCTTTCTCGGTTGTTTTCCCTCTTCGAGGCCTGCAAAGGGCCACGGCTGCAGGCGGGTGAGACCCCACTGGCCACTGGCACGGGAAGCGTGTGTCACAGCAGCCCGGACTGTTGTCTCAGATTTTCCTCTGGGCTCCAGGCAGGCTTGGACCCGCACACCCCCTCCCTTCTTCACCACAGCCTTATTTTAGCCTCTTTCCTGGAGGCTGAGGTTTAGTGGGTCACAGGACGGGCCTCACGCCCAGCAGCCCCACCAGCCCCAGCAGCCCCAGCAGCCCCAGCAGCCCCAGCAGCCCCAGCAGCCCCACCAGCCCCACCAGCCCCACCAGCCCGGGGCGGGCAAGGTGGGGCTCCCACCACACCCACAGCCCCCCTCTGTCCCACGGCCACAGCTCCCGATCCAGGCCTCTCCAGGCAGTCACCCCAAATCCACAGCCACAATCGTCCTCTGCCCACAGGGTCCTCCTCCCTGAGCCAAGAAAACATTCTGGAAAAGCAGGAGCACCTGAATTTTCTTACCCATTGACCCTAATTACACCCCTCTCAAGCCTCCAAGGGGCTCGCCTCTTGTCCGAGGCCAGCTGCCCCTCCTGCCCCCCGGGAAGCTGGCCCGGGTCAGCCGCTGGCTTGAGCTGTGCTATCAGCACCTCCCTCACTCCTGTCTCCTGCACACCAGCGCACAAATGTGCTCACCCCTCTCTCATCCTGCTGGTAACAACAGTCCGGCCTCATCCCCCCTGCCAGCCGCTCTTTCTCTCTCCCCCCTTCACAGCTGAAGGTCTTTTTTTTTTTTTTTTTTTTTTTTTTAGTTCCCTGACCGGGGATTGAACCCAGGCCATGGCAGTGAAAGCACCGAGTCCTAACCACTGGACCGCCTGGGGATTCCCACAGCTGAAGTTCTTAAAAGAGTTCTCACCCCTCCCCAACTCGATGTCCTCATCTCCATCCCCGCCTGAAGCCAACTGCCTTCTGGTGGCTCAACCCCACAGGCTCTATCATGTCTCAGCATCCCAGCCACCTGGACCCCGATTCCACGGCTCCACCACCTACCTGGTCCACTCCCCAGACCAGACACCTGGGAGTCGGCCATGACACCCCCCTCGCCTCCCATGAATGGGCCCCAACGATTCTCTCTCTCCTTCACTAACTGCCTCCTCCCTGGACTCCCTGCCTCCAGCCTCTACTAGCCCATCCAGCATCCCTCCTGCAGCCTGACCACACAAGCACTTATCAACTTCCTATTAAGTCCTGGGCTGGGGTTTCAGAGACCACAAGACAATCTCTGGACTCAAGGAGCTAAGGCCGTGGCACAGTGGTTGTCAACTCTGGCTAGGGCCCAGAGTCACCCATGAGGTCTTCAAAATCCATTGGCCCAGGTCCCTGGTTCAGTAATACTACTGCTAACAACAACAATAATATGGGTGTTAACGTGTACTGAGTGCTTACTACATGCCAGACACTCTTCTGAGAGTGTAACCAAATTAGGTCATTGAGGGTGGCTTCCCAGTAGAGCTTAGTGGCTCCCTATTGCCACCCAAATTAAGCCCAGACTTCTTCTAGCATTTGAGGCCTCCGTGCTCCAGGTCTGCACAATCACCCTGTCTAGAAGCCAGAGCCAGGAATCTATTAACACACTGCCCAGGTGATTGGAAACCACTGGCCTGGCTGGTCTGAAGCCCCTGTGACTCACATATCATGGCCCACAGGCCTCCAGGCCTTGACTACAGCCGTGCCCTCTTCCTGGACTGTTCATCTCCACCTGCTAAGATCCACCTCATCCAGGGCCCAGATCCAAGGTCATGTCTATCAGGGTGCCCCCCCCAACTCCCTCCTTTGGGGCTCTTGTTGAGGAGGTGCCTGTAACTTTGAAGGCACCCCCAGAGCTGGATGGAACCTGGCCCGACTCACCCATCTGGCTGGTCACAGATGCAGTGATCCCCCATCACTGCTGGTCCTTCAATAGCCCCTAGAGGAGTCAGGTCCAGAACCCAACCTGCTGACATCACAGAGTCCTCAAAAAGGCCAAGGTGTAAGAGGAAACCCACACTGACCTCAGGACCCCCCAGTTCAGACCAGCCTCAGATGCAAGGTTGGGACATGATCCTGAGGTCTCTTTCTGCCTTGTCATCCAGGGCAGGCCACCTGGCGCTCACGTTCACTCCCCAGACACAGCCATCATCACCCCATGTCTACCCTACCTCTCTCAGAGCAGCAGGCAGCATAGCTGAATTTCCAAGAGCATGGGCTCCAGAGCCAGACCATCGGGGTTCAAATCCTGGCTTCTCCACCTTCCCTGCTTTGTGACCTTAGGCAAGTTACTTAAACTCTCTGTGCCAGTTTCCTCTTCTGTAACAAGGATTAATTTTAAGATCTGCTTTATATGGTTGTTGTGAGGTTTAAATGGGTTGATCCATGTAAAATGCTTAGAATGGTACCTGGCACATAGTAGGTAGTCAATAAATGTTACAAACGTTATCATAGGTCATCAAGATCATCATGGGGCAAGAGCCCCGGCTGTGACCAGTTCCCAGGGAACGGGAATTCCCACTTCAGCGTTCTTTTCTCCCACATGGGGGCAGATGGCTGGAAAGACAGAGCCTAGGGATCTGAAGGGATGGGTGATGCCTGCCATTGGCTGGTCCTTCTTGGAGGGACCCTGGTTCCCCTGTGGAGGCCTCAGGGCTGGCTCACTCTGGAAGTCTCACCCCTGCTCCAATGCAGGGCCGCAACTCCCACCCCGGTAATTATAGGGGCCTGAAGGCCTGGCTCTGCTGACCTGGCTCTGAATGGCTAAGGCTGGGAAACCACAGCCTGGCCCCGCCAGCACCCACCCCCTCCTTCCCGAGCCTAAGGGGGATGGGCCAAGGCAGTTCCTCAGCCAGAGACCCGGCGGTCAAGCACACTCACTTCTACCTGCCCCAGAGCTTCCACAGGGCAAGACCCTCCCCCCGTCCCCCAGGGACAAACTGAGTGACCTACAGGAGCATCTGGCCCCTATTCTGAGCCTCAGGTTGCCCATCTGAGATTGACCCAGGATCCGTATACATCCCTACTGGGTCCATTCTAAATCTTAATCTACCTATCTATCTATGTTTGTTCTACATGTGCTAACCCGCCTACCCCCATGCCTGCCTACAGACCTGGGTCATCTGTCAGGACAGCTTAGTGGTCATCTCTGCAGGGACCATGAGGATGGGACCCCTGGCCCACAGCCTCAGCCCCTCAGGGAGGCCCCACCCCCTCCCTAGAAGACTTAAACTCCAGACTTGTCCCCATAAAGAGCACCCCATAGCACCCTTCCCTACCCAGGGCCCTGCCCACAGAACCCCCAGCCCGAGGCGAGCAGAACCACCCCCAGAGCTCAGAGAGCCCTCCCTCCCCATCCCCCCACCCCCATTCCCACCAAGCCTCTCTGCCCAGAGTGGGCGGGGACAGGCAGCGGGGCCTCTGGCCTGTGGTTCTGGTCTATCATTTGGGGCCAGCTTTCCTGGAACCAGACTCGGCCTTAGCAATTTGGGGGCTTTGCAGGGCCACTCCTTTCCCATCTCAGCCTCCCGGGCCCTGTTCTGGCTCAAGGACTCCCGAGACCAACAGGGGCCGTGGACAAGGTGGCCACACCCTTATCATGACCCATGGAGGGTGTGGCCTGTGTGGCCACAGACCCGGGATAAGTCCAGGGTATGGGGGGAGAGAGGGTGGGGAGAGATAAGAGACCTCAGAACGGCGTGGCTCAAGCCCACGAACCCTCAGCCTTCTCCCTGTGTGCTGCTCCAGTGGCCCAGGCGACCAGCGACTCCCGCCCCCGCTTCTCAGATGGAAAATTGAGACTCAGGGGGCGAAGGAAACAGGCCACAGAGCCAGGCAGGAGCCAGGCCGAGCAGACCCCTAAGCGCCCCGACCTGGCCTGTGCTCCCCACCGCACCCCAAAAAGCACCAGAAAAGAGGTTGCAGCCAGCCCCTTCCCAACATCCACACCAATCGCCCTCACCTGGGTGCTAGAAACAGTGTGTGACCAAGTAACACCCTCCCTCCCCAGGCACGGCCCTTTACAGTTTACAAAGCATAATGGTGCTCCTTGCTGCCTGGGACCCCATTTGCAAGTCCATGCTGGGCAGTGAAGGGACCGTGAAGACCCCACGGAGCTACCAGGCTGTGAGGGTAGACCCCAGCAAGGTCTCTGTGGAGGCAGAGAACTGAGGGCAAGGCAGGAGGCTGGGACCCCACCCCTAGCCTCCAAGCTCTGGCTAGTGCATCAGTCCTGCTACTTTCTTGCTCTAATATAAATGCTTCTGCCCTCTGCCATATCTTCCCTAGGGCTCCTTTCACCAACCACTCCCAACTACCACGAGAGGGCCAGGCCCACAGCAGACCAGCGTTCTGCTTCGCCCCACCTCGCAGTGTGACCTGGGACCAGCCCTTGGCCTCCAGTGCCCTACCGGCAGAAGAGACCAGACGAAGCCACCACAGTGCCCTCCTGCATGTACAGGAGCCATTCTGCCCAGCATGGGGCCAGGAAGCCCCATTGTCAGGGCTGCGGGCTGGGCAGACAGGGACCACATTGATCTCTGCCCCCCCTTCCTTCTCAGAGACATGAGGCCTCCAGCTCATTGTGTGCCCTAGTCAGGACAAAAGGGCAGCGCCGGCCACCACGAGAGAAGCCCCAGCCTCGGCTACAGGGGCCTGGTCCTTGTCCAGGGTCGTTCAAACCTACCAACGCCCCTTCAGCCCGGAAGGATGGGCTTTGGGGACAGGCAGGGCTGGGTCAACTCAATTCTGCCACTCAGTCGGCCAACAAGAGCCAAGCCCGTGCCAGCCCCCCACACATACTGGGGACACAGAGATGACCAGGCTCAGCCCACGTGAGGCTGAAGGGAGACAGTCACCCTCTATGGGGGTAGGTGCCGTGATGGAGGTGGACAGAGTGAGGGGGATGTGGGGAAGACTTCCTGGAAGGAGGGCAGAGACACCACGGAGACCTGGCAGCAAAAACTAAGGTTGGTCGCTGCAGCATCTAGGGAACAGTCCTGGGTCGTCCTGGAAAAGGGAGGCACAGGCAGAGCCAAGCTCCAGAAGACAAGAGTCCCTGAGACCAAGTCATGCACCCCATACTACCCTTGGGAGCAACACCTTGACCACAGAAAAAGAGGAACGAAATTATCTATTGTGGTTTCACGGCTCAGAGAGGGTCAGGATCTGCCTCAGGTCACACAGCAATTCTGATAAAGCCAGGAGTAGGAAGCTCAGCCCAGGAGACTGTCAGGGCCCAACCAGGAGCCCAGCCCCAGGGGCCTGGGGATCAAGACAGTGTCCTCTTTGCCTCCTTTGCTCTCATCCCCCTTCTACCCTCAGGATTTCAGGGCCCCACACCCAGGCAGAAACAAAGCCACTTCCTGTCTGGGGAAGGGACGTGGAACTCCTCCTCTCTGAGCAGCCTCACCCTCAGACCAGGCTGTACCCTGCAGCCTTCCTGCCGCATTCACACAGGGAAAACTAAGGCACAGGCTGCGCCAGTCACTGGCCCTGGGTCCCAAATCAAGGCAGTGAGTTTCAAAGCACTTCTCTGACAGGTCAACGGCACAGCAAAAATGCTGTTAGAACCAGCCAGAGAGTGGCCAAGGAGGAAAAAGGAGCAAGGAAATGGGCTGCTGGCGGTTAGTCACTGGGGCACTGGCATTCCAGGCCAGCCCAGCGGTGCACCTGGACGCTGACCCACCAGACAGGCATTCTGGAATGTGGCCCTGGGACACCCCGCCCTGCAGACCTTACATAGTGCTGACTTGGTGGTGGCCAGGGCAGGGCCGCTCAAAGGGACAAAGCCACCTGAGGGGGCAGGGCGGGAGTGGTGTTGATATCCTTATCGACAAAAATAGACACGGAGCTTGAGGACTGACCTGGCTTCTACACACTCAGGTGACTCTGTAAAAGGCCCAGAGCTTCTGTTTCCCCAACTGTCAGCTCTGGACAGCCTCAACCAAGCAGACAGAAAAAGAGCTAAAAGCCCGTGCCTGGCAGCCCTTCCTGCGCGGAGGCCAGGTGTTTGGGGAAGCCCCCAGTCCCTGCCAGGCCTGTGTTCCAGGCTGGGTCCCTGCACTCCTCTCTCCTTCTGGGTTTGTGTTAGTGAGTGGTTGCCATGGATACCGGTCTCAGCTTCTTTGGCAGAAAAGGACTCCCCCAGGGCAGGGCCCTGCCTCTCCTCACCAGCCCCTGCTCCACCCAATTTCAAGTGCCTGGTCTGCCAGGGGGCTGGATCAAAGGGAAAGAAACTAGGTCTCATGAAGAGAACAGGTGTCCCAGAGAAGTTGGGGGAGGATCTCAGCTTTCAAATAGTTATTCTCCAAACGTGAACAGGGCCTGCCCAGCTCCCTCTTGCTGGGCCTGGTTCCAGGAGCAGAATGCTGCCACCTACACCCTCAGCTCTGCTTCCATTTTACAGATGGAAGATTGGGAGCCCATGGGCACAGGCAGCTCCGGCACCAGGATGTAGAGCTGGTAAGAGGAGACTCAGGACCCTCGCCTGAGAGGCTCCTTCCTTCTCCTGACCTGGCAGCCAGGAGTGGGTTCCGAATGGAGAGTGGGTGGCTGCCAGGCTCGTAGGGGCCATGGGAGCAGGAGCCACGTGCCCCAGGGGAGCTCAAACTGCTGCTGTTAAACTGAGCTGAAACTCATCTGCCCAGAGGGCTTCTGCCCTGGCCAGCAGAGTCTCCGAGTTTCCAGGTCAGAAGCAGGGGGTATGCTCTGTCCTCCCCCTGAGAGAAGACCACACTGGAGGGTTCTGGTCCTGCTCCGTCCTGCCATGTGACCTTGGATAAGTTCCAGCATTCTCCCGGTGTCAGTGTCCTCATCCACCCAAGGAGGTAGGGGCAAGGGTTGAGAGGCAGTTTCCGGGCTACCTCACTGTCATCCAACTGAAACAATGCTCAGTAAGGAAAGCAAGAGCGGGAACCTGGCCCTTCTCACCTGCTTCTGAGGCCTGCTGCCCTCAGGGGGTTCTCATGGGGAGGAGGGGGAGAAGGAGGAGGAGGAGGGGGAAGAGGAGGGGGAGGAGGAGGGGGAGGAGGAGGAGGGGGCGGAGGAGGAGGAGGAGGAGGAGAGGCCATAATTAGCCAGATCACCGGGGGTGGCGCTGGGAATGCTAGGGCAGAGGCAGAACCTCCTGGAGTTCCCAGGATGGAGATCAGCCCTGGTGAAGAAGGGAGGGGTTTGCCAACGCTTCCTGAAAGGAACGTCAGAAACCGAGAAACAGGAGGGCGCAGTGGCCAGGGCACAGCTTGGGCAGAGCCATGGAAGAGCAGGGAGCTGACATTTGTGAAGCTCTCCTAGGAGCCTGGCTTAAGAGACATTCTCATTTATGCCACACACCCCGGGAGGTGGAGGGGAGGAAATGATCACCCAGAAGGCTCAGGAGACATCCCCAAGGTCACACGGCTGGGAAGTTGAAGAGCCTGGATGTGAACTCTGGCATCAAAGACTCTAGACCTTCACTGTCCACTGCGGTGGGCCCGAGCCACTGCGGCTGTTGGACACCTGAATAGCAACTAGTCCAAACTGACGTGTGCTGTAAATGTAAAACACACTGAGTTTCGAAACTCAGTATGAAAAGTAGGCGAACTATCCTATGAGTAGCTTTTATATTGATTACATGTTGAATTATGTTGGATATATTGAGTGGAATAAAATACATTATTAATTCACTTCACCTACTCTTTTTACTTTTTTAATGTGGCTACTAGAAAATTTTAAATTATAGCCGTGGCTTGCATTATATCCCTTTTGGACAGAGCTGGTCTATACCATGAAAACAGAAATGCACAGGACAGATTTAAAGGAAGAGAGTGGGAACTCACCCCATTTTTTGATGGGGGAGGCAGGGCCAGATGGTGAGGTTCTCAGGGATCAGGTGGGTGCAAATATCAAAGATGAATGAGCAGTGGAGTGTCTGCCTCCCCTCCTCTGTCCCAGCCGGACAGCCAGCAACAGGTGGACTGGGGCCAGGGATGACCATTCCCCTGCGGCCCCCCCAATCTCCCAAGATACATCAAGCCATAGTAGTTGCCATAGAGACAATAAATCTTCCTGAAAACTGAACTTGGCAGCAAGGGGGTGGTGGTAGGAGAATCTACCATAAAGAGAGAGGGAGGGAGCCAGGTTTATCCGGAGAGGAAATCTGTGTATGCTGTGTGTTGGGGGCAGGGTGGTGCATGGGCTCCCACCCTGGAGGGACAGGGAGGGATGCACAGCTCAGGCGGTGTTTGCACAGAGCTTTCCGGGCCTTCCTCCCTACTGCCCCACCCCCCCTTACCAATTCACCAGAAATTTCCTATCTTGTTCTCCCATTCTGACTCAGGGACGCAAGTGGGGGTGGAGGCAGATAAGCACCAGCCCTCCCTGATCCCACCGTCGCACCTCAGCCCCTAGCAGAGTCAGTTTCCCTAAGAATATCAGGGGGGGTGGTCTGGGGCATGAAAAAACAAATTGGAAAGTGTTACAGCGCTAGAAGCAGGCCATTTATTGCCCAGCTGAGAGGGTGAGAAACAGGCAGATCGAACACCAGCTTTGTCGCGCACTCTCCGGGCCATCTTGGACAAGGGCCTCGGTTTGCCCATCTATGGACAGAAGTCGATGTTGCACTAACTACAGGCCCCCCGTGTTCTCTGACTTCTCCCCACTTTAGGGTAGCACCTAAGCTCCCAGGTCCCAGGCAGCATGGCACATGTGTGTGCCATGGGGCTGGTGCACAGGGGCTGGTGCACTTGGGCGGTGCTGGGTACTCCTGCTCACCAGGCCAAAGTAAGAGCCCCTTGAGCTCGACCCGGAAACTGGTGCCACTGGTACCCACTTCCAACTCCCCGCAGGGAGGGTCAGAGAGATAAAGGGTTTTGAAAGTGGGAGTGGGGGAAGGCGGAAGCCTCTGCTCTCCCATCAGAGTTCCTCCTTCCACTTGACACAAAAGCCCATTCAACAGAGTGGGAGACTTGAGTCCTAGGGAAGGGGACCCAGGTGGCATATGTTTTATGGTTTAAGCCAGGGCTTGCCTCTCTCCATGGGTACAAAGTTCTCTTTCGAGTCTGTCCAAGATTCCCCCCTCTATCTTTTTTCTTTTTTTTTCTAGTTCCAGATTTTACTAAGCTGTGGTTAGGCCAGCATGCCAGGATGTCAGGTATCCAGTCACTGCTCTCCCATGGCAGAGAGCCCCCACATGCTAGCCTGGCCAAAGTCTCTTTCTCTCAAGGCTGCACCCTTCCCACCGAGGGGCAGCTCAATTTAGGGAAAACCCCTGTTCACAGGCACCCTCCCCCCGCCCCCCGCCCCAGAACTGTGGGAGGGGAGCGAGGAGACTGGAATCCCAGAACGCCCTTCCATCCCCAAAGGGCCTGAGGACCAACCACCTCACAAACGGGGAAACAGACCTAAACATAGGCTAAGACCGGCCCAAGGTCACACACCAAGCACAAGAGGGGAAAATCCGGGGCTAGAACTCAGTTGTTCTATCTACCTCTACCCCCTCCCCAAGGCTGATTCCCGGAGATGCTCACAGAGGATGAGGCAGCCCCAGTGGCCCGCGCCCTACCACAGGCCCCAAGCGACACAGAACAGGGGGAGGCATCTTCGGGCCTCTAGCCAGGGCCAGCTGCAAACCGCATCCTGGGTCCCCAGGCGCCGCGGACCCGCCCCGCCCCTCCCTCCGCTCCCCGCAGCCCCAAGCCTTTGTCAGCCACGCGCTCACACGCTCACACACACATCCGCGCCGCCCGCGAGCACACACTTGGTTTCCCCTGGCACACACCCGCAAGGGGCGCGCGCACTCGCCGCACGCACGCAGGGGAGTGGAGACGGCGGAGGAAGGAAGGAACTGACCGGCTACGGACCGACAAACAGCCTGGGCTGGGGGAAGGGGAGGAGAGGCCCGGGAACCTGAGGCTGGGGCGGATGGGCGCGCGGAGGCCAGAACGCAGAGAGACGCAAAGGAGACTCTCTCGCAGAAGAGGACAACGGATGGGACGTCAAGGGCTGGCGAGGACGCGCGGGCTACTCCAGGGGTGGGGACTCCCCCCTACCCCTGGCCCGGGGGTGCGGGGGCCGGTCCCTGCATTGGACCAGTAGATCTCAGGGCATCACTTGCCCAGTTGTGCCTGAACGGAGGGCCCTTAGGGACCCCACGAAAGGCTTGGATATAGGGGGCCTGGGACCGAAGGCTCCCCGAGGTACCTCGAGGCAGAGGGTCCTGGTTCTTGGGCTGGGTGGGGCACTCGCTCACCTGCTACGGTGTACCTGTCCAGGTAGTTGAGCACGTTGCCCAAGCTGAGGATGGCAGCGGCTGCCCCCCGCCCGCGGCCCAAGCTGGCTGGTTTGGGCTGCTGAGCGCCGAGGCCCTTGGCAGCGGCTGCGCAGCTGGGGGTGCTGGGGGTGCTGGGGGGTGCGGAAGGGGCCCGTCTCACGCTGCCCGACAGCGTCTGCACCTCATCGTCGGCGGTCGCCACTCCAGCGGCGCCCGCTGCCCGCGCCCCGCAGCAACCGCCACCGCCGGCCCCTCGCTGCGCCCCCCGGCGCCGGCGCCGCCGCTCCGCGTCCGCCTCCTCCTCCTCCGCGCCGCCCGCCGCCGCCGAGGCGCATTCCAGGCACATCATGCCGGCCGGGATCGGGGCGGCGGGGGGCGCGGGGGGCGCGGGGCCCAGCTTGGGCCCACTCAGTGCGTGTGTGCGCCGAGGAGCTGCCGCTGCACCATCCCGGCCGGGCCCCGTCGGCTCCTGCGCTCCGACCCCGGCTGCGGCGCTGCCACCGTTTCAGCCCGGTGCGCCGCGGTCGCCGCCGCTGCTGCTCTGACAGCTGCGGCCCGGCCCCGCCCACCAGGCCCGCGCCCAATCAGCCCCGGGCTCGGGCCACAGCCCCGCCCCGCACGTGCTGCCCCCGGGGGGGCGGAGGGGGAGGGCCGGGCCGCAGAGCCCCTCCCGCCCGACGGGGGCGCAGTCACTCTGGAGCCGCGCGGCCGCCGAGGCTGACGAGGACCCGGAGGGGGTTTGTGGGGAGCTACGGAGCTAAGAGTAGCGTCCGGGAAGCAGGACTTCCCAGCACCCACTCAGTGCCCTCCCTCCCCCCCGCTCCCTACCGCGGCGGAGACTCTGGGAGAGAGCTGAGGGCTAGACCTCAGGGCATACGGACATCCTGGAGAGAGGGTCTCAGACGGTTAAGTCAGGGGCGCGGGTAGGAGGGCCCGTGGCCGCTCCAGCAGCTACTCACCCGCCATGATTTAATCAGTTCAGGGAGGGCTGCGTAAGAACCAAGAAGCGTGACGGGTGGGGGGTTGGCCCAGGACCCAGGCCTCCACCAGTCACAGAAGGCTATGTCGCCCACCTCTCCAGGGAAGCTCAGATCCAGCCCCCTGCCTCCTGCTGGGCCCATTCCTGTGTGCACACCGAGACCCTACCCCTGCCCCTCAGAAAGGCAGCCCCTGGCAGAGAGAGCCAGGGCTCCAACCGGCCCCCTCCCCCACCCCCGAAACAGGGCATTGAAAGGGGGCCTTCTCTCCTGAGGGCACGGCAACGGGCAACCGCAAGCATCACACTTCAGCAGCGCACGACAAAGCCCTGAATGGGAGACAGGAGGCTGGGTCCTAGCCCAGTTCTGCCCTGGTGTGTGGCATGACCCTAGACAAGACCCCTAACTTTCTCTGGGTCTCAGTTTCTCCCTCTGGGGGTAGATAGGAGGATAGGATTTAAAGGGTCTGGAAGTCCCCCAGGTCCTCCCTTGGGGGAGCGGGGAGCCCTGTCTCCTGTGCAGAGTGGTCAGGTAGTTTCTGTATTCAGGGCCACAATCTCCACTCTCACCCATCTCAGAGGGGCTGTGGTTTTGGTAAGCTCCCTCCCCCATTCATTTGTTTGCAGCTTTGAAATGAAAATCCTGTACAGAGTGCTGAGGACATAATGTTAGAACTAGACAGAGCCTGGGAAACCAGAATTATTCACACACAGGTTCCAGGGCCCATAAATGACCCTACCATGGACATGCAGCCAGTTGGCAGCAGGGCTGGTGCTGACCCAGGTTGGTGCAATACCTTCGGCCTGGGCTGGGAGCTCAGTTCCCACTGCAGGCTGCTCCAGATCCCACATCCACGGGCAGGTGCATCTCGTGAAGGTGTCGGCCACAGTGAGTCATGGCATAGCCAACGGGTGACACAGCACAAGGCACCCCTCCCCACTCCCGCCCCACTGTCTCTTGTGAGCAGAGTTAATCCCCAAGCTGGTGTTTCTTGGCGCCTTCGAGGTGTATTTTAAATTCTGCAAAGTGACTAAAAATATGCTTCGTCGTGTTGGGTATGAATGACTGTGACGGGAGGGTTAGGAAAACAGATTTCATTCTGAAAGTTGCCTTGCTGCCTCTTTCCAGCTTGCTGAGCGCAGGCCTGCAAAGCTGGATGAGGGAAGTTCCACGGGGTGGCCCAGGATGGCAGGTGCTTAAACAGGGAAGGACAGACCTAGGAGCTCCATGGGGTTCGGACTGAGCCCTGGCACTGACTTTCATAACTGTGTGATGGTGCCAGCCACAGGACAGTGCCCAGCAGGGGGATGTGGCCAGCTAGGGGACCGTCCAGCAGTGAAGAAGGCAGAACCGTGGCTCTAAGCCCAACACCATGGTCCCCTTCCCACTCCCCAAAATTCCTCATCCTTTCAGCCACAGCCCTGCCCAGGGAGCAGTTTTAGGCCTTAGCCAGAAAGGGGAGCATTCCCTTTCCATGGCACTGCCTTTCCACCACTGAGGAGGCTCCGGAGCAGGGGAAAATTGGCAGAGTTTTGAGCCTTTCAAATTTGGGGGCCCTCTAAGCTGCCACCAAGCAAGCCAGCCATTCCCAGTCTGTGGGTTTTTCTGGGATTTTAACTCAAAGGCACTCTCTAGAGTGGGTCCTTAGGTGGGATAAGGGGCCACCAAAGGCACGGTGATGGGGAGGTCAATAAGCTCTTTGGGGCTGTATGGCCCTGGGCAAGTCACTGTGGCCTACTGAGAGCCTCTGGGACCATCAGCTATAGAACTTGTAGGGTTCTTATCTTCATCTCACAGATAAAGAGACCCAGGGAAGAGAAGTAATCTACCTAAGGTCACTAGTAAATGATGAGGCTTGCACTAAACCCAGGTGTGTCTACCCCCTAATCCAGTGTTTCCTCTACTGCCCCATAGCGACGCTCTTAGCTTCTCCAGGACAGAGCTTCCTCATCAGCGTAATGGGAGGCTGAACTCAATGATGGCCAAAGGGCCTTCTGATATTCATTCATTAGGTCTAGACCATAATTTCAAAACAAATGGGGCACATTTCACTAGTGGCCAGCGTCCCAAGGGCAAGTATATTTGGGAAATGGTGGGATAAACACAGAGAATTAGGTTTCCTAACTGAGGAGCTTTTCAGAGTCTTTAATCTGAGAGTGTACACTGGGAGTCTCCCATGGGGAAGTATAGGCTGCCATGTCCCCATGTGTACTAGACCACAGAACATCTCGTAAGATGACTACAGCTTTGCAGAACACGCTCTGAGAAACACTGGCTCCCCCACGGCTGCTACCTGGGAGCTCAGTCCACCTCCCCTCTGCCCATCTCCCTACACAGGAGTGTCTCCAGGGCTCAGCCTCAGTCTCCTCCCTGCTCACACGGCACACTCTCCCTTGGCAGCCTCTCACCCATGCTTGGGCTTTCAACAATTATCCACCTCCCTAGGACACCCCAACCTCCATCTCTAGATGTGGCCTCATCTCCAAGCACTAGGTCCATATGCAGTTTCCTGCACACTCCCCCCTAGATATCCCCCAGCACCTTAAACTCAGCACATCCAAGACTGAACTCATCATCTTTCCCCTAAACCTGCTCCCACCCAGTATCATTTATCTCTTGACAAATAGCAGCAGCATCCACATTGTCACTGAGCTGGAAACCTGGGAGCCACTTGGGACTCCTTCTTCTCCCTCAACTCCCACCTCTAGGGCCTGTCCATTTTTTCTCTTTAATATCTCCCAGTGTCCCAGTTGCTCATGGACTTAGCTCAAACCTCTCCATGTCTCACTTGGACCCTTTTAAAGATCAACACCACCTGTTCCAACATTCCCCTCCGGTCTTTTTCTTTTCTCTTTTTTTCAGCCACATGTGAAATCTTAGTTCCCCGACCAGGGATCGAACCCACAGCCCCTGCAGTGGAAGCGCGGAGTCTTAACCACTGGACTGCCAGGGAAGTCTCCCCTCTGGCCTTTTCTTCATATTTCTTGCCAGTAATTTTCTAAATCACACATAGAACCCTACCACTACCTTGCACAAAACTTCTCCATGGCTCTCCACTGCCTACAGGGTTAAAAATATCTAAGTTCCTAACTACGAAACAGAAACAGACTCACAGACATAGAGAACAGACTTGTGGTTGCCAAGGGGGAGGGGGGGTGAGGGAGGGATGGATTGGGAGTTTGGGATTAGCAGATGCAAACTATTATATATAGATTGGATAAACAACAAGGTCCTACTGTATAGCACAGGGAACTATATTCAATATCCTGTAATAAACCATAATGGAAAAGAAAATGAAAAAGAATATATATATGTATAACTGAAACACTCTGCTGTACAGCAGAAATTAACATGACATTGGAAGTCAACTATACTTCAATAAAATAAATTTTAAAAAAATATCTAAGTTCCTTAACATGATCTCCGATAACCCTTCATGACCCATGCCAATCTCCAGCCTCAGATCCTACTGCCCATCTCTCAAAATTACACTCGTCTACACTGAAAATTGATCTCCCTGAACTCGCTCATAGTTATGATACTTCCTGGAGCCCAGAGGAGTGGCAGGAATTGGGGGCAGTTGTCTCTAGTCCCCGCTCTCCCCTCAACACAAAAGCCCTTGTCCTACTAACACAACGATGGTTCAGGACCAAGGAGAGCGTCACCTGGGCAACCCCCTCCCCTGGCTTTTTAGCCCTGCTCTGCCTATGCTGTCTACCTAGGTCACTCCTCCCATTAGTCCTTCAGAAATCCAGCACAGCCATGACTTCCTCCAGGAAGCCCTCCCTGACCTGCTTGTTTAAATTGTCATTTCCTCCCCTAGGTTACTTGAGTAACCTGTGTATCCCTCCTCCATCACATCAAACTCACTGTGCTGATTATGTTTGTACATGAGTCCACCACTCCCCTCCACCAGCCCAACAACAGATCGTGAGCCTTAAGGGCCCATACGCTGTCTGATTCACTTCCGCTGTCCAGGACAGAGGAGGTGCTCAGAGAATGTTTGTGATTGAATGATTAAATGACATTTAGCAGGTGCTCAGTAAGTGTGTGCTGATTTGCATCATGTATCTGTTGCTCTGCGTGACTCAGAAACCAGCCAGATTCCTCTCCGGGCCCTTCTGGTAAAGGCATTTTCTCCCGAATTGACTCCACCCTCCATTAGCTTCCCTGTGCCATTTCCCTCCACCCTTTGAATACGTTCTCCACAGGTCACCACCCACAGGTAGGGAGAGGACACTTCCTCTCTGCTCCTGCTGTTGCCAAGCTGGGGACTTCTTGGAGCCCCTCCATCCCCCAGCCTGGGCCTGCCTCACGAGTTTTGCTCAGAACGCTTCGTCTCTGCCTCTCTCTCCTGCTCAGAACAGATGGCTCTGAGTCCCCACTAACACAGAAGTTCCTGTTCTGTCTTTTGAACATTCTTAACACTTTCTGAATTATAGATGCTCCAATCTCCTTTGATCATGGACTCAGGCTATCAGAAGTGAAGAATCCCTTGAAGGACACTGAGTCCAGCCTCTTCCCTGTCCCATGAGAGGCTGCATCTGAGAGAAGGCCAGTGGCCTGCCCAGGATCACTGTAATGGACACAGTCGTTGGTTTTTGTGGGGTTTGTTTTTTTTTTTCGGTCTTTTTTTCTTTCATTGATGTTTTATTTTGATGCTCAATGTCCATTTCCCTTCCTAAGTGCACCCTGGTTTCCTGGTCTTAATGGAGCTATAAATCAAGGCATGGGCATAGGCTCCAACTGGACTCTCTCATCCAGGGCTTTAAATCTTGAGTAGGGTGGAAAAAGAATAGGGAGAAAATGTCCCAATAAGATGGCCCAGGAGCCCTGGCTCCTGAATCTCCAATATTCCCATAGATTCTGTGAGCTCCTGAGGTCTTCAACAAATCCCTTTTTTTGCTTAAGATATCAGTCAGTTTCTGTTGCACGCCACCCTACAACCTTAACTGATGTGGTCACACAGAAGGAGCACGTGCAGTCCCATACCTCCCTGTGTCAGATAAGGCTTGGCTCCAGCAACCTCTGGTTGCCTCCTGCAGCTGCATTAAACCAGAAAGCTCACAGGCCCACCCAGGCATGGAGGAAAGATAGACTCTTCAGGGAATGAAACAGACTGATGTCTGGTGTTGCAGGGGGACAAGCCAGGATTGGGGTGACCATCTCAAGGCACGTGTTTAACCCTCCAAGCCTGAGGTCAGGGGGGAAGAAGAGTTTTCTCATCCAGACCCTATAAACACCTCCTCACATGCTCACACACCAACACAGAAATGAGCACGCACAGGCACATGCACACTGACCAAGCACACCTGCATACCTGGATGACACCTGGGAGCTGGAATGCAGCGTGTGTCCAGGAAGAGCAATTAACACATGATGTGAGCAGATCAGGTCTGAGGGCCTCGTCCTGCTCAGCAGTGTGTTCCCTCATCAACATTCCCAACAAGTGAGTCCAGAGTATCAGGGATTGGGAACACCCAGCAAGTGCCCTGTTGGCCAGAAAGATGTGTTCTATTGACCACTCCTCCTGCCTAGCCTGAGTGGCTGGGCTCTCAGAGACCTGTACCTGTGACCTCAGCACAGTGAGGTCTGAGTGACCAGCCCCAGAGAGGCAAGGGGTGGGAGCTGAGTACAGCTGGGGTTGGGTTGCTTGCAGAACAGATACTGGTCTCTTCCTCCCAGAGTCTACCAGCGCCCCCCCTGCTCCTGCCCCGCCTCAAAACACTTTGGATGATAACATAGTATAAACTCCTGGTGAGGCATTTTGTCTAGCTCAGTCCCAGAAAGCACCACCTTGCCCTGCCTGGCAACCCAAACCCCAGAAAGCACTTGAGTCAGAAAGAACTACCCTGATGACAGGATTCAAGCCCCAGCTCCTCAGCTGGCATCAGAGCCCTCTGGTCCCAGCCAGTCTCTCCTGCTTCCTCTCTCTCCCCCAAAACACACATACCCCCTCCTTTCTGACCACACCACACCTCTCCGTGATTCATCACATATCTTCTGCCTCACCCCCTGTACCTTTGCCTGTTCTATCCACCAGGGATTCCCTTCCCCACACCTTCTCTGGCTATTTACCAGCTCCTAGGCCGACTCCTCAAAGCTTCTGAGGGATGTAACCCCTTCTTCTGCCCATAGGTGTGCCTCACTTGGCCCAGCCAAATGTTTCCCTGTTCCTTCTGGGGCTGTGAGGTCCAAGGGCAGGGTTGGAGTCACTGCCCAACACCAAGATGGGCACCCACTGGTACCAACGCATGTTTCTGGAACTGGCATAAATGAGGTTTCTGATCTTTCGCCCCAGCCTGAGGACTCTGAGGTGGGAGAGGTGGGGGTAGCTGATGACTCTTGGGAAGCCCCTGCCCATCTCCTGGGAGCTGAATCTCACAGGGGTCCTCCCCAGGATTGTAGGGAAGAAGATCCTGGAGCTGGGCTTCTGTGGACCTAGACCCAGCCCGTGAGAAATCACACGAGGTCTAGGTTAGAAAAATCACATGCAACACACCTCTTAAATATAGCTGGGGAGCCTGCAGCTCAGAGAGGACAGGAAGTGGCCCGGGTCACACAGCCAGTGAATCCCGCACAGACTGACTGCCTCCTTCTCAGAAGAAACCAAGTATGATACTGTGATTTCTAATAAGAAATATATATTTGGTCTTCATCCTGTTTCTGGCACAGAGCTCCTAAAACCCTTGGAGTTTCCTAGGTGATGAGAGCCCTGAAAGTGTCTTTCCTTTGTTAAGGAGGTGACTTTTGGGACTCACCTAAGGATAGGCTGCTTGCCAGAGAACCAGCCTTGTGATTAGGTTGGAACTTTCAGTTCCACCACCCCCGCCAACTACCTCCAGGGAGGGGAGAGAGGCTGGAGATTGAGATCAAACGCCAGTGACGATGATTTAATCAATCATGCCTAAGTAATGAAGCCTCCGTAAAATCTAAAAGGACTGGGTCCGGAGAGCTTCCGGGTTGGTGAACACGTGGACATCTGGGGAGAGTGGTGCCTGGAGACAGCATGGAAGCTCCACGCCCTTTCCCCATCCCCTGTCCTATGCATCTCTTCCATCTGGCTATTTCTGAGCTATACTTTATAATAAACTGGCAATACAGTGAGTAAATGGGTTTCCTAAGTTCTCTAGCACATTAATGGAACCCAAGGAAGGGGTTGTGAGAACCTTGGATTTACAACTGGTCGCAGCCTGGACTTGTGATTGGCATCTGAAGCGTGGCACAGGGGTGGCAGGGACAGTCTTGTAGGACTGCACCCTTACCCTGCGGAATCTGATGCTATCTCTGGGTAGACAGTCTCAGAGTCGAGTTGAATTGTAGGACCCCCAGCGGGAGTCACAGAATCGCCTGGTGGTGTGGGGACGGCGCCCCTCCCCCGCACCACACTGTAACTGGGTGCAGAACCCTTACCATGCATCCTCATGAATCCTTTCTCTCCTAACCTCGGGGCCAGCCGTTTCAGGAGCGCCAAGCATCAGATCGTGGGTGCAGGGGGAGGTCACCCTGGTGACGGCTGCTCCTGAGCGGGGGCTGAGACTTGGGGGTGAGGGTGGCAGGTGCGGACTGAACGGGAGCTTCCAGCTCCTGGAGCCTGTCCCACCCAGCATAAGGGGCAGGGGGGACACCACAGGGGGCAGGGGTGGAGCAAGCAAGGGTCGGGGGTGAGTGTGAGTCTGGGTCACTGCTCTGCCCACAGCTGCTGGGAGACAGGCCCAGCCTGGCACACCGAAGGCGGCGATCAGCAAGTGAACGGTGATTGCCTGGCTGGGCACCAGGGCAGGGGAGACCTGCTTAGGCTCACGGCAGAAAGAACATGCTTCCCCACTGCTGCCCGCCTGGAAGCTGTTGATCTCCTGCGGGGCCCCCTGCGCCCAGCTGCTCCGAACCCAGGGGCAAGTATGAGTCCCAGCGAGCCGGCCCTACCCGTGGGGGCGGAGGCCGGGATGCAGAGCAGGGCCCTCAGGCACAGCCATGCCAGCCCCCCAGCGTGGGTCTGTGCAGGCCTGGGCACTCCTCTGAGTGCCTCCTTGGTTCCTGCAGCCACACTCCCACACCAGCACTGGAGTAGAAACCTCTTTTCAAGACTACTGATTCAGCCCCCACTTTAGTTCAGAGGGCGAACGCACGCAGAGGGCTGCCCTGTGCCCTCCTGACCCTGCAGACTGGGGAACCTGGGTCAGAGCAGGCGGTCCAGGGTGGGGACGCCCAGAGACCCAGGCTGAGGAGCCCTGCATCCTTGGCCCAGACCGCCCACCTCCTCGTCTCCTGCTTCTAATCCCAGCAGAGACACCTTGAGGCTATAAATAACAAGATTGTCTAAAGGCCTATATCCACAGGCTTTGTACTGGCCACACTTTAATCGGGCCCGCTGGCAGCCAGGCTGAGGACCCCGGGCTGGCGTGGCCTCGTGCTGGGTGCAGGCACAGGCTCAGGCCTCCCACCGAGGGTGCTGACAGCTCAATTCCCAGCCCAGCCACAGGTGCTGCCAGCTCTCTAGCTGGGAGCGAAGAAGTGGCAGGTGCAGCTTGGCCAGGGTCCCGGAGCCGCAGTCAAAGGTGGGCAGAGGCACTGATACAGTGGAGGCCGCCCAGAAGGGTGCGAGCAGGGTAGGTGGGACCTCCTCGCTGCAGGGCAGGGGCCTCAGGGGTCCTCTGGGGAGGCACCTGTGCTAGGAAGCAGGCGTTCACTCTCCACGGCCTTGCTGTCCACGTCCTGGCTGTCGGGGATCCCTGTGGGAAGAAATCGCTCAGCCAGCCCCAGAGGCAGCAAAGGTGTTTGGGGACGAGGCCTGGGCACAGTCTGTCACGAAATCCTCTAGCTTCTGTTTTCACAATAAATTCCAGATCCAACCCGTTCTCCCCACCTTCAACGCCACCACCATGGTCCCAGCCCCGCTGCTCTCCCCTGACAGCTGCAGGGCCTCCTATGGCCTCTCTGCTTCAACACTAACCCCCTACAGTCTGTTCTCAACACAGCAGCACCAGAGTGGTGCTTTTAGGATGTAAATCAGACACCTTGGGGCTTGTGCACTGGAAACCAGAAAGCGGCTCCCACCTCACTCTGTGTAA
The DNA here is from genome assembly GCF_009873245.2 of Balaenoptera musculus. NCBI lineage: Eukaryota > Metazoa > Chordata > Mammalia > Artiodactyla > Balaenopteridae > Balaenoptera > Balaenoptera musculus. The sequence goes on along the minus strand of NC_045804.1, from coordinate 48,492,940 downwards.
GGCCTCAGTCCCTACAAAGGCCCCCAAAGCCCCCATGCTCTGGTCCCATTACTGTCACCCTCGTCCCAACCACTGGCCCCCTTGCTCCTGCTCCAGCCACACTGGCCTCCTTGCCAGTCCTCAAACACATCAGGTCCATTCCTACCTCGGGGCCTTTGCACTAGCTTTTCCCCCAGCCAGGAGCACCTTTCCCCAGATAGCTGCATGACTCAGTCCCCGCACAGTACGGACCTCTCTGACCACCCTTTCAAAAACTGCACCCTGCCCCCACCTGTTCCTCTCTCCCCACTTTCCTGCTTTATGTCTCTCCGTAGCACTTATCACCTTGAACATACTCTATCTTTTACTTCTTCTGTTTGTTTCTTGTTTGTTTCGCTTCATGGGGGCTCGGACTTGGTGTTCACGCCCCAGCATCTGCAACCTTGCCTGGCACATAGCAGAGACGTAATAACTACGGGTGAATGAATGAATGAATGAATGAACAAATAAATAAACTAGCCAGGGGCTCAGCGGGTGGGTGGTGATCCTTGCTCCTATAGGGTCAGCCCTGAGCCTGGCATGGGTGCAAGGCGGCAGGGGTACCTGTGCCTGGCTGCCGGGCCTGGGCCTGGTCTCTCTCCAGGTGCAGTGCAGTCAGCAGGAAGCAGCCGCCACCCAGGGCGATAATGAAGGCGCAGCACAGGAAGCTCTGTTGAAGGCTGAGGAAGCGCTGCAGGTAGGAGTCGAGACGCCCGGCCCGCAGGGCGCTGGAGATCTGCAGAGGAGACAGGCTGGGTCTGTCGGGCCCACCAAACCAGCCTCCAGGCCTTCAGGTGCACTTCCTCCCTGGAGCCCTGCCATCCACCCAGCCTTACAAGTCCAGTGAGGTAGGGGCTGCCGGCATCTCCCAGGATGTGGCCCACTGTGATCTGAAGCGCCTCTGCTGTCCCCCGGCACCTGGGTACCACCACGGACTGCAAAACACAGAAGCACCAAGGGAGCTCTCCAAGCGAGGGCAAGGAGTAGGTGTCCCCTCACGCCCTCTTCTGTCCCCCGGCTGCCAAGGACCAGCCTGGCGGGGTGACAGGCTGGCCAAGAGAGTGGGATGGCAGGGGGTCGACGACCCCAATGCCTGAAGCCCCATCACTGAGGCATCAGGTCGCTTGGAGGCTCAGGAAGGCTCCCTGGTCCCCTGGGATGGAGCTGCCAGGCCCCTGATGAAGGCCACCCCTCTTGAGGGTTTGCTGTTAAATCAGGGCGACCAGGCATGGCTGTGACAACAGTGATGGGGCAGGTGTGTCCCAGCTCAGGGGCCCAGAAGGCAGTAGTGTGGGCTGTGGGGTGAAGAGCGGGTGCACAGCTAGGCACCTGCACGTGTGGGCACCTGGGCGGGGTGGTGTGGAGGGCTCAGCCCCCATCTCAAGAAGCCCCTCTGGGCAGAGACCAAAGGCAGCCTTGCTGAAAAGGCCCACTTGGGAGGTTAAGAATATGAATTCCGGAGTCAGATTGTCTGGGTTCCAATCCCACACCCCCCACTCACTAGCTGTGTGACTTTGGGCAAGTCACTTCACCTTTCTGTGCCTCAGCCGCCTCATCCCCATATGGGGATAATAATGGTACCTACATAAAGGGTTACTTTCATTATCGTTCCTCATCTGATACCTGGAGGACATCAGGCTGAAATAATGCCCTATGATTCTAAGGGGCAGAAAGCTTCCAGGCATTTGAACATGCTGTGCCTTCTGCTTGGCAAGCCTTCCCCTCTCTGGTCCAGCTGGAGCATCCCCATTCGGCCTTCAGGACTGACCTTTGGGTCACCTCCTCTGTGAAGCCTTCCCAGAGTTCAGGTGCCTGCCCTGAGCTCCCCCAGCTCGTGTGCACCCCTAACTGAAGGCACATCCCCCTCAGCTGGAAGGGTTCCTGGTCCTCCTCCCCTTACCCTTACACTGTCCAGCAGCAAAGCTCCTGCCTAAGTTCTCTTGGGGTCCCAGGGGTTCAGCAAGGCACCAGGCACAGAGGGGACTAGCTGAAAGTTTGCCAACTAAGTAAGTCAAGTAGAACCATCTTGGAGACTGGTCTCAGGAGAGGCCCTGCCAGAACCCAGGGCTGCAGCAGGGGAGGGGAGGGAGGCAGGAGGTTCAAGCAGAAGCCACACGGTCCCACAGTCCCAACAGAGCAGCCACAGGGAAACTTCCCACCCCAGAGCCTTAGCCCCAAGGCCTAGTTGTCCATAATCTGGGCCCATCAGAGAATAATAACAATGATAATAATTATTATTATAATAATTATTAACATTTATTAAATGCTTCCTGTGTGCATTTTCTATATCTCATATACATATATATATTTTATATATCCACTCAACCAACCCATGAGGGAGATACGATTACTATCTACATGTTACAGATGAGGAAACCCTCCACAGAGAGGGTGAGTAACTTGCTCAGGGTCACCCAGCCAGGAAATAGCAGGGCTGAGATTTGATGCCAGGCCTTCTTCTCCAGGGTCTGACCTTTGACCATTCTGCTGTTAGAAGCAAGGAGGAAACTTTCCAGCAATATTTATGCATTTTTTATAGAACATTTGGAAAACAGTGAGAAGAACCAAGAGGACAAGCTCACCCCTAGCCCCGAAAACCGGTAACTGGCAGCAAGAGCAGGGAAGGGAACTCCAGACAGCGGACGGTGTGAGCCAAGGTGTGAAGGCCACAGCCCGGGGACTGGAGAGAGGGGTTTGTGGGTGGGCAGGGCAGAGCAGCGAGAGTCACTCTTGAGGGTGACCGGCTGGTCCCAGAGTCACCGGCGCTGAGCCACTCTGTACAGGTGGTGAGACAGGCCGGGCCTCCCACCCATCACCTGGACCTGCCAACAAGCCTGAGAAGGAACTGACCACAGCTTTGCACCTTCCCCAAGTGCTTCCTTCTCACCCCATAATTATGTGATTACTCACCGGTGGTTCTGGGCAGAAGGGCAGGGCCTCCTCGAAGATGGACTCTGAGTGTCCAGAAAAGTCCATGCAGGGGCTGGTTGGACCCTCCCTTCCTCCCCTCCCAGGAACTCCAACCTGCGGGACCTGGACCAGCCCCTGATGCCAGTGGCGGGAGAGGTAGGTCTCCCCCTGCCTGTTCTGGGTCCCCGGGGTCTCCATGTAGCCAGGGGCCAAGGCTGGGCCCCACCAGCAGCTGGAGAGCCCAGCAGGTAATTTTAGAAGTTTAGAGGCTTTTGGGATCCCCAAACTCCAGGCTCACTCTATTCCGAGACAAAAACCCCTCTGTTTTTGACTCGCCCTTCTTAGAAGAGCTGTTGCCTTTATACCCAGGGGCATAACCAGCGCCAGTCAAGGGCGTGCATCAGGGAGTGCGGAAAGTCGGTCACCGGTTCCTGCACCAGTCACCAGGTGCAGACTCCTTGGCGGCCTGCCTCACGTTCCCCACTCAGCCCCCCCACCCAGACACCCCTGGGAGGGTGAGACAGACAAGTGAGCAGACAGCTACCTAGGGGCAGCAGGCAGGGCAAGGAAGCACGGAGACCGGACAGGGGGAGAACAGGAGGGTGAGGACCCCGCAGGGGGAGGGCGTGGCGATGTGCTGAGGAGGTGGGAGGTGAGCCTGGTGGCGGATTTCCAGCACCCTGGAGGACAGACCTGGAGCGAGTCCCCCTTCTACCCTACTACCCACGGCTGGCTGGCGGTGGGTAAGCTGGAGCGGGGCCCAGACAGACAGCAGGCTGGGGAGGGAGCCAGAGACCCCATCAGTAGGTCTGGGGAAGCAGGGAGCTCATCTGGGGAGACACACTCTCCAGCCTTCCAGGAAGCAAGGCGCTCCGAGGCCCCGCCGGGCAGGAGGAGGGTGCCGGAGGTGGGTCTTGGCTGTGACGAGCCAAGGTCCTTTTTATTAACTGACCCACCAGGAGGTAGGGGCTTCCCAGCGTGCAGAGAGTGAGCTCCCCGTCAGAGAGTAGGTGAACAAGGGGAGGGACTGCACTAGTCAGAATTTCGCAGAGGCTTCACGAGCTGGGGAGCTGGCCCCACTAGACCAGTGTTCTCCAGTGTGTTCTGAGGAAAGCTCTACCGGGATCACGCAGGACATTCGAGAGCAATGCAGATCCCTCGACCCAACATGGACCCAACTGAATCAGACTCTGAAGACAGAGGGCCTGGAAGCTGAATTCGTAACAAGCTCCCCCAAACCTGATTCTTATGCTCAGTGAAGTTTGAGAACCACTGAAGAGCCCCTGAGATCTCTTCCCCAGAGAGAATCTGGATTCTCCTCCTTGTGGATAAGCAGATCAAAGAGAGCCGTGTCCCTGAGGCAGGACTGACATGGGGCCACGGAGCCCACAGCAACCCCTCAGGAACGTGCGTGATACGGGCTCAGCTCACTCTGCCCGCGTAGCCTGGGCGTTAACCGGTAGGTAGGTACCACCTTTCTACCTACTGCACACTTGAGCAAACCAAGGCCAGCCAGAGAGGCGCAGGGCTGGGAGTGGAAGCAGGGGGACGGTTCCAGAATCCTGGCTCCTGGGCTCTGCTGCCCTCTCACCTTCTGTGCTTCAGGAGCAAGGGCAGCCAGCAGGGACCTCCCTGCACTTCCTGCCACACCAGTGTCGCCACACTTCCTGCCCCTGCCTTGCTCCAGGCTGCTTCCTCCCCAGCCCCATCCCACCCACTGCTGGCCTCTCTCCACCCATCTCCCCTCCGGCCCCCTGGAGCCTGCTCCTGCCTCACCTCTAGAAAAGCAACCCCAGCTACCTGTGACCTGCCAACTCCAGCTACCACCCCCTCTCTCCTCTCTCCCCTGCGCAGCTTCTTACGCTCCAGGTCACGTCACCTCCCACCCTTCCGCACCCTGCCCCCCGCTGCCGTCTGTCTGCCTTCCACCCCACAGCTGGGAGCCCCCCACTGCCGGAGACCACTCCCCCCTGGAGCCTTCCCCCTCTCTCTGTCAGGGGACTGAGCTCCAAGAACCGCAGGGACTGGTCCAGCTCCGGCCACCGAAGTGTCACAAGGCTGTCCTCCACTGAGGGGCTTTGGGAAGGTGGGGAGGCAGGGGAAGGGGGGCTAGAAGCCCTCCTGGGATGACAGGCCCCACTAAGCTTTAGGGGCTGGAGGCCTCCAAGCCAGGGGAGGACCATGGGGAGCACTCAGTAGGCTGGATCATGCCCAGCCCGGCCCCTGGGCAGTGCCAGCCAGCTCGCCAGCAGACCCAGATGGCTCAGACTATGGCTGACTGGCCCCCTCACCCCTCCTCTCCTGCCCCCAGCCCACACAGAGCTCTACAAAGAGCCTGGCTCTGCCAGGTTAATCATCTGCAAACACAGACACGGTGGGCGGGGGGTGGGGGACACACGGGCGCAGTCTTCACATATCTGCAGCGCTGCCATGTGGAGCAGGGAGCAGGCTGGGGGTGGGGACGTGGAGGGAGCTGCAGGGGGCAGGATTCAGAGGACAAGTGGGCAGCCCCACTCAGGACAACGTTCACCTGGGACTTCCCTAGCGGTTCCACACTTCCAATGCAGGGGACACGGGTTCAATCCCTGATCGGGGAAGTAAGGTGCCACATACTGCGCAGCTCGGCCAAAACAAAACAAAAAAAGGACATTTGCCAGCACGATTCCATATACCGAGGGCTTTCCTTCAGGCTATCTTGCTTACCCCGCCAGGCTGGTTATGATTACCCCTTTTTATAGACAAGGAAACTGAGGCCCAAGGCCATTCAGCAGGTCTATGGCTGAGTCTGGGGATGGAGCCCAAGTCTCCTGCCTGGAGGGAGGAAAAGAGAAGACCCGCCAGCCCTGCAGCTGATACACCCACCCAGGAGTCAAAGACAGGACAGCCCTGTCTACATCCGCTGAGCCTGTGCCAAGAAGAGGGCCAGAGCATCTAGACAGACAGTGAGCCTCCCGTCCACAGCAGTATTCAAGCAGGTTTTGTTGGCTAATTAAATGACTACACTTCCCCCCAGCCCTTTCAAACTCAGATTCCAGGACGCCAGGATTTCTCTGGGAGATGGAAGATGAGAAAGTAGGAACCGCTGACTTGCTATCAGAATCCCAGCCAGCATTCTCTGTGCCAGGCACAGGGCAAAAGCTTTACATGGATAATCTCATTTCACCCTCACAATAATCCAGGAGGTATTTTCATCCCCATTTTCCACACAGGGAATCTGAGGTTCGGCGACACAAAGTGACTTGCCTAGGTCACACACAGCTAGTAGGTGGCAGAAGCAGGGCTGAAACCCAGGTCTGTTTCCTGAATCCAGGTTCGTGCCCCTGCACTAGACCCCCCTTCAGGACAGTTCTCAGCCGACTGCAAGCTGCTCTGGTTCCCTCATGCCCACCCAGCCCTGGACTGCCAGGAGGCAGGAGGAGGGCTCTTGGGGTGTCCCCAGGTCTGGGACCCTGTGTAATCCACAAGGGCACAGCCCTTCAGTGTTCAAAAAATTTCCCGGCACATCTCCTAGAAGGAGGCAGGGAGGCTGGACGGAGAGTGTGAGGCTCAGGGAGGGTCCTGCTAGACTCTGGACCTAGCAGTCATGGGGTCAGGATAGCATCAGGCCTCATTATAGCCTGAGCCGGCCCCTTGCCTTGCAGCCCATGATATGGGAGCTGGGGAGGCCTGGACCCACCTGGGCTCAGTGGCCCTGAAGTCCGGCATCCCTGTCTGCACACCCAGAGTGGAGGCCAAGGAGCCTGCTTGCTGAGAAGTGCAGTCAAGAAAGAGGGAGGGAGGCCTGGAGTCAAAAAGCCCGGGCCCCAGTCTTGACTCAGTGCCTCTGCAGGCTGTGTGACCTTGGTTCAGGCACCTGCCCTCTCTGAGCCTCCATTTGCTCATCTACAAAATGGAAGTGATGGTCAAAGGATATGTCTGAGACTGTCAGGGAGGCCCCTGGTCCAAGGTGACTGTTCATTGACCTTGGTCCCCTACCCCATGGTCTCTGAAGCCCCTCCTGACCTCTAGGCCACTCCACAGCAGAAGTCCAGCCCTGAGCAGGACAGACTCCAGCTGCCCCTGCTCAAGAGGCCCCAGGACCAGCCCTCCGTTCCGACTCCCACACCTACCAGCAAGATGTCAGCAACCACCGCCCAGTTGCAGGACAGGAGCAGCTCCCCGAGGGCCAGGAACACCTGTGAACAAAGGGTGGCCGGGATGAGGCTCCCTGGATCTCAGTCACCAGCCCCTCCCCACGCTGTTTCTTCCCACCTGTGGAGAAGGAGACTGAGGCTGCCCAGAGGAAGGACCCACCGAGACTTACTGGGGTGGGTGAGGTTTGCAACTGTTTTCCCAGTTGCGGCAGCCTCCAGAGTGGGTAGACATTCCCATCTGGGCAGACCGGCAGCCGTGACCCAGAGAGGAGTGCCAGGGCCCGGGCCTGGGAAGAGCACTCCCCCTGATGGACGGCCCCCAGGGTCTAGCCACTGAGGTCACCCAGGGAGGCAACCAGGACTCCCAGGTCACGTTTAAAGGTGGAGAAACAGGCACTTCCCTGGTGGTCCAGTGGGTAAGACTCCGCGCTCCCAATGCAGGGGGCCCGGGTTCAATCCCTGGTCGGGGAACTAGATCCTGCAGGCATGCTGCAACGAAGAGTCCACATGCTGCGACTAACAAGTCCACAGGCTGCAACTAAAGATCCCATGTGCCGCAACTAAGACCCGGCACATCCAAAATAAATAAATAAAATAAATAATACATAAAATATTTTTTATAAATAAATAAATAAATAAATAAAGGTGGAAACAGAGGAGAACGGCCCAGGGCTTGCCCAGCCTCCCCCTTGTTCCCCTAAGGCCTGTGTACACTAAGGAGGTGCCTACTGCATGCCAGCCAGACTGCCCAGTCCAGGCCTCCTATCAACAGCCCCTCCCAGGCCTTCCCCTTCCCAGACCCCGAGAGCAGCACCGGGAGGTGAGCAAGGCTGAGACGGTAAACTGTGCCCGGGTCAGGGCCAGGGCTTGTCTGAGGTTGCCAGCTGGCCCAGGGCAAAGCCATCCTGAAACACGAGGCTTCCGGCCCCCGTCCAGCGCCCACCCCCACCCCGGGCACCTGTGGGGCTGGGATAACCTTGTGTGCCCACCCTCTGCCTCGCTACCTGGAGGCCGCTGTGTGCCTGTCTCTCCCAGCTCCCTGAACCCCCTACCTCGTGCCAAAGGATTAGGACAATCCTCATTCCACTCTCTCAAGAAGAGTTTAATGAAGCAGCAAGAAGGAGGGGAAAAGTCTCATTTGTCAGAGCTTCTGAGGGCTTATTGCTGGAGTGGAATTCGTCATTCCTGGAGTCACGGGGCTGTGCCTGGGGCAGCCCAGGCTCTGGATCCCAAAGGCCCACGAGCACCCAGGACAGAGGAACCGAAGGGCCACTGCCTGCACACTGACTGCGCGCCAGGCACGTCCACTTCTGTCACCCATCCAACTCTCAGCCGCCTCCTAAGACGCGTATCATTACATCCACTCCACAAATGAGAAGACTCAGGCCCAGGGTCACACATCAAGCCACTTTCTGGTGAGCCCCTCTCCCCTGCAGCCAGGTGAGGGACAGAAAGCTGTCGGTGAGGTCGGGGGGAGACTCCGAGAGGCCCCAGCGACCACAGTGCTGGGCGAGGCCGGCACGAGGGAAGTCAGAGGAAAGCCCAGGATGGGGAGGGCTTCCAGGTGGAGGTGGCATTGAGCAGAGCCCCGAAGGATGGGCAGGATCAGCATGGGTCTAGAAGAGCCCCAAGGCCGTGCCAGGCAGAGAACCCTAGTAAGCAGGGGCGAGGAGGCTGGAAGGCGCCCACCAGGCTGGGCGGGCAGGAGTGTGGCCCAGGGCTGCGGAGGGAGGGACGGTAGGACCCACTGGGGAGGGGGAGCAGCGGGTGTCTTCTCCCAGTCTCACCAGCCCTTGGCCCTCCACAGACTGGGGAACGCTTGAGGGCCGGGCGGGCCTCCCTCTGGGCCCAGGGCTGGGCACCCACAGGGGTGGGAATCAGGAAGTGGCCAGCTGGCGAGTCTTAGGCGGGGCCCAGGCAGGCTGCAGACCCGCATTCCAGCCCCACAGGGTCTGCCAACCCAGCCTCCTGGGACCAACGTGAGGGCAGCTCACACCCATCCTTCCCTCGACTCCCACCTCCACCAGGACTGCCAGGCCACTGCCCTCCTCCCACTTCCAGCTCAAAGGCGTCCTACCCTCCATAGCCGGGGGAGCCAGCCACACGGTGCCTGCTCTCTGCGGGTGCTGCGGTCTCCCCGCTGCTGCCCCACACCCACGGGACATGCTGAAATACACCTTTTCCTTCCTCCAGCTGGAGCAGGGTGGATCCTGACCCCAAAATAGGGCCGATCGGAGGGAGGCTGCAGCCACAATGGGGCCTTTCAGGCTGAACAAGCTGCCTGAGGATGCCAGGTTTCCTCAGACACACCTGGAAACCCACCCCAAGCCACCAAATCCCCGCCTCCACGCGGAGGCTTGGAGGGGCGAAAGGCCCAGCTGGGAAGAGGCCACCTCCTAATCCCGTAATTACAGAGTCTCCCGAGGCGGCTGCCTGGGCTCAAGGAGGGACACCCCATCAAAGAGGTGTGACCCCCCCTGGAGGGACACTCCATCAAAGAGGTGTGACCTGGCCATGTGGGGCCACCCTTGGAGGTCACCACCCTCTGCGCCTTGGTTTCCCCAGCGCTACAACGATGGGGTGGCCCAGCGCCCCGGCAGCCCCCTCCACCACCAACAGCCTTTGCTTTTAAAGCTGCGAGATAACTTCAGTGGGTCCCACAGGCTGCGTGCAAATCAGGTCTGAGAAGCCCGCGGCCTCCACAACTAATGCAGACTTGCGTTCCGCAATTAAAAAACGAAACAAACAAGAAGGGCCCTGGTCTGAAGTTAAGTCACATGAAGAATGTAGCCAGCAGACTGTTCAAAGTTCCTCCCACACGGGCCCCTCAGCCCCCCGGACGCCCTCTTCTGCACGGCCACAGGCCCCTCGCACTGACCAGGTCCCCAAACCTGCTCTCTCCTCCTGGCCCCCACGTCACTGTCCTCGCCCAGGGTGCTTGAGGTAGCCAAGATACAGGCCTCACCCACAGGCCGGCGGCCAGACACGGAGAGGGGGAGGCGGGGGCTCCTACATGCCGTGCTCGCCTTCGCACCCCTCCAGACACCGATTCCTGTCCCTTCTGCATCCTAAATGTCCCTCAGATCCGCCCCCTCCTCCCGGCCACTGCTGCTGGCCTGGTCCAGGCCTCCCCCCTCCCTCCGCCTCTCCAGTTTCCCAGGCCCCACCATCCCTCCTGACAGCAGCCCCGGAGGGGACTTCCGAAAGGGAAATGGGAAATCTGCCCTTGTCCCCTTAGTGCCTGTTCATGGTTCCCTGCACCCTGACTCCGTCTCCCTGGGTGATAGGGCCTGGGAATGCCGCCTGAGAAGCGTGGAGCCCCTCAACCCCTGGCCTTTCCATTTCAGACTCAAGAGGATTTCCCCCTCGAGTTGGGGCGGTGATGATGCATATTTCTGGCTTTAGTCACCCCGGCCAGAGAGGCGTAAACACACACACACACACTGACACACGCACATGCACTCACATAACACACAACCACACAAGCACGCACAGACACGTGCATCCTCAAGACCTCACACACACACACACACACACACTGACACACGCACATGCACTCACATAACACACAACCACACAAGCACGCACAGACACGTGCATCCTCAAGACCTCACACACACACACAAGAGCTCCAAGACCCATGCACACATACCTAGACCTATAACCTGGGACACACACATGCAAAACTCACACACCACAAAGACACATACATAAGCAGGTAACAGGGATGACATTCTAAGTATTAAAATATGTGTGGCGAGAGTATCAACCAAACAGACGGCGGCTGACGACCCTGGTACAGAACTTGCTGGAAAACAGCCTAGCGTGTACATGTGCATGCTTGTGGTCTTATAAAGTGGACAGCAAGTTGTGCACAATCACACAGGCACACACACACGTATACATGTACGCAAACATGCTCTTGCCTTTGCACTCATGTGCATACCTGCACTCGGACATGCACACACTCATAGCTTCACACACATAGACACCCCTCCTCACGTACACCTGCACGCACAGGTGGGCATGGGCAGGGAGCAGGAGGGAAGCTGGAGCACCTGCCCCAGAGAAGGCTCGGCCCCTGTGGAGTGGAAGGGACAGTGTCTTCACTTTGGTCCATCTCAGTCTTCCAACTGGGCAGTAACTGATCTCTGAACTGCAAAGAATGGATTCTAGGTGCTCCCAGGTAGGGAGAAAGCAAATGTCTCCCATGGGCTTGTGGAGACTCAGGCAGAGGTAAGGCCAATCCTCCCCTTGCACAGGTCAACTCTTCACCCAGTGTGACTGAGCCAGTCAGGATGCAGGTGCCTGGCACAGACTGGCCACCAGCAAGCTGCCGGGCCGGCTGGCATGCTTCTCCCCTGGGCCTGCCAACCTGTAATTGCAGGGACTGTCTTTAGGGCACAAGGGTACCGCCCAGCTCCCATGGGCCAGCAAGGGCCCAGCAGCCTGGCAGGCAGGCAGATGGGGAATGAGCCCCAGTCCTCCTGGAGAACCCAGCTGATACTGCAGGGTCTGCTGCCCATCCAAGAAGAGACACCTGCTAGATCCCGGCAGGGAAGTGGGGTCCTCAGAGGAAGGGTAGGTGGGCCTCTCTCAGCCCCTTGGAGGCAGCCTCTGGCAAGGCCCAGTTACTCCAGCCCAAGACACAAGAGCAAAAGGGCTGGGACTTCCCTGGTGGTCCAGTGGCTAAGACTCCTTGCTCCCAAAGCAGGGGGCCTGGGTTCGATCCCTGGTCAAGGAACTAGATCCCACATGCTGCAACTAAGAGTTCGCGTGCCACAACTAAAGATCCCGCATGCAGCAACTAAGACCTGGCGCAGCCTAAATAAATAAATAAATAGGCTTGTCCAAAAAACCCGCAAGGGCCAAGTGGTAGGAGAGATTCCCCCAAGCTGGGGCACCTGCACGGCCCAGCTGTCTGGGCCACCCAGGGGTGAGAGCAGATCCCATAGCCAACCCTGGAATCCTTAGCTGACCCGGAACACAGCTACAATGGACACACATCCTGACTGCTCCCTGCCAACCATCACGCAAGGCTCCCTTGTGGGCACCAGGCTCGGCAAATACTGGGCCTCCATCTTTGGTCCTTGCTCAGGAATCGCCAAGGCTGAGAAGGGCAGCATCCCTTCCCGGATGTAAAGGCCTCAGTGACCGCCAAGCTGGCTCTGCTCTGTGTCATGGTGGCCACATTGCTCCTTGGGCCAGTAGGGAACTCAGAGCTACGATCTAGTTTGCGCTGGAAGGAGCCTTAAAGATCATCTGGGGCAACTCCTGTGTAAAAACGGAGGGCTGCAATTGCACCATAGACTTCCCTTCCCTCAAAAGTAAAAGATAGTGTCGGGGGTGGGGGGAAACGTTTTTCACCAAAGGAAAAAAAAAGCCTAATGAGGTAAGTATTAAATATTGGCAGCCAAGGCAAAAAAAAACAGATAATTCTGGAGTAAAGTAGAGAATATAACCCTTCTCAGCTCCTCCCTCCCCACAGCTATCCTCCAAAACCCCAACATCTGGAGGGAAATAAACTGAGCAGGGGTCCTTTGTTTCCACTCTTAACTGAGAACCAGTGGGAAAAGCTGCTGGGGAGAAATGGGCAAAAGTGGAGAAAGTGAATAAATGACTCCAGTTACTGACTCCACGTAAGGCCTAAAAACAGTAATTTTTTACTGTTTTTTACTGGGCCTAAGGCCCAGTAATTAAGTACAATGAACCCTGTGATAGAGCATTTACCTAAATCCCAGAAGAGAGAGCAGAGCCCAGGTGTTCTAACAAAGCCCCTCCTGCCTTACCTGAGCCCTGCAATTCCCTCAGGCGACAGAAAACCTAACACTCAACTCTCAAACTGCAGCCCCTTTGGGGAAGAGAATAGTCACAGAGAAGGCAGGAAGAGAGCAGAAGAAAATAAAGAGTCACCCACACTATATCAAAGCAAATTCAGTATCAGAGCAGAGCTGCCCACACCCAGGCTGGAGAAAGCACTCAGTACATGAACTATGCAAACATACAAAAAAAAAAAAAAAAAACAGAGAGAGAGAGTGAGAGAGGGAATGAGGTAGGAAGAGAGGGAGGGAGGGAAGAGAGAGAAGAAAGAAAGAAAGAAAGAAAGAAGGGAGGAAGGGAGGGAGGGAGAAAGAAAGAAAGAAAGAAAGAAAGAAAGAAAGAAAGAAAGAAAGAAAGAAAGAAAGAAAGAAAGGGAAAGAAAGAGGGAGGGAGAGGGAGGAAGAGGGAGGGAGGGGGGAGGGAGGGACGGAGGGAGGGAGGGAGGGAGAAACAGAGGAAATGGAAAGGGGGAAAGGTGGAGAACGAAGAAGAGAGAAAAGGAGGAAAGGAGAAAAAAGAACCCAACCTACAAGACAGATGATAGGAGAAGGAGCAGAAGGAAATTCCTTATAATTGTTTCAAACTATATTGAATAGTAATTCAATAAAGAAAGAGCTCAAAAATGAAATGAACCCCCAATAGGATGAGATATAAAAGGATATTGCAGACTTAAGGGAATAAATGGAGGAGCAAAGCAATAAACAACATTATTACAGAACTAATAAATTAAAAACAGTCAGAAACAGAATAGACATCAAACAAAGTACAATCACCAATATAGAGAAAGGCTTGAGATAATCTCACAGATTGACTAATTTTTAAAAAACACAAAGAAGAAAACATTGGGACTTCCCTGGTGGTCCAGTGGTTAAGACTTCGCCTTTCTGGGCTTCCCTGGTGGTGCAGTGGTTGAGAGTCTGCCTGCTAATGCAGGGGACATGGGTTTGAGCTCTAATCTGGGAAGATCCCACATGCTGCGAAGCAACTAGACCCGTGAGCCACAATTACTGAGCCTGTGCGTCTGGAGCCTGTGCTCCGCAACAAGAGAGGCTGCGATAGTGAGAGGCCCGCGCACCACGATGAAGAGTGGCCTCCACTTGCCACAACTAGAGAAAGCCCTCGCACAGAAACGAAGACCCAACACAGCCATAAATAAATAAATAAATAAATAAATAAAAAGACTTCGCCTTCCAATGCAGGGGGTGCAGGTTCAATCCCCGGTCAAGGAGCTAAGATCCCACATGCCTCGTGGCCAAAAAAAAAAAAAAAAAAAAACCAAAAACATAAAACAGAAGCAATATTGTAATAAGTTCAATAAAGACTTTAAAAAATGGTCCACATTAAAAAAAAACTTTAAAAAAGAAAAAGAAGAAAACATTTAGAGAGAAGTAAATGATATGAAAGACAGGTAAAGTAGATCAGGGCTGGGACTAGAGCACAGCAAGTGAGACATATAGGGTACCAAATTTAAAGAGGTACTCAGTCTCTGGGTTGCACAAGTGTAGGGTTAGCCCCTGGGAGTGAGTGCCTCCTTAAATTGTGTGCCCTTATGCCTTGCTGGCCTCACCTTAGTCCCAGCCCAGAAGATGATCCAACACAGGTAAAAAAAAAAAACCCAACAAATAAACAAACATAAGAAATATTCAAAGAGATGAGAGGGGGAAGGAGGATACTCAGTACTGATTCAGCAGATAAGAACACTGTTATGAACAAACTTTTATATGATATAGAATATTTAGCATTGAGATATATCCTAGCTGTTGCAAGCAGCTTCTAACATGCCTCCAGAGACCCCTGCCTCTTGTATCTCACCCTGGGTGTGGGCTGGACCTAGGGATGTGCTTCTAATGAGCAGAATACAGCAAAAGTCATGGGATACCACTTCCGTGATTAGGTTACAAAAGACCGTGACTCCCCTTGATAGACTCCTCTATTGCCTTATCAGCCTACACATATTCAGGAAGGGAGCTGCCATAAGAAAGAAGCCAACATAGCAAAGGAACTGAGAGCAGACTCCAGCCAATAGCCAATGAGGAGCTGAGGCCCTCAATCCAACATCGCAGAAGGATCTGAATGCGGCCCACAACCACTGAGTGAGCTTGGAAGCAGATCCCTCCCTAGTTGAGACTTCACATGAGACCACAGACCCTGGGCCAACGCCTTGATTGAAGCCTACAAGAGACCATGAAGCAGAGGACCCAACTAAGCTATGCCTGGATTCCTGACCCACAGAAACTGTGAGATAATAAATGTGTGCTGTCTTAAACGACTACATTTGGGGATGATTTGTTACACAGCAAGAGATAACTAATACACTACCTAAGCCACTGAATTTCAAGAATAAATAATGTAATCTTCAGGTATCCAGATGAAAAAGTGAATCGATATGAAAGATTTTTTTAAACTTCATTCTTCACAGCAATATTTGATACGAAAAGACAATGGAACAAATGTTTGCAAAGTAATGAAAGGAAGAAAATGTGAGCCAAGAATACCATATCCAGTGAACTGTTGTTCAAGAAAAGAGGGAAAGAGGAGAAGACAATCTCAAACATAAATGAACCAAAGGAAAACCACCTCTCTAGCCCTTTTTGGTTTGGAAAGGAGGACAGAATGGATTAAAAACTATTTAACCACAAAATCTACTCAGTTAGGAGTTGAACCAAAATGAAGAACTCAGGAATGGAGCATCTATGCAATAGATGGAGAATGAGTATTGAATCTATTTAAATCTGGGATTGAGAGAACAGACTGTGAGTGTTATAAATCTAGAAAAAGTAAAAATAATAATTAACTAACAAAAACCAGGAGACTGGGGAGAGAAGGTGGAGGTATAAGAAAGCTGATCAGGATTCATCAATAAGTCCAAAGTTTTAAAATTAACTTGAAGTTAGCCAAGTCCTTTGATTTCACTTCAATTTCTTCAGTTAAATTCATATAAATGAATTAAACACTATATGATTCTATTTACATGAAATATCCAGAATAGGCAAATCTATAAAGGCAGAAAGCAGATTAGCAGTTACCTAGAGCTGGAATAGAGGATGGTTAGGGGAAAATGGTGAATGATTTATAATGAATATGAAGTTTCTTTTTTTTTATAGGAAGCCCAAGAAATGCATTTATTCTATTGTCTCATAAAGTTTCTTTTTGAGGTGATGAAAATGTTCTAAAATTGATGTGGTGTTGATTGCAAACCTCTGTGAATATACTAAAAACCATTAAATTTTGTACTTTAAATTGAATGATACCTGAATTTCATCTCAATAAATCTGTTTTTAAAATTACCAGATAACCTCAGTTTAACAAAAGTATTTCTAAAAACATAAATCTGGGTTTATATACAGAGACACACATAGAAGGATGGTCACATCACAAAAGTAGAAGTAAACAGGCCAAGATGTTAAGAGTAGCTGATTCTAGGGGATGAGAAAATGGAAAATTGTTATCTTCTTCTTTGTGCTTTTCTGGTTTTGTTTTTGTTTTTTTTTTTAAATTACCCCCAAATAAAAATAGAAAGGTCATTGATAGAGTGTGGTGGATTGAATTGTTGGTCTCATCGTTTGATTTCACTGTGATAGCATGATGCTTCCATATCCTTGACGTGTCGAGTCCCCCAGGGTGTGATCCTTGGTCCTCTTCTCTTTTCTATCCAAGCTCAGGCCTTTGCTGATCTCATTCAGTCTCACGGCTTTACATAACCAGCCTAGACCTCTCTCCTGAACTCCAGACTCATATATTTCCAACTGCCTCTTAACATCTGCAGTTGAATGTCCTAAAAGGCATCTCAAATTCAACATGTCTAAAATTGAACTCCTAATCCCACCCTTTCCAAAAAAAAAAAAACCAACAACTCCGTACTTCCCTCTAGCCTTCTTCGTCTCAGTAAATGGCAACTCCGTGTTTCCAATTGCTCAGGCCCAAAACCCTGGAGTTGCCCTCGACTCATCCATTTCTCTCACACTCCACACCCAACCCGTCAGGAAATCCTGTTGATTCTACTTCAAAAACATACCCAGAATCTGACCACTTCTTCACACTTCCTCCATAAGTAGCCCAATCCAAACCACAGGCATCTCTTGCCTATAATATTGGAAAGCCTCCTAATGGGTTTCCCTGTCTCTTGTCTTTGTCCTTTTTCATTCTATTATCAACACAGCAGCCAGAGAGACCTT
Organism: Balaenoptera musculus; assembly: GCF_009873245.2. Lineage (NCBI taxonomy): Eukaryota > Metazoa > Chordata > Mammalia > Artiodactyla > Balaenopteridae > Balaenoptera > Balaenoptera musculus. Next base: position 48,475,884 of record NC_045804.1, on the reverse strand, counting down.
GGTAAACTACGTGGTAGGTAGTTACAAAACAGCCCCCAATTAATCATGCTTCTTGGTATTCACACCCTTGTACAGTCCCTTTCCACAGTGAAACCGGGTCAGTTTCCCACCTTGCTTCAACCAATAAAATAAGGCAGAAGTGATGCTGTGCTGTTCCTGGCCTAGGCCTTAACAGACTTTGCAGCTTCCACTTTGCTTTCTTGGAATGCGGCCCTGAGACCGCCATGTAAATAACCGGTTTCACCCACTGGAAGACAAGAGGCCACATGGAGGAGAATGGAGGAGCCCCAGCCGATGGCCAGACACGAGTGAGGCCAGCTTGGATGTCCCACCCCACTCAGTCTTCCAGGTGAAGGCGGCCATAGGAGTGAGCACAGGTGAAACCAGGCAAGAAACCATCCAGCCAACTCACAGAATCATAAGAAATAATAAATCGTTGTCTTAAGTCACTACGTTTTAGGGTGATTTGTTACTCAGCAATAGGTGACTGATACAAACCATCAGTCAGAGCATCACTTTCTGTGCTAGAAATTCTCTAGTGGTTTCCCATTTCACTTAAATTGGAAGCCAAGTTCATTCTATGTGTGGGGATCCACACAATCAGTGCCCCACCCACCCCACCCCCTCAGCCCCCCACCCTGCCATTCCCTCTGACCTAATCTCCTCTGCTCTACCCCGGCTCGCCCCATTCCAACCACGTTTCCTAGAAGACACCAGCATGACTCCCCCCTCAGGACCTTTGCACTTGCTCTTCCCTCTGCATGGAGGGCTCTCCCCCACTCCACCCCTGTATCCGCATGGCTCCTTCTCTCACTTGCTTCAGGTTGCTGCTGAAGCATCACTGCCTCCGTGAGGCCTCCCTGACCATCTTGCACAGCCCAGTCCCTCTTATTCTCCACTTTCCCTGCTCTGTTCTTTTCCACAGAGCTCATTCCCATCTAACATACCATTTATTCTACTGCATACATATTCTTGCCTGTTTTGTTCAATGCTGCATCATCCTCAAAGCCTAGAACAGTGCCTGGCAAACAGGAGGTGCTTGGGAAATATTTGACAAGTGAGTGAACATTTCTGCTCATCCTGGCTGGGACCTGCCTCGCAGCCACCTCACCATGGCCTCGGCTCTGCTCCTTGAGACCTCTGCTCCCTCGGCCCGTGAAGCCCGGCAGGGTTTGAGGGTGAAGACCCCCACTCCCAGGTTTCTCACCTGTGAAACAGGAAGAGCAGCACAGAACCAGAGACACCTTGGGCGGGGGTGGGGTTACACCTGTGGGGCTTCATGGCCACATGCCCAGACACTCCTCCCCGTAATGTTAGATGTCACTGACCCAGGGCTCAGTGAAGGAGGAACGCTTGGGGCATGTAGCAGACTGTATTTTCCCAAAGCAGTCACTGTAATATTTCCACATGCTCTTTCAGATCACTGCTAGTCTCCACCAAAAAGAGTGAATCCGTTCTCTCTCCCCTCGAATCTGAGTAAGAAGTTGTGGCTCAAGTGAAGAACAGAATGCAGTGAAAGTGACGCTGTGTAACTTTCAAGGGCAGGTCATCAAAGGCAACACAGCTTCACCTGGCTCTCTCAAGACTCTAGTCCTTGGAAGCCGGCCACCATGTTGTAAGGAAGCTCAGGCCACATGGGGAGGTCACAGGCAGCTGCTCAAGCCAGTAGCTCCAGCTAAGGTCTCAGCCAATAGCCAGCATCAACCATCAGGCGGCCCTCAGCCTTTGACGATACAGTTCCCCCACCCCGATTCTGCGCAGTTAACCCCAAGTGGAAAAGAGATATGTCAGCCCCACCCCCCCACCTTGCCCAAACTGCAAATTTGTGAGCAAAATAAGTGTTTTTCTTATTTCAAACCACTAAGTTTCATTATATATCTATACTAACTAGAACAGGTCCAAAAGTTCATTTAGCTCCTCAATGAAACCAAGGGAAAAGTACGAGCACTCCCATTTTACAGCTGAGAAAACTGACTCTCAGCAAGGTCAAGATCTTGCCCTAGCTCACACAGCTAGTAGGTGAAGAAACAGGAACGAGGTCCAGGTCTTTCAGATGCCTCAGTGCATGCTCAATGTCATCCCCCAACTCCAGCTACTCCCTCTGGACCACAAAGCCCACCCAAGGGGGGATTGCCAATGTTCAGCCATATCCTCCAGCTACCAGACAAGTGATGATGGAGCTCCTACCTTGGGCTCAGTCCCTCCTCTGAGTACAAACCCTTTCTCCTCTGAAGGGCAGCGGCCCTGGGAAGAAGGCCAAGGACGACGGCGTGAGCCAAGACCTGCTGTGTGTGTCTGGATCCCAATTAACAGCCAAGAAGTCAAGTTCCCGTGCCAAGGGGAGCGGAAGGAGGGAAGGGATGGAACCCTCTGCTCCTGCAGGTGGGCACCAGGGAACGGGCTCCCCCACGGAAGGCCCCAGACCAGATTTTATACGCTCAGGAAACCTTATTGCCATGAAACAGACAGCGCGACTTGGCCCTACTTCAGGAAATTTGGGGACGGGCGTGCCCACGATGCCTCCCAAAACCCTTCCTCCCCACGCAATGCAGCTACAGCCCAGCAGCAGTTGGATGAAAGCTATATGCAGCTGCAGACACACATGTACACACACATCCCACACAGTTATCTGCTTGCCCTGATACTGGTGCATGTGCACACTCATGCACAGACATGTATGCAAAACAGCATACACGGACACACTCATACATACTATGCATGTATAGAATGAATTACATGTATATGCAGCACACAGAGAGCATGGCTGTACAGACACAGAGGTGTATTCACACAAAAGCACACATATCTGCACTCATGTTCACAGACCTGCATATATTCACACTTAGATGCATGCACACACTAGCAGTACCCATACCCACATTCCTGTGGGCCTTCCCAGGAAGCCCTATCAATTTCCCCTGGAGCCTATCAATCTCCCCAGGACTGGCAGAGAAAGTACAGGAAGAACTTTGGTTCCTACAATCTGAGAAGGTGAACGGATGGATGGACAGATGGGAGGAGGGATGGATGGGTGGATGGATGGATGGATGGATGGATGGATGGATGGATGGGTGGATGGAAGAGACTCAAGTGATTCTTCCTATTTTGAAGCTAATTTGAACAGAAGCCAACTCCTCAGCCCCCTTTCGACATCCTTTCTGATATTGACCCCCATAGGTCTCCCACACCTAATGACAATCCTTCATGGCAGACTGCAGCCAGTTCCCACCCACTGAAGTTTTAGGGATGATGTCATGTCCCATGGACTCCAGACTCCTGCATCCAACTCTACTAACACCTGTAGTTGGACGCCAACCTCCCACCACAAACTCAGAATGTACAAAACCAAGCTGCTCATCTTTCCCCAAGTGCCGCTGTTCCTGTCTACTTTCCTATCTCAGTTAATGGCATCTCCCTCCTTCCAGCTACAGAGGCTAATATCCTAGAACTCACTTTTGACTCTTCTCTCTCTCACACCCCACACTGAATCCATCAGGAATTTCTGATAGATCTACCTTCAAAATATATCTATAATCCAACCATTTCTTACCACCTCTGCTGTTTCTGCTCCTGCACCCTACACCCTCATGGGAAGTCTATTTTCAACAGAGAAGTCAGAGTGATTCCATTAAACATAAGTCAGTAATAGAAAAACAATAGAGAAAATCAATACAACCAAAGTTGGCTGCAAAACTGACCAACTTTTAGTTACACTGACCAAGAAAAAAAAAGAGAGAAGACTCAAATTACTAAAATCAAGAATGAACATTATTACCGACCTTACAGAAATTAAAAAGATTATAAGGGAATACTGTGAATGAAATTCCTAGAAAGATGCAAACCACCAAAACTGGCTTAAAAAGAAATAAAAAGCCTTAATTGACCAATAATAAGTCAATATTGAGTCAGTAATCAGAAAATTCCCACAAACAAAAGCTCAGAACCAGATGGCTTCAATGGGGAATGCTAGCAAATGGCTAAAGATGAATTAACACAAATCCTTCACAAACTCTTCCAAAAAATACAAGAGGAAGAAACACTCGTCAAGTCATTCAATGAGACCAAACAAAGACATCACAAGAAAACTACAGACCAAAATTTCTTATGAATATAGATGGAAAGATCCTCAACAAAATACTAACAAGCCAAATTCAGCAACATATAAATATAATTTTACACCATGACCAAGGGAGGGTTTATCCCAGGAATGCAAGGTTGGTTAAACATACAAATATCAATCAATGTAATATACCATATTAATCAAATAAAGGACAAACTACATGACCATCTCAATAGATGCAAAAAACATAAGCCAGACCACCCACGCCTCAGCACAAAACCTCAACTCAGCTCTTAGCCAGCTCCACCCAATGCCCACATGGCCCTACATCATCTTGTCCCACCACCTCTCTGTCCTCATTTCCCTTTCTCCTTTCATTCCACGCTAACCACAGTGCCCTTCTTGCTGTTCCCAAAACCCAGCAGACACGCTCCTGCCTCAGGGCATTTACAGTTGCTGTTCCCTTTGCTTGGAACACTGTTCCCCTAAATATCCCATAACTCACAATACTGCGAATTTTACTTACATATCTTGCCTGTTGTCTACCTCCCCCAACTAGAATGGGAGCTCCCTAAAAACAGAGATAATTTAGTCTGTTTTATCTACTGCTATATCTGTGGCATTTAAACTAGCATGCCACCTTTATAGGCACTCAAGAAATACTTGTTGAATAAATGAATGAATGAAAATAGCTGGTCACTCAACCATTCACACAGCAAGCAGTTGATCACCCCCACCCCACTCCAAGTGCCTGACACTGTGCTTCGGGCTGGAGTGCTGAGAAAGATAGGAACCAACCTGGGCCCAGCTGGGAGGGGGTGGTCAGGGCATAAGTAACCAGGACCCAAGGAAGACAGTGCTGAGGAGCGGCGAGGATGGGGAGAGAGGGTTGGATCTAGCAGTCAGGGAAGGCTCCATGGAGAGATGGAGCTCTAGCCTCCCTTGAAGGCCCAGAATGATTCGGGCGTATGGAGAAGGGAAGGGAGTAGAGGGAACAGAGGGAGAGCCTGGATGTGGAGAGCACAGGGCACCTCCTGGGAATCAGGAAGGGACCTGCATGGCAGAACCACATCGAATAAGGCTACCAAGGATGTCAGGGCCGTTCATGAGGGGCCTTGAATGCCAGGATGAGGAGTTAGACTTAGTTCCAGAGGCACCAAGGAGTCATGCAAGGCTTTCGAGCAGGGAAGTTTCTGTGGTGTCCCTCTGGCAGTGTGGGGAGAACAGATTGTGGTGGGGAAGCAAGAAGACATGGAGACCAGGACAGTGGCTCTTGGGACAGTCCTAGAGATAGACGGCAAGGCGTGAGCCATGACAGGACAGAGCGGACCAAGAGAAGAGGGGCGGTTTGGAGGCGTTCAAGGTTTATGACTGGTGTTAGTGGGCAGGGGTGCGGGGGGTGGGGGGATGGGGGGAGCTGGAGCCTGAATCTCAGAACCTCAGAAGCACAGACAGAGCCATAGAGGAGGGGGGTCTGGTCAGGGGGTCCAGAAGGAACCGCACCACTTCTGGAAGGCTGGAGTTCTGGTCGCTGGGGCTCCTGCCAGGCCCGAACACGAGCCACAGGGAGGAGCAGCTTCCCAGCACTGGACGCTGGACACAGCCCAGCCCTGCCAGCCTTCCTGCCCTGCAGTCCCTCGCGTCCCAGGGCCGGCCCAGAGAAGAGATTCTCCGGCTGGCTTTGTCAGCCAAGATGCAATGTCATTTCTAGACGAGCCATCCAGCTCTGGAGATGCGCCAGGCTATGGGGCGGGGGACAGCTGTGTCCCCAAAACACAGCCAAGGAGCTGCTTCCCAGAGCCAAGCAAGACAGTGGCAGAAGCGGAACTGGCAGGTGGTCCGCGGGCCCAGCCAATGCAGAGACAGGCCTTAAGTGGGGCCTCCATCTGCCCAGGCCTCAGCCTCTCTGCAAGGTCAGGCCCATTCAGTCTCCACCAGCTGGAGATGACGGTCCCAGTCACTCCCTCAGCCAATAAGCATTAAGGTATTTATTAGTGCCTGGTGTACGCCAGCCTCTGTTTCTCTCCCATGGGGGTGACAAGGGTCAGTGCGGCATGAAGGACAGAGACTTTGGAGTCTGCGGAGCTGCATTAGAGGTTTATCTGTCCTACTCTTTGTGTTGCTGTCTCTGGGCCTCAGTTTTCCCATCTGTCAAGTGGGGATGAGAAAAACCCTTTCCGATGAGGGCACTGTAAGGACTAAATAAGAGCAGGCGCAGAAGGGAATGTTAACAGGACTTGTCTATTTCCCAGGAATTTCAGCGGAAACCCAACCAAGGCTGAGGACACTGGTGAGAAGCACCCACACCTTAAAAGAGGCACAAGACACACCTCAGGACTCAGAGAGAGAAAGGGAACCGTCCCATGTGGCCCCCCGGCTTATATAGAAGAAGGCTGGAGACCCAGGCTGGAGAGGATTTATTTGAAGAGTGAGAAAGCTGAGTGAGGGGTTTCGGGTGGCCCACCCACAGAGAGGGCAGTGCCTGTCAGGAAGGACACTGGCCTTTCTCCCTGGCTGGATGCCAAAAAAAATGCAGACTTTCCTACACCAGGGCCACCTGGGGTGCATCTACAAAGAGCGTCCTCAGGACACCCCAACACATGTCACCTGGGAACAGGAGGATGTTCAAGGGCAGCAGTAGGGGCAGCTGCATCCTGAGCTCATCCAGGGGTCACACAGAAACCACGGAGAGGAGACAGGCTTGAGGGTCACAAGAGGGGAGCCCCACGGGGTGCCCGCCTGGGGCGACTGGGCCCAGGAGAAGAGCTGGAAGGGCAACCCTGGAAAGGAGCGGAGGGAAGCTGCGACAGTACACAGGTGACAATGTCTCCTGCACCAGGGAATTGGACAACGCAAACGCTGGGGCCCGAGGCCCCCAGAACCCACAAAAGTGCCCCCAAGAGAGGAGTCAGCCAGCAGCTGGGCATCTACCACAAGAAGGGCACTGACAGTCAGCAAAACAACGCCAGACACCTATAACACCTGGCCCATTTCCGGTCATCTTTGCTGGCCTGCCCAACCTTGGAGGGGTCAGGATCCCGGGGGAGTGGTGGTCTTGGGGACAAAGGACAGAGATGGAGCAAGGAGAATCCAACTGAGTAGAGCTCCCCCTCTTCCCAGTGCAATTTTCTGGACCTGGATAGAAGCTTTATTTGGAAGTAGAAAAAAGTTTTGATTTATATGGGACTGGGCTTCATGAGTGTAACTAGAAACGCTATGGTGGGGGCTTCCCTGGTGGCGCAGTGGTTAAGAATCTGCCTGCCAATGCAGGGGACACGGGTTCGATCCCTGTTCCAGGAAGATCCCACATGCCACGGAGCAACTAAGCCTGTGCACCACAACTACTGAGCCTGCGCTCTAGGGCCTGCGAGCCACAAGTGCTGAGCCCGCGTGCCACAACTCCTGAAGCCTGCGAGCCTAGAGCCCATGCTCAGCAACAAGAGAAGCCACCGCAATGAGAAACCCGCCCACTGCAACGAAGAGTAGCCCCTGCTCGTTGCAACTAGAGAAAGCCCGCACGCAGCAACCAAGACCCAATGCAGCCAAAGATAAATAAATAAAATTAAATTTACAAAATATAAAAAGAAAGAAAAGCTATGGGGTCTGGTCATGGGGGAGAGACCCACTCAAACTGGTCGGGGAACAATAAAGCTGTTATTGATTTGCTTTCTGAGTCCAGCCTGCTCTGTGAACCCCACCCACACATGCAGGGGTTTCCATGTCCACAGTGGTGGGTCCCCAGGGCCTTAGGACCAGGGAGTGGGAGGGGAGGGGTAGGGAGCTTGAACCAGTCTAGCTGGGGCTAGGCTGGCGCCATCTTCCCAGTATCAGTGGCTCCTTCCCATCAGGTGGGACAATCAGGGCCAGGGCTCTGGGGAGCCAGGGACACAGCAGCACACGTATAAGTGTGTATGTATGGATATGGATACACCAGGGCGCCTGATGAGACCCAAACATGCACAGAGCCCCAGTGAATTCTGATGTGAGCATAGAGTAGCCTGGGAAGGCTTTGGAGGAGGTGGCCTTTGAGTTGGGTCTTACAGCAGAACGACTTTAGGGTGCACAGAAGAGGGGAATGGTGCCCCTGGCGGATGGAATGGACACAAGCAAAGGCTGGGAGGTGTGAGCACCTGTCACTGGTGTAACCGGAGTGTGAGGCACATGAAGGGATGTGATGGGATATGGATCTGGAAGATATGATATCCTTAATATTGTCACCTTTAAAGCAGTGCCCGCACTGGCTATGGCCAATCTGAACCTCACTTTCCTCATCTGTAACCTGGGGAGAATTACCCTATTTCTTCTTGGACTCAAAACATGTCCTGGGAATAAAGGGGTCTCATTATCTCCAATCAAAGCATTAACCAGGAGCTCAGAGGACACCCTTTAGAAAGGCTTAGGCTCAAATCCCAGTTCTGCCCCTAGCTGTGTTACTCTTGGTAAGCCTCAGTTTACTCGTCTGTTAAATGGGGATAACAAAGCTCCGCCCAGAAGGAGAGATAAATGTAATGTACGTGAAGACCTGGCACAGTGTAAGCCTATGTGAAACAGGAGTTCCCTACCCACCCCACCCCACTCCCACCTCCAAAGGGGCCCTCACTTACATAGGAGGCCAGGAGGGTGGTCGGGGCCAGGATGAGAGCCAGGTAGAGGCAGGGGGCTGCCGCAAGCAAGCTGGCGGCACAGATGAGGGGCTGAGCCCTCGAGCTGACTTTCTTGTATCTCCTTGAAGCCTCTGCTCCCAGGATGACCCCAACAAGGCCAGTCACGACAGTCAGAATCCCAAAAATCAGGCTGATGGAAAAGAGCAGAGAGGGATTGGTCAGCCGGTGGCGTCAGGATAGGGGTCCAGCCACCTACCCCCCAGTGCGTGATCTGGCACCTACAGAGAATGTGACTGTGGGCCACTTCCCCTCCCTCCTAACCAATGCTCGTGGGTCCTTGGGACCCTGCTCTGGGATCCACGTACTCCCCTACCCTTCCCATCCTCTTCCCTGCCTCATCCTGGGGATGCCACTGGCCATGCGAGTGATCTTCCTAGCACCCCAGCACCCCAGCTCCCAGCCTGCCTCATTGCCAGCAATCTCCTCCACTGTTTCACCACCTAAAACTGCCCCACTCAGAAATCTTAATTCTACAGTCCCACTCTGGCCCCAACCTTCTCGCCTTCCAGGCCCCAATACTAATGGAATGGAGGTAAGTGAGCATTTATTTATCGAGCTCCTATGATACTCCAGCATGGTACACACCCTCCCTCTCTCTCTCTCTTTTTTTTTGGCTGTGTAGCATGCACAATCTTGGTTCCCCAACCAGGGATCGAACCCATGCCCCCTGCAGTGGAAGCGCAGAGTCTTAACCACTGGGCCGCCAGTGAAGTCCCCACACACCCTCCTTCCTTGAGTCCATCCTTCCACTCTCTGTTTCTGAACACCTCTCAAGTAGCCCCCTCTTAACTTCACTACCTTTGCCACCTACTCCTAGACCCATTTCAACTCCACTTGGTCCCTCTTGCACCTTCCTCCTGTAGAAACCTGTCCTTCTAGGACAACCTCCATACAGGTCCCCCAGAGGATGCTTTCTAGAACACAGATCTGACTACGCCCCTGCCCACCCCCTGCCTAAAATTCTCCACCAGCTCTTAAACACCCACCAGATTTGGTTCCAGCTCACTGTGGTATACATGGCCCTTCATGATCCGACCCTGGATGACCTCAACCACAAACCCCAATTGCATCCTCCTCAGTCCCCAGACTAGTTGCTGCCCCCATTTCATACTTTTATTCCTCCATCTGGAACACCTTTCACTGGTTTCTCTACCTACTGAACTCCTATGCATCCTTCAAGACCCATCAAAAATGTCCCCTTTTTGAGGATGCTTTCCCTTGTCCCTTTGCTGATTTGTTCACCCCCTTCAGTTCCCATAGCATCTTCCATGTCTCTATCATCAAGGTTATTCACTAGGCTGTGAATTCCTGGAGAACAGAAACCAGGTTCGGTTTACTTTCTTGACTCTAGGCTGGGAGCATAGAGCCTGGAACAAGAGATATATGTTAACCAAATGGCTCACTGATCCCTCCCAGAATTCCCAGGTGGACAGCTGAAACAGGTGAGGTTAAGAAAGGTTGAGGCCAGGGGCTTCCCTGGTGGCGCAGTGGTTAAGAATCCACCTGCCAACGCAGGGGACATGGGTTCGAGCCCTGGCCCAGGAAGATCCCACATGCCACGGAGCAACTAAGCCCGTGTGCTGCAACTACTGAGCCTGTGCTCTAGAGCCCACGTGCCACAACTACTGAGCCCACGTGCTGCAACTACTGAAGCCCGTGCGCCTAGAGTCCATGCTCCACAACAAGAGAAGCCACCGCAATGAGAGGCCCGTGCACTGCAACTAAGAGTAGCCCCCACTCGCCGCAACTAGAGAAAGCCCGCGCACAGCAATGAAGACCCAATGCAGCCAAAAATAAATAAATTAAAAAAACAAAACAAAACAAACCTTAAAAAAAAATAAGGCTTTAAAAAAAAAAAAAGAAAGGTTGAGGCCAGGACTTCCCTGGTGGTCCAGTGGCTAAGACTCCACGCTCCCAATGCAGGGGTCCCAGGTTCGATCCCTGGTCAAGGAACTAGATCCCATATGCCACAACTAAGAGTTCGCATGCTGCAACTAAAGATCCTGCACACCACAACAAAGATCCCACACGTGGCAACGAACATCCCACATGTCTCAACAAAGACCCAGTGCAGCCAAATAAATAAATAAACAAAATATTAAAAAAAAAGAAAGAAAGAAAGAAAGGTTGAGGCCAAGATTACCCAGCTACTAAGCAACAGAGCCAGGATGTGAATACACACCTTCATCCTCCTGGTCTAGCCCAAAGGATGGGCCCAAGCCTCCTTTTTTTTTAAAGAAATTCACGTTCTTTTATTTATTTATTTATTTATTTATGACTGTGTTGAGTCTTCGTTTCTGTGCGAGGGCTTTCTCTAGCTGTGGCAAGTGGGGACCACTCTTCATCGCGGTGCGCGGGCCTCTCACCATCGCGGCCTCTCTTGTCGCGGAGCACAGGCTCCAGACGCGCAGGCTCAGCAATTGTGGCTCACGGGCCCAGTTGCTCCGTGGCCCGTGGGATCTTCCCAGACCAGGGCTCGAACCCGTGTCCCCTGCACTGGCAGGCAGACTCTCAACCACTGCGCCACCAGGGAAGCCCTCAAGCCTCCTTTTTTAATATTTATTCATTTTATTTTTGGCTGCGTCGGGTCTTAGTTGCGTCACGTGGGCTCTCTAGTTGTGGCCCACGTGCTCAGTAGTTGTGGCATGTGGGCTTAGTTGCCCACGGCATGTGGGATCTTAGTTCCCCAACCAGGGATCGAACCCGCGTCCCCTGCATTGGAAGACGGATTCTTAACCCCTGGACCACCAGGGAAGTCCCCAAAGCCTCCTTTTAAAGAAGCCCAAAGGGATGCTGAGACTGACTAGCGTGAACTCTTGAAAAAACGAAGGTAACTAGGACTTTTCCAGCCTCTAAGTGGCTCCCTGTTGTCCTAAGGGCAAGCTCCCGGCCAGCACTGCAGGCCTGGCCCCTGCTGACCTGTGTAACCTCCCCTCTTTTCTCCTTCCCTCACTCTGCACAAATGACTGGGAATTCTCTAAACTCACCCTACACTTTCTGGCTTCCCTGCCTTGGCCCACACTCTTCCCTCGGCCTGGAGCACCACTGCCCCCACCCACCATTCTCCACCTGGCCAGGATCCCCTCCCAGATCCAAACCTTTCCAAAAGTGCCAGGTGCCTGATATTACCTCCATGGCTCCCACCAAGAGGTAAGAACATGACAGACGCAAGACTATGGTTACTGACAAACTGAGTGTCACAAAAAACTCTCTCTCCTCTAAACAACTTCTGTGAAATGTCCGTCCCACAGGCTGAGGAATAATGGGTTTATTTCCCTGCCCCATCCCCATCCCCTTGGTTTACAGGAGATTGTGTAAAGCCCGGAGAGGGCAGAGACCTGTCCGAGGCCACACAGCCCCACATTAGCAGAGCCAGGGTCTCCTGGCCCTCTGCTTCCAAACAAAGCATGTGTGTCCTTAGGCAGCTTAAAGGTGCTCACCAAACCTTCCTAGCCTTCCAAGCTGTACCAGGCTCCGGCTCAGCCCAGTCAAGTGACCCCAAATCCCGGATGAATGCTATCTACCTCTGAGTCCCGGTCTGAGCCAGCCTTGGCAGGGTCTGGAGACCTTTCTAAGACTTAGGATTGATTATTCAAACAGGCGGTGTAGATGGGGGACCCCCAGTGCCCCTGAGCGGAGGTGTGGCCAGAGGACACACCTACCACGAAATGTCCCCACCCCCACAAAGCCTTCCCAGAATCAGACTCTCAGAGCCAAGAGGGTCCTTAAAGCCTGCAAGTTCTATGCTGATCCTCTGTACAATGGCCCTGGCAAGCAGCTATCCAACTCCTACTTACATGCCCCCAGGGGTGGGAAGCTCATTACCCTAAGGCTGCCCCTTCCGTCTGGGCCCGCTCTGCATGTTTTAAGTTCTCCCTCTGGCTGAGCTAGAATCCTGTGTCCTGCAGCTTCCTGCTGCCACCCCACCCTCACCCGGGGGGCTTATCCTAACTATGGAGGGTGTATTAACAGCTAGGGTCTGTGCAGAACCCGAACACCGGGACCCTGTGGTAGGTTGAATAATGCCCCCCAACCCAAGACATCTATGTCCTAATCTCTGGAACCTGTGACAATATATTCCCTTATATGGCAAAACAGACTTTGTAGATGCGATTACATTAATGTTCTTGAGGTAGGGAGATTATCCTCCAATTTTTTGGTGGGCCCTAAATGCAATTACAAATGTCCTTATAAGAGGGAAGCAGAGGGAGATTTGAGACATAGAGGACAAGGCAATGTGACCGTGGATGCTGAGCTTGGAGTGATGTGGCCGCAACCAAGGACCGCCAGCAGCCACCAGAAGCTGGAAGAGGCAAGGAAGGATCCTCCCCGAGAGCCTCCAGCGAGAGCGTGGCCCTGTTGAACTTGGTTTTGGCCCAGTGAAACCATTATGGACTTCTGGCCTCCAGAACTATGGGAAAAATTTCTGCTGTTTGAAGCTACCAAGTGTGTGATCATTCGTTCCATCAGCCCTAGGACCCTAACACAAACTCCCATGTCAGTTTCTCACCCAGGTTCTGGGAATAAGCTGAGTTAGAGGAAGAGGCTGAAGCAGAGAATGGGGAAATCACTGGCCCAGGAATACACAGCCAGTTAATGCCTGAAGTGGGATGGAGTCCTGGTTTTTCCCCACTTTTTCAAGCTGCAGTGGGACTTCTAAGACTCAGTCTTCGCCTCTGGGGAGATCCAAGAATCTAGCTGTAGAGCCAGGATAAACATCACAATATCCTGGGACTTCCCTGGCGGTCCAGTGGTTAGGAGTCCACGCTTCCACTGCAGGGGGCATGGGTTCAACGCCTGGTCAGGGAACTAAGATCCTGCATGCTGCTTGGTGTGGCCGAAAAAAGAAAAAAAATCACAATATCCTTTGAGGCATTCATTCATTCATCCACTTACTGGATGCTCCCTGAGCACCCACTGTATGCCAGCTGGTGGGGAGATGTTCAAGTCAGTTAACAGTACCAAGCAGTCTCCAGACGCAACAGTACATGCAGCTTAAGAGCAGAAGCTTTGGAGTCAGATGGGTTTGAATCCTGGCTCTGCTACTCGAGTTGTGTGACCTTGGACAATTTGTTTAACCTCTCTGATCTTCCACCTCCTCATTTGTAATACACGAATACTAGGGTTTATTATTATAAAACCTCAGAGGGTTTTTCATGTAAAGGGCTTAGCATAGGGCCTGAACTAAAGTTAAAGCTTATAAGAAGTAATGATGAGAAAAGGGAAGGTAGCTGTGGGCAAAGGGCACAGCTTGGGCAAAGGCACAGACAAGTGACGGAGCAGGGGACATTCTGGAAATTACACGAAGCTCTCTCTGGGCATCAGGGAGGGAGGTAGAGGCAAGAGAGGGGCTGGGGAGAAGGGGGGTAGATGTCAATGCTGCCAGCAGAGAACTAGTGTCACTGAGGCCTCAGGGGAGAACACGGAGCCCTGAGGAACTCTGAGAAACCCATCGAAGCAGGATCAGGGAGGAGGAGGGGTCCGCAAGGAGACCGGAAAGCATCAGCAGGGAGAAGGAGGAAGCAAATAAGAGAGGATTAGACATGCCCGCTCCATCAGGAGGTCACGGAGCCCCTGGAGAACAGGGTCAGCTGGGGGGACAGGAGAACAGCAGGGTGAGAAGAGTAGCTTTCCCAGGACTGCCAGCACCTCAAATGAGGCAGAGAACATACAAATGCATGTGTGAAATCCCTAAGCCAGAGAAGTAATGAAGTATCCCAGTGCCTCAGTTTGCCATCTGTAAAATGGGACAACCTCACACTACGGGTCCCTCCGAAGGACAGGCCCCACAGAAGCCTCACCCACCCGCAAGTGCTTTCTGGACCCCCAGAGCAGCCCAAGAGCAGGAAGACAGGGACTGGGGCCCAGAGAGGACAAGGGAGCTGCCTGTGGCCGCTCAGAGCAGCAGGAGCTCTGCCCAAGCTAAAACCAGGCCTGCCACCTGCCAGCGGGCCCCCAAGTCCTGGTGTCTGCCCAGAGCGCCATGAGCCCACAGAGGCTGAATCTGGGGATTCCTGAGAACTTCCCCATCAAGAGCCCCCCTGACCCGGGCACCCAGATGCCCCTCCTCACCTGTCCTGGCTGTTGCATGGCTCCCGAAAGCAGGGAAGCTGCAGCCCGTGCACCACATGGGCCTCGAACAGAAACTTGGGGGCCCAGAAGCCCAGAGCTCCAGTCACAAAGGCCATGGCTGTCACTCCAAGGGTTGACCACACAAAACTCCAGCTGTAAGAGAAAATGATCTGGTTCGACCCAGGAGAGGGCTGGGGCTGCGGGGGCCTATCTGCTCCTATCCGCTCCACTCCCCCCTCTCCCGGGCGCACCTCCGCATCTTCGCTCCTGCTGTTCCTTCCTCCCTCCTCTCTGCCTGACCAAGTCTCCCCGGCCTGACAGACCCAAATCCAACATCACATTCTCCAGCAAGCTGCCTGTGCTGCCCCACCCTTCTCTGAGTGCCCTCCACTCGGCTCGTGGCTCTGTAACAAAGAGAGTGGGTCCTGCCCGTGCCCCATATTTTGGTAAATCATGAGACCTGGCCATGTGGGTGACTCCTGTCTGCCTCCCCGACCATGCCTGGAACAGAGGAGGGATGCTCTCCCATGAGGCTCAGAGAGGTGAGTGATTCACTCGGGCATCTTCCCAGTAACCCTGAGAAGCCGGCAAAGCTGGAGAACTATGTCCACTGAATAAATGAGGGAAGTGAGGCTCCAAGTCTCAGGTCACTCCGGGATAAGGCAGGGCAGAGCCAAGGCTGGAGCTCACAGTGTCTTCCTCCCTCTCTCCCAGCCCGTATTCCATCACATGGCTAGGTGGAGGGGGCCTCTGAGTGGGGGACAGGCACCTCAGCTGGTGAGTGGGAGCTCAGAGAAGGAAGAGGGTTGTGAACACTGGGACAGTCAGGGAGGGTTCTCTGGAGGTGGAGGGAAGGAAGTCAGTGATGCTGGGGCAGACAGAGGGGTTTTCAGTGACATGCAGGGAGGAGCAGGGACACTCACTTTCTCCCCAGGTATCTGACGTCCTCACACCAGGTGCTCCTTGGGCCCCCAACGGTCACCACCCCCTGCTTCTCAGCAGCTCCCCGGGGCGGGTCTGGAACCAGGACGATAAGCAGGGTCAAGGCCACGGCTTCCAGGCAGGGCATGATCTGGGGACAGGAGGCCCAGGAAGCTCAGGGCCACACACTCCCGCGACCCAGGAGGTCCTGGCAGTGACTGAACTCTGTGGTCCAGGCTGGGGAGGGACTCACTTCCTGGGAGCTGGTTATACACAGAGCTTGACAAACTACTGCTTCTCATCCCCTCACCCCTGAGAGAACAGCCTCTCTGGGGAGCGGGGTCCCCTTGGGATTTGACTTAATACCTGTCTGTCCTATACAGACACTACTCTATTGGGACCTGTGAGCCTGACACGGCTGAGACCTGGAGGCTTGACTACACTGACCCTGACTGTTGAGTACTTGCTGCCCCAATAGCTGTCCCTTTTCCAGGCCCACACCTCCATCTGCCACACCAGCCCTGCCCTAGTGTCTTCCTATCCCTTGTCTCATTAATCCTCAAGATTCCATAAGGTAGACTTTACTCCCCCACTCTACAGATAGGCAAAGTGAGGCCCCGAAGAGGGAGGTGACTTGCTTGAGATCACACAGCTAGCAAGCTAGCAAACTGAGCAGCTGGGATTTGAACCAGGGGCACGACTTCCAGAGGCCGTGGTCCATAGGACGCCCCAAATGTCTGAGCTGCTGATGTCTGAACACCCCCCATGGCGCCAGATACTGTGCCAAGGGGCTAAGGCCACTGGAGGCTGGAAAGTCCCTGCCGGCCCAGGGGGAAAGCGGAGGGAAGAAAAGGAAGCTGGACTCACTCGGAGGGCCCAACGCCAGTTCCCGGTCAGCTCCGTCACAGCCGACCCCAGCACGTAGCCCAGACCACTGCGACAGGGGGCAGGGGAAATGGGCAATGAGGGAAGGGAGGCAGCCCTGAGGCCCCAAGGCCAGCCTGAGCCGGGGTGCCCCGACCCCAGGGAGCCGGCTCTCTGCAGCTCATTGCCTTTTTCACTGGGAAAAGTGAGCCACGTGAGGCCCAGATGTCCACTGCCCTTGGTCAAGTCACAGGTGACCTCTGGCTCCAGGCCCATCCCAAACATCCACTGTCTCTCTGAGGACCACCCACCCCACCTCCCCAAGTCTCAGCCCTGCCCAAGTCAGGTGGTTTCAGGAAACCTGAGTCAGAGCTCAGGGGCCTGACTGCAAAACCCACACTGTCCTACCCCACTATGGAGTGCATGGCCCAACCCTAAGACATTTCTCTGCCTCACCTCCCAGAGCCGGCCCCTCCCTGTGCAGCCCACACTGCGGCGCTGCTCTTTCTCACCCCTTCCTGGAGTGTACTAGCCTGTAGGGAGCATCCTCATTATGTATCTCTAACTCCCACCATAGCCTATCAGTTCGTGTTATTGGCCCCATTTACAGATGAGGAAACTGAGGTTCAGAGAGGTAAAGTGACACAGTGAGGAAGGGGTAGAGTTGGGATTCCAAGCCCTTCTGCTCTGAGGTCTCCTCCACCCAGCCCGGCTCCTGCTCTGACTCCTTTGGGCCTCAGTTTACCTCCCAGGGAAGTGGATCCAGGGTAATACCAACCTTCCAACAGGGATAAAGATGTAGAAGATGGCCAGCACTCGGGTTCGCTGGTCCCTCACGAAGAGGTCTCCCAGGACGGTGGGCGCAATGGTGGAGTAGCTGGCAGTGCCAGTGCCCACCACGCCCCGGGACAGGAAGAAGAGCCAGGAGTACTGGGCAAACAGGCACAAGACTGCAGTGAGTTCCAGAAATCACCCTCGAGGCAAGGGGACCTGAGGATCTGTCAGAGGGACCGAGGGCATCTGGTGACACGTGCCCCAGGGCAGGAGGAGGAGATCAGGGCTCCAGACACCTCACTATCCTCCCAGTCCAGGTTCCCCAAACCACACGGGTGCCCCCTGCTGGCGTCCACAGCCACCCCCAACCCCCTGACCCGAGTAGCCCTCTGCCTGGGCAGCATCTGTGCTAACCAGGCCAGGTCCCGCAGACAGTAGCAGTTACCCTCACCCCCCGCCCCAGCACAGTCGGGCGGAAGTGAAGCCATGGGCAGCAGCGGGAGATGCCAGAGAGGAAGGCCCCTGTTAAGCAAGTCCAACAGCCTGTTCAGAAGGCCCCTCTCTCAGCCCTTAGAGGACAATCCCCCAGCCAGCCTGGAGCCTGCGATGGGGCCGAAGCAGCTCTGCTGGGGCTGGATCAGGGAGGTAGAAGGTGGGGGAGGGCCCCCGGGGACCTGGGAAGGGGTGAGGGCACCTACCCGGGGCGAGATGAAGGAGCTGGAGAGGCCTGCTCCTGACCAGAGCAGGATACCTAAGCTCAGCGTCGCCTTGCGGCTGTGTCGGTCGCCCAGGTAGCCAAACACGGGTGCAGACAGCAGCAGGCAGCCGATGAAGACTGAAGGAGACACGCAGGGGGCAGCATGCATCCCCGGCTCAGCAAAGGCGGAGGTGGGGGGGGGGTGCGGGGCCGATGGGTCCAGCAGGCCCAGAAAAGGGAACCGGCTCAGACACCACAAGCTTGGCAGTGGGTGGAGGTCGGGAGGAGGAAAAGATAAGGTGAATCCCCCAATCCCCACCACTGCCCAGAGTCAGGGGGACTGGGAGGGAATGGTGGGGGCAGGGCCCCGACTCAAATCTCAGTTCTGCTGCTTGCTCAACTGTGCAGCCTTGGGTTACTAACTCCACCTCTCTGAGCACCAGCCCAACAGTGGAGAAGTCAACATCCCCCTCCCAGGCCGTGTAAACGTGAGACAGAAGTGAACACAGAGCCCGGCGTGGAGCTGCCAGGACCCTGTCTCTCGGAGAACTCTCAGGGATTTTGCTCTCAAGCCCCTGCTGGAGGCAGGGCGTGGAAGGCAAGAGGGGGCGGGGTGCGGGCCAGGTGCCTGCTCCGAGCAGATGAGCGCGGTTTAGAATGAGTACAGTGATTATAAACCAGCGGCCCCTGGAGGCTGGAAAAGATTTGGTCTTCCTAAGTAGGTAAAACATTCCCCTGACGCTGCAGTTGTATTTATACCGTTTTTTAAAGTACTAAACGCTTATGAATTGGTGACTGGATTAGTGAATGCGTTTGCTATTCTGCGAAGACAAAGAAACTGCCACGTTTTTGCTTGACTATACCACGTGGATAGCTACCTTCACTGCTTCTGTTCCTCAAATAAAATCGCCTCCACCCTCCTCCGCTGCCTCCGAGAGCCGCCAGGTGGCCTGGGCAAGGTCTGACCCTCCTCCACCCGGTCCCACCACCCAAGGGCCTTAGGCTTTGGGGGGCCCCGCCCAGCGTCTGCGTCTTCATTCAGGAGCACAGATGATTGACATTTCCTGAGCCCAATGAATGTCCAGATTCGTCCCAGCTCAGGTTCCAGCCCCTCCCACTTCGCCCTGACCCGCTCTAGTATTGGGTTGAGCCATAGGCAATTGCGGAAATTAAGCCACTTTTGACCTACAAAAACGGCAGTTTAATATGCTTTGACCTAATCCTCCGCTGAGAAAGGTATTTGGTGTGAACGGCATTTAAATATATAATAACTACTGCCAAAATAGGCCTCCAAAAAGGCTGTATCAATTTACACTTGAATAGAAGTATGTATATTGCTTGCTGACACTTGCTAGGATCAATCGATTTATTTTTGTTCATTTAATGGTTGAAACACAAACGGCGTCTCGCTGACGTTTTAATCCGCATTGTTCTTTTTCCAAGGGAGGCTGAGTAGCAGTCTCTGTGTTCACATCCTCTGCCTATTTTTCTATCGGGCTCTTTGTTGATAACTTTCTCCCAGTCCTTTATATTTGTTTTAAGGACTTAAAATGCAAATTCTGCGACTGAATACCTGGGCTCACATCCTGACCCCACCACTTCCTAGTTGTGTGACTTTGGACAAAATCCTTAACTCTCCTGTTTCCCTTTTATCAACTACAGAGTACAATAGTAATAGTGCTTCCCCCATTAAGGTTATGGGGAAGATTAAATAAAATAAAGCATATAAAAGGCAGTGACAGGCTTCATGTAAATGCCCAACAAATGTCATCTATTATTATTGCTAATTGCACTTATAGTTTCAATCACCATCATACAGAAGAATTTAGCTTTGATGTAGTCAAATTTATCAATCTTCCTCTGGGGGGAGTCATTTTGTGTCTTGTTAATGCACATCTTCTTTACCTAAAGCTTATAAAATATTTCCCCAAATCTCATACTTTTATGAGATTTGGGGTGGGGATCCTTTACAGGATATAAACACCTTAAACCTGCAGATCTCCTGGGATGGAGAAGCCTGCCCCTAAGTGGAAGGCAGGCACGCCTTCGCTCTCCAGATTCAAATCACTTCTGTGACAAGGTGTGAGTAATTAAGGAGCACAGGGTTCAGAGAAGGACTCTATAAGCAGCTACCTGGATCTGAATCCCAGCTCTGTCACTTACCAGCTGTGTGACCTTCAGCAAGCCCCATAGCCTCTCTGTGCCTCAGGTTCGTCATCCATAAAATGGGCATAATAATAATCCCTGCCTCGTGGGATTGTTGTGAGATTAAATGAGTTAATGTTATTAAGCCCTTAGAATAGCACCTGGCACGTGGTAAGGGCCACATCAGTGTTCGTTTTAAATATTGTAGATCAGTTAACTAACTCCAGCAGCTTCTCTGTCCCATGGCGGTGGGGCCAGGGGTGTCTGACCACTGCTTCCCCCCACCTTCCACCCCACTCTTAGAGCTACACCGTGCCCTCTGAGTCATCGGTTTCCTCCAGTCTACAACCCTGCGGACAGACAGCAGGGTGGGTCTTAGGGCCATTGCATGGTGACCCAGAAAGGTGAAAAGACTCACCTGAGGTCACTGGGGACAAGCCTGGTCATCAGGCCTCCAAGCCCACTGCCCTTTCCACACACCTCTTTGGGCTGCTTCTGCAGAGAAACCCCTTCCCTTCATCCAATCTCAAACACACACACTCACACGCACACGCACATTCCCCACTACACACTCACAAGCACGTCCCCGTGTTCACAGGCTTCCTCCCGCTCTCTCTCATACACACAAACTTCTCCCTCCCCGCAACTCACTTATCAGGGGCCTTGTACTAATAATCCTGTTCACCATGGTAAGAACCAGGGAAGGGAAATATTGACTCAGATTGCATTATCTGTTTAACCTAGAAGGTCGTGGGTATTGAACCAAGATAGTCTCCCTTTGGCGACAACATGACTGGCAGATGAGCACCAGCTGCCTGCCTCAGCCCCGAGACAGGAGCAATCGGAAAATACGGTGGTCTAACCAGTGATCTACCTCTTTTGCTCGGTGCCTCGGTTTACAGAACTGTGTACCCTTTTGCATGTTTTCAGCTGACATCTGAGGCATTTTTATCGTAAGTTTAAATAGTTGAGAAGGATGTGATTTCCAGCATGATTGTATTTTTTAAACTATATTTTCATCCAAATCCTTAGGGCTGCAGATCAAGCTCATTCAGTTTATGGGAAATGTCTACCATAAAGGCTTATGGGCAAAGCCAGTCCTCGTTTGCCAAATCAGTAGGACAAATCAGACTGGTTGTCTGTAAGAAAGATATTAAAATGTTGGCTTCATTTGTTTAACTGAAATAAATGTGTTGATACCCATCCCTGAGACAACCATCTCACTTCCGAATTCTCAATCGTAGATAAACAGTAGACTGTCACACACGAGCAGGACAGCTAGATAAGGCTTGGCGCCTTGCCATCCCTGGGTTTGTAGCCTGGAGGAAACATCCCCAATTGGTTTCTACCAACGCTCTCTCTGCCCCGCTCCCAGGGCCTCGTCAACAGAAGCCAAACAGCCATGAAGGGTCCCTCTGTCTAGTACCCTGGAGGTTTTTACACCTAGTAAAACTCAGAATGGGGAGAGGTGTGTTTTCCTGCCAAAAATGGTGGACAGGGACCTCCTTGGTGGTCCAGTGGTTAAGACTCCACGCTCCCAATGCAGGGAGCCCGGGGTTCGATCCCTGGTCAGGGAACTAGATCCCACATGCCACAACTAAGACCTGGCACAGCCAAATAAATAAATAAATATTTTTTTTAAATGGTGGACAGGTGAGTATTAAAGGGGAGGTGGGAAAAAAAGAGCCAGATGCTTGTTCTCAGGCAGACCTGTTTTAGGAAAGAAATATACGGGCTTGAGGATCTGTACATGAATTCTCTCAAAACTGTAAAGAACACACACGTGTATCCTGTGTTGTGACAGTGTGTGCACACATGTGGGGACATGTGCGTGTGCACGTGTGTGTCGCCATCCAGACATTGGGGAGAAGTTAATGGCTCGTGACCCCAACCGCCCCAACCTTGGAATGGGAGGTGTGGCTGCTCCCCACCGCTGGAACGTAGGCCCCAGTGGCCCAGACCCCACCTGAGCCCCCGCGCGGGGTACGTGTCTCTGTCTACCTTTTTGTTTTTGTTTTTTTTGGCTGCACCTCGAGGCATGTGGGATCTTAGTTCCCCAACCAGGGATCGAACCCATGCCCACTGCAGTGGAAGCCCAGAGTCTTAACCACTGGACTGCCAGGGAAGTCCACTGTCTGTCTGTCTGTGTCCTAGTGATCAGGTCCGTGAGAGGAAAGCACACATCAGAAATTCTCAACTCCGGCTACAAAGCTGAGCTTAACAGACGTGAAGGATGAGTGACCAACTCCACTCGGGAGCCTTTTCCAGCCCCGGCTCCCGCTGCTTCTTCCACAGCTCCTACCCTCAAACCCTAAGAGGCTGTTCAGGCACCAGATCTCAGCCTGTGCTGCCTCCTTCTCCGACCTAGACTGTCCCTCCCACCCAAATACCACCCATCCTCTGTGCCAAGGGACTCAGTGAGGCTCAGCCTGGCGCCCATTTCCCAGCAGCTGGAGATGGACACAGAACAGGACCTGCTGAAAGACCCCCACCCAGCATGAGCCCAGGGCCCCGGGCTGGGGATCCCCTCCTTACCTGTCTGAAGCAAACCAGCGTCGCTGTCACTGATCTGAAAAAACTTCTGTACGTCCAGCAGCACTCCTGTGGGCAGACGGACAGTGCTCAGGAAATGGGAAGTTGCCTGCCAGGCCTCTAAAGGCAGCTGCCCCTGCATTTGGGACAGGCCTGCAGCCGACCAGCACAGCACCGGTGTGGCACCCGGGCCCACTGTTCTCTTCCCCTCTCTCCCACACATGCACACACACACACACACACACAGAGATACAGGAGCCAGCACATCCCAAAGGCACAGATATACACACACATTCATGCACAAGCGTGACACTTAGTCATGCAGGCACACAGACATGCAGACCCACACAGCTACATACAAACAGGCCCATCCAGAGACGTATACTCCCAGAGGCACCGACACACATACACGTACAGGAGCCTGCACTCACAGGCGTGTAAGCCCAGTCTCGTACACCCGGACATGCGTACACTGAGATGTACACATAAAGACACATGCACAGGCGTGCGTGCATTTGCACACATGCAGGGCTGCCATTCACATCATAGTCATAGTGACGGCAGCCATTCACTTAGACTACAGTGTAAATGAAAGTCCCTGGGATTGTGCAGCCCTGCTTGTATACAAACTCCAGACATTCACAGACATACGTATACATGCATGAGCATGTACATGCAAAGGCATATGTGCCCTGGCCTGCACACATGCACACATAAGCATGTTCTTCCAGAGGCATGAACACACAAACATGGAGCGCCCGTGAGAGCTTCAGAGGGTCCCACTTAGATCCGACCTTGGCCCCTGAGGGTGGCAGGCTCTTGCTCTGAAGCCCCTCCAAGAGATTGCTAGGCCGAAATCCCCTCAGCCCCTTGGTGGTACTTCAGAGTTAGTCACGGTCCGAGGCACCTGCTCATCTGAGCTGTGAGGCTCTGGCCCTGTCATCACTTTGATTGAATTATGAGATGGCTGAGTGCCCTCAGTATCACTGTCCCCATTATACAGATGGAGAAACAGAGGCTCCAGCCACCTATGGCTGTACAGCTGGAATTAGGGGAGCTGGGTCTACCCTCCCATCCAGAGTCACAAATGGGGCCCTGCAGAAACACCCCCACGATGGAGAAGAAAGCCCCACATCCACATCTCTATGACCAGACAGCAGGTGAAAAAGATGGAAGAAACAGAGAAGCAAAGCGAGAGGGCTTTGTTCTGATATTCACTTTGTACCCAATTGCCACAGCGTCCAGATACCAACTTGTATGTCTTTCCTTCCCTTTTAATACTTTTACTTACACGAATTAGACATATTCATTGGCAAGAGACAACACAGATAAACAAAGTAAATGGCTAAGTAAAAATTCTCTCTATTCGCACTCATTTGGGGGAATGGGACTCAGCCCCTTGTTCTGGCTGCTCCTGGGCTCCTCCCAGTCCTGCGCTGCTCTGGAGGCAGGCGGGGGCCCAGTGCGGGCCCAGCCTTGTTTTTTGTTTTTTGTTTTTTGTTCGTTTTTCTTGGCTGCGTTGGGTCTTCATTGCTGTGCGCGGCTTTCTCTTGTTGCGACGAGCTGGGGCTACTCTTCGTTGCGGTGTGCAGGCTTCTCATTGCAGTGGCTTCTCTTGTTGCGGAGCATGGGCTCTAGGCGCGTGGGCTTCAGTAGTTCTGGCACTCGGGCTCAGTAGTGGTGGCTCATGGGCTCTAGAGCGCAGCCTCAGTAGTTGTGGCGCACAGGCTTAGTTGCTCTGCGGCATGTGGGATCTTCCCGGACCAGGGCTCAAACCCGTGTCCCCTGCATTGGCAGGCGGATTCTTAACCACTGTGCCACCAGGGAAGTCCCAGCCTTGTTTTTATCTTTCCTCTGTCCCTCTGGCCTCCCAAAGACCTGCTTCACACCAGAGAATTCTTGTGGCTGATAATCACCTGCTCCAACCGTCCCCAGGCACTCTGTGGGGTTTCACTTCCCCTGGCCTCCCTCAGCCCAATAACCACAGCCTTGCTACTCACACAGCCGGAGGAATTCCCATCAGGGAAAAGTGCCTGCCTCAGGCCGGGAGGACGCAGGGACTGACAGCCCAGCCAGTGGCCTCCCAGGAAAGCAGGGATCCCAGCCTGTGGGGCTGAAAGAGCTCCATACACCTGGTTGCCCCCTCCCCTCCCCTTCATGCCCTCCCCCCCCAATCCAACTCAGGCCTCCTCAGCTCCAGTCTAATCCATAGTGGTAGCCTCCGATGGACCTCCCCGTCTCCTCTTGCCTCCACCTCAACTCTGATTACAGTCTCCCCACTTGCTCCCCACGGCCTCAGCAGAAAGTGCAAGCTCCCAGCCTGGCCCCCAAGAAACCTATGATCCAGCCCCAAACACCCTTTTAGAATAAGTTGCTGCCTCCCCCAGCTCCTCTCCTGATCAGAGCATGCACTTTGGCCCAATGTGCTTTGGCTCACACTGACCCCTCTCTCTGAACGCCCTTGCCTGACCCCATTCCCTGCTTTACCGATTTTTTCAGCCTTCAAGACCCAAACCACATGCCCCTCCTCTGTGACTTCTGTCGGAACCCTCAGTTTTTCGTCCTGGGGCTGCCCAAATGATGCTCTCCCGGGTCTGTCCTGGATTAGAGCCACTTCTACATGTGTCCTGTATCCCTCTGAGCTCCTCGAAGACAGATGCACCCACTGGGTCTGGTGCTCTCTGCAACCCTAGTCCCATTCATTCCACAGCTGCGAGCTGGTAACTGATGAATCCATAGCCTGGCCTCGGAGGAGGGCCCCGCCTGCTGCAAGCACCTCCTCGGAGCTCCCCAGGCCCCTCTGTCCCTCTGCCCCATGAGGCTCATTCCTGAGTTCAGGAGCTACAAGGTTGACTTCCCCTCCCCTGGGTCCCCAAGGCCCACCAGAGGGTCCCCAAGGCCCATAGTGCTCAGTCGATCTTGAATGAAACCGTGATCAAGAGAGAAAAGAAGGCTGAATCTTGAATGAATGAATGGACGAATGAATAAGTGAATAATGAATAAGTGAGTGACATGATGACACAGTAGGCTGAGCCCCGGGGCCTACAGGAAGGAAGGCAGAATGCGCAAAGTTTGCACGCAGCTTGCTGCCCCAGAAACAACCAGCCAGCTAGTTCTTGCTTGGGAGCAGGGCCAGGCTACCCTGTCCTCCACGACCTCACCCCGACATTCCCCCCAGAACCGCCAGACCTTTGCCCGAGGCCCAGTCCTCCCTGCTGTCCTCACCCACCCACCACCATTGTGCACCCACACCTGGGTGCACATACAGTCTGGGGCTGGATTGGGGACTCATTTGGCCCTCCCCCATTTCAGGCCGGGCTGAAACCACCCCCAGGGGTAAGAATAGCAAGGATGTGCTGCACAAGAAGAAAGTCTGCTGGACAGAAGGCCACTGTGGATACACAGCGCCGGCTGGTGGCAGGGCAGACAGCGGGTAGATGGGCAAGTGCCTCCCAGGACGCCCGTCCCCTTCCTCACCTGCAACGATGAACCAGTTCATGTAGTTCAGGAGGTTGATGTAGCAGAGCACGGCAGCGGCCACGTACGCTCTCCAGCGGGGCAGGCTCCAGGGGGTGGGCGTGGATGGAGAGGGGCACGGACCTGAGCCCATGGCCTCTGAGTGCCCGCCTGGCCCCGGGGACCAGCCCTGAAGCCCCTCGGGCCCAGGTTCCCCGCACTCTGCGGACATGCCCCCAGCCTCGCCAGCCTGCAGCTCTCGTCCCGGGATGGGTGCCGGGGTAAAGACTCATCAGCTCTGCATCAAGTCACTTCCTGTGGGCTCCCAGCCTCCCAACCTCAAAGCAGCTGCCCTAACGGCTCAGTATCTTACTGCAGGTCTCTACTGGGCCCAGTGCAGCCTCGAAGGTGAGATTTCACCATCCGCAGCCCCTGAGGCCTGCTGGGGGGAAGAGAGCTCCTGGCCTCACCACCCAGGGTAGCTGGTCCTTTTGACCTAACCTGGGGCTATGGTAGCTGCCGTGAGAAAGAGAGGTTTTGCAGGACAGGAAGTGAGATGAGTCTCCCAGAGAGAGTCCCACTCGCTGTGGGAAGGTCTGGCTACCGCACATGAGATGGGCTGTGAATGAGGGACTCGAACCCGGGTCAGATCAGGAGGGCTGGGTGTTGGCCAGGAGAGCGACACTGGACTGGACCGGAAGCGGAGGCTACCCTGCTCCTGCGTAAGGTCCTATCCGGAGAAACAAAGACAGTGAGGGGCGGCCGACAGGAAGGCAGCCTGTGGGCAAAACTCAACATTGGATGTGAAGTTTAGGGGGAGATTTTTGATGAGGGGCAAGATACTGGCATGCTCTTAAAGTGTCTCTTTACAGGTTGTTTATTAGTAGCAGGTGGGGGGAAGGGTAATGATACAGGAGGAGAATCAGGTGACATCTTGACCAAAGGATTAAAATAGCATCACCAACGAGGGGCAGGATTCCCACCAGGAATGCATGACCCCAATCTAATCACATGGAAACATCAGACAAATTCAAATGAGGGACACTATTTTTTTAGTAGACTTTATTTTTTAGAGCAGTTTTAGGTTCACAGCAAAACTGAGCAAAAGGTTAGGATTTCCCATTTACCCCTCTGCCTTACACATGCATAGCCTCCCCTATTATCAGCACCCCACCCCCCCAAGTGGGACATTTGTTTCAACTGATGAAGCTGACCCATCGTTATCACTCAGAGTCCATAGTTTACATTAGGGTTCATTCTTGGTGTCGTACCTTCTATGGGTTTGGACAAACGTACCACATGTACTCACCATTATAGTGTCTTACAGAACAGTTTTATTGCCCTAAAATCCTCTGTGCTCTGCCTACTCATCCCTCCCTCCCCTCATCCTCTGACAACCACTGATATTTTTACTGTCTCCATAGTTTTGCCTTTTCCAGAATGTCATATAGTTGGAGTCTTACAGTATGTAGCCCTTTCAGATTGGCTTCTTTCTCTTAGTCATTTGCATTGAAGTTTCCTCCATGTTGTTTCACGGCTTGAGAGCTCATTTCTTCTTCTTCTTCTTTTTTTAAAAATTTATTTATTTAATTTATTTATTTCTGGCTGCATTGGGTCTTCATTGCTGCGCGCGGCTTTCTCTTGCTGCGACGAGCGGGGGCTACTCTTCGTTGCGGTGTGCAGGCTTCTCATTGCGGTGGCTTCTCTTGTTGCAGAGCACGGGCTCTAGGTGCAGGGGCTTCAGTAGTTGCGGCGCACGGGCTCAGTAGTTGTGGTGCACGGGCTTAGTTGCTCCGTGGCATGTGGGATCTTCCCGGACCAGGGCTCGAACCGTGTCCCCTGCATTGGCAGGCGGATTCTTAACCACTGTACAGCATTTTAAATGCATTATCTCATTTGATCTCCCAACACCTCTATATGGTAAATACTGTCATTTCCTCCATTTCTGGGATGAAACTGAGACTCAGAGGGGCTTAAGTGAACTGCCCACAGCCAGGGCTAGTACCCACTGGAATCAGAACGGGAGCCCAGATCTATCTGCCAGCAGCTCTTAGTCCAGCCCCAGCTCTCCAGCACTGCTTCATAAAGACCATGTAGGGAGAGAGCTCTAGCCCCTGGCTCTCCAGCTACTCAGTGTTTGAGAGAGGAGGACGCCCTGTGTCTAAAGGTTGTGCCCTGAGTTAGAAACTATCCCATCCCCCTCCTCCCCCTGCACCTGCTCCGGCAGTGAGGTCACTAGGGCTCCGTGCCCTGAGGCCTATCCCTGCTTCGGCAGAAATAAGCCCCCTTGGTCTTCTGGCAAGTGGACCTGTCCAAAAGAACCAAGACCTTGGGGGAGAGAGGGCTCTTCCTCCCTGGCCTTCTTTCCAGAAAGTTAGGGGAAGGGAGCAGATGTTCTCTGTTTCCTCATGGAGAAACAGAGGTCCAGGGAGGCAGCCCGCCACTCTGTATTGATACATGTGTGGCAGAGCTGGCGTGGTCCCAGGGCTCCTGGGCACCCCTGTGCGGACCTCTGCGGGCTCAAGTTCAGCTGGGCACCACTCCCTTATGTTTTGTGTCTTCCTTCGTGAGCGTGTGTCTTGTTCGTGGTTGTCTCTCCAGAGCCTAACCCAGGGCCTGGCACAAAGTAGGTGCTTTAATTAACTGCTGGATTAAGAAATGAATGGGGGGCTTCCTTGGTGGCGCAGTGGTTAAGAATCCGCCTGCCAATGCAGGGGACACTGGTTTGAGCCCTAGTCTGGGAAGATCCTACATGCCGCGGAGCAACTAAGCCCGTGTGCCACAGCTACTGAGCCTGCACTCTAGAGCCCGCGAGCCACAACTACTGAGCCCACGTGCCACAACTACTGAAGCCCACGTGCCTACAGCCCATGCTCCGCAACAAGAGAAGCCACCGCAATGAGAAGCCCGCGCACTGCAACAAAGAGTAGCCCCTGCTCGCTGCAACTAGAGAAAGCCCGCGCACAGCAATGAAGACCCAATGCAGCCAAAAATAAATAAATTAAATAAATAAATTAAAAAAAAAAAAAAGAAACGAATGGGCTCTTCCACCGCCATTTTAAATCCAGCTCCATACAACGTTCTGCCGCCGCTGCTTCCGCGACACGGATTGCGCGCCAGCGCCTCCCGGCCAACAACTCAGCCGCTATGGAAGGCATGAACGAGTACAGCAACATAGAGGAATTCGCAGAGGGATCCAAGATCAACGCGAGCAAGAATCAGCAGGATGACGGTAAAATGTTTATTGGAGGCTTGAGCTGGGATACAAGCAAGAAAGATCTGACTGAATATTTGTCTCGATTTGGGGAAGTTGTAGACTGCACAATTAAAACAGATCCAGTCACTGGAAGATCAAGAGGATTTGGATTTGTGCTTTTCAAAGATGCTGCTAGTGTTGATAAGGTTTTGGAAATGAAAGAACACAAGCTGGATGGCAAATTGATAGACCCTAAAAGAGCCAAAGCTTTAAAAGGGAAGGAACCCCCTAAAAAGGTTTTTGTGGGTGGATTGAGCCCAGATACTTCAGAAGAACAAATTAAAGAATATTTTGGAGCCTTTGGAGAGATTGAAAATATTGAACTTCCCATGGATACAAAAACAAATGAAAGAAGAGGATTTTGTTTTATTACATATACAGACGAAGAGCCAGTAAAGAAATTGTTAGAAAGCAGATATCATCAAATTGGTTCTGGGAAGTGTGAAATCAAAGTTGCACAACCCAAGAGGTATATAGGCAGCAACAGCAACAACAAAAAGGAGGAAGAGGTGCTGTAGCTGGTGGACGAGGTGGTACTAGGGGTCGTGGCCGAGGTCAGGGCCAAAACTGGAACCAAGGATTTAATAACTATTATGATCAAGGATATGGAAATTACAACAGTGCCTATGATGGTGATCAAAACTATAGTGGCTATGGCGGCTATGATTATACTGGGTATAACTATGGGAACTATGGATATGGACAGGGATATACAGACTACAGTGGCTAACAGAGCACTTACGGCAAGGCATCTCGAGGGGGTGGCAATCACCAAAATAATTACCAGCCATACTAAAAGGGGACGTTGGAGAAAACAGGAAGAGATTGCTAAAGTAACCCATCTTGCAGGACGACATTGAAGATTGGTCTTCTGTTGATCTAAGATGATCATTTTGTAAAAGACTTTCTAGTGTACAAGACACAACTGTGTCCAACTGTATATAGCCGCCAATTAGTTTTTGTTTTTACTTTGTCTTTTGCTATCTGTGTTATGACTCGACGTGGATTTGTGTTTATCAAATTTTATTTGTATGATTTCATGTTAAACCTCAAATAAATGCTTCCTTCTGTGATTGTTTTTCTGCGTCAGGTATTAAATAGCTCTGTAAAAGTGTAATTTTAAATAAGCAGTAATTAAGGCACAGTTTATTTTGTAGGGAGTATTGATCCATAGGGAGAAACTGGTCCTTTACGAATAGCCAGCTACAGTGTCTACTCTGTTCTCTTTTTGTTAGATGTATTCTATGTTCTAAGGCTTCATTTCCCTGTTAACTGAGGCTTCCACATACCTTTAAGTAATGTTGTTTTCTCTCTGTGTATCTGGAGACTTTGTCATGAAAGTTTCTGTGGCGTAGTTATAGTGTTGTGATGAGTGGAAGCTTTCTAGTAGACCGTAAGTCTTCTGGTTATATTTTGAAAAGTAACTTTTTAATGGCACAAAGCATGCTGGTAGCTCCTTTTATGAATAGAAAATATTTTGCTTTGTTCTTGTCTCTGGAAAGGCATTTGTTATGACTTGCTGTATTCAGTGGTCTGCTAGAAAAGAGCTTTGGCTAATCATAATACCATAACTTTGTTTTCTTGATTAAACTGTCTGAATATACCCAGGGGAAAAAACACTTGAACTGTGTTATAGGAGCCACAGTTTAAGAATATCAGATGTAGTTACATTTAACACAAGGATTTTGGCAAATAGGTATGAAGTTACTAAAGTCTGAACAAAAGTTAGATTAAAATATTCGACGTAGTGGATGAGTAAATTAATTGTATACTATTCTGTTGGTATTATGTCACAGCAAGCACCAAACTGAACAAAATGTTTTCTGTTGGGGCATTTTTAGGAAGCTGTATTGGGTGTTAACTGTTACGTGGTGTGAGTTCTCAGAAAAAATCATGGTAGTAAGTTTCATCATTTTTAGCGCAGTTAGTGCATGAGCTGAAGAGTTAAGCATATCCATGTTCAAACGTAAAAGGAATAGTGGGGAAAGGTATCCCTTAAATCTTATGTAAATGCAAATCTAAGTGTGACCAAGTCATGTCATTACAACAGATCTTCTGGTGCATTAAAAAAAAAAAAACAGCTTTAGCTCTAGATTTTGGAGGATGTCCTGGGTAAATTCAAGTTCTGAATTTTACATTCAGTGTAGTTATTGAATTTAAGGTTTTTGTTTTTGTTTCTGTGGTTCCATGTTAGCCATTAGGATTGGCATACATGTTCACATGTGGAATAGTTGACCTCACCTTCAACCAAGTGTAAATTTTTTTATGCTAATGAACCTGCCTTGTTTTATTTGGTGCCTGCAACTTTCTTTGTTCCGATGATGTTTGTACTTGCTGGGCTATCAAGTTACAATGCTTTTGGCGTTTTGCTCCTGTTTTGCTATTTGACCTTACACCTAGGCCAAGTACCAATGCTGGCTATTGCAAGGGATTGTTTGATTCTTTCAACATGCAACCTTAGGGAACAGAAAGGAGATTTTCATTTTAAGTTATGTTGTCAAAGTCAGGTGCAGTGTCTTTAGGGCAGTGAATCCTGTAAATTCAAATTTATGATTAGGTGACAAGTTGACATTGAGATTGTCCTTTCCCTGATCAAAAATGAATAAAGGCTTTTTAAACAAAATCCAAACTCTTCAGTCAAGTCTTGATATATATGACTTTGAAGAAATACACTACATCTAGAGATTATTGTCTGAGATCTTTTAGAAAAACTGAAGTACTTATGACAAACATAATTAACCTGTATATTCTTAAATATGCTTCCTGAGTTGTTTTGAGCAAGTTCTATGTGTTGCTACTCACCCTGAAAGAAACCTAATTAGCAGTTTTGTTGATTAACACGTTAGTATTCTGTAGTCTGATGGCTACATTTACAAGATTAGGGATTAAGAGTTAAAATGTCATTGGGATACTAACATGGATAAGCAGAGCATTTATTTCATTCTCTTCCATGCATCTTTTTCATAATGATGACAGTAACTGGACCCTTTTGCTAATCTTATAAATTTCAATACAAAGAAACCTGAGAAATTAATTGCTATAGGTTGCAAGTATTTGATAGGATGTCCACCACAGGATACTACGTTTCACTGATTAAAAAGGTGATTCAAGGACACTGCAATTATAATTGAATTTTTGAATGTCATTTTATGTAAACTGCAATTTTTAGTTACAAGTGTGTGTGTATGTGCGTTTCTACCATTTGAATTGCTCCTAGTGTTAAGCGAAGTCAGGAAATGTCATTCTGTAAAAATCTCTCAAACTTTCCAACTTAATAGAATTGCTATCTACTGTGGTCTCAACTTTCTGAGCAAAAGCGATACAACTTTGTTTTCATGTAAAGTCATTCAAAAGTGTATTGCCAGAAAAATGTGGGCTGTTCTTTAGGATTGGTTGAGGTTTTATATTTTTCTTTGTCTTGAAATAGTCAGATGTGGGATTTCAGTGAGTTTTGGTTGAATAGAAAAAAGTTGAAACTTAAAAAAAAAAAAAAAAAAAAAAAGAAATGAATGGTTTCCTCTAAGCTTCAAGTCTGCTCATCTGTAAAATGAAGACGGAGATGCTTGTGCCGCGAAGAGTCAGCCAGAGCTTTCCCGGCGTGGGCATCAGCCCAAAGGGCGAGTTTCCTTTCTCCTCTAGACTCTCATCTCTGTTCTGACCTCAAGCTCGGGGAGGGACCTGGGGACAACAGATGTCCCTGGTGTGCGCCCCAGCTCACGGACACCATGCCCCCAACTGCTTCCTTTTCAGATTCTGAGGAGCGCCTTGAGGCCAGGGAAGGGAGCAGGTCCTACCAGCCCAGGGCAGGGACTTGGAGCCCCGGGACCCGCGCTGACGCAGGCGAGCAGGGTGCCACCAGCTGCCCCTTTGGCAGGTTCTCATTTCTTCTTAGTGCTGCATAATATTCCATTGTCTGGATGGACCGTGGTTTATCCATTCACCTCCTGAAGGGCATCTTGGATGCTTGCAAGTTTTGGCAATTATAAATAAAGCTGATAAAAAACATCCACGTGCAAGTTTTTGTGTGGCCATAAGTTTTTAACTCCTTTGGGTAAATACCAAGAAGCACAATTGCTAGATCAGATGGTAAGAGTATAGAAGACTATTTTTTTTAAAGGAACTGTATTATTCAAAATGTCAAGGTCACAAAAGACTAAGAAAGACTGAGGGATTGTTTCACATTAAAGGAGATGAAAGAGATATGATAATTAAATGCAACATGGGATCCTGGACTGGGTCCTAAACTGGAGGATGAAATGCATATTATTGGATCAATTGGTAAAATTGGAATGTAGACGATAGATTAGGAAGAAATAGATCAGTGTTGAATTTACTGAAGTTGATGACTGTACTACGGTTACGTAAGTGAAATCCTTGCACTGAAGCATTTAGGGGTAAAGGGTCATCCTGTAAGCAACTTACATTCGAGTGGTTCAGGAAAAAAAAAAAAAGAGATATAGCAAGAAAGCAAATGGGGCAAAATGTTAATAATAGATGAATTTGGGTAAAGATTGCTTGGGTTTCTTTGTACTATATTGTAATTTTTCTGTAAATTGAAAATTATTTCTAAATAAAAAGATAAACCACAAAATGACAAACAACTCAATTAAAAATGGGCAATGGGGCCTCCCTGGTGGCACAGTAGTTAAGAATCCATCTGCCAGTGCAGGGGCACAGGTTTGAGCCCTGGTCCGGGAAGATCCCACATGCCGCGGAGCAACTAAGCCTGTGAGCCACAACTACTGAGCCCGTATGCCACAACTACTGAAGCCCACGAACCTAGAACCCATGCTCCGCAACAAGAGAAGCCACCACAATGAGAAGGCTGTGCACCACAACGAAGAGTAGCCCCCGCTCACTGCAACTAGAGAAAGCCCGTGCGCAGCAACGAAGACCCAACGCAGCCAAAAATAAAATAAATAAATAAAAATTTTTTAAAATCTACAAACAATAAATGCTAGAGAGGGTGTGGAGAAAAGGGTACCCTCTTACACTTTTGGTGGGAATGTTAACTAATACAGCCACTATGGAGAACAGTATAGAGGTTCCTTAAAAAACTAAAAGTAGAACTACCATATGACCCAGCAATCCCACTCCTGGGCATATACCCAAAGAAAACCATAATTCAAAAAGATGTATGCACCCGAATGTTCATTGCAGCACTATTTACAATATCCAGGACATGGAATCAACCTAAATGTCCATCAACAGAGGAATAGATAAAGAAGATGTGGTATATATATACAATGGAATATTACTCAGCCATAAAAAGGAACAAAATTGTGTCATTTGCAGAGACATGGATGGATCTAGAGACTGTCATACAGAGTGAAGTCAGAAAGAGAAAAACAAATATCATATGCTAACACATATATGTGGAATCTAGAAAAATGGTATAGATGATCTTATTTGCAAAGCAGAAATAGAGACACAGACATAGAGAACAAACATATGGATACCAAAGGGGAAAGGTGAGGGGTGGGATGAACTGGGAGATTGGGATTGACCCATATACACTATTGATACTAGGTATAAAACAGATAACTAATGAGACCCTACTGTATAGCCCAGGGAACTCTACTCAGTGCTCTGTGGTGACCTACATGGGAAGGAAATCCAAAAAAGAGGAGCTATATTTATATGTATAGCTGATTCACTTTGCTGTACAGAAGAAACCTACACGGCAGTGTAAAGCAACTATACTCCAATTAAAAAAAAAAAAAAAGGTGAATCATAGAATGCCACATGACCCAGCAATTCTACTCCTAAGCATATGCCCAAAAGAACTGAAAATAGGGGCTCAAAGAAACACTTTCACATGAATGTTCATAGCAGTGCTATTCACACTTGCCAAAAGGTGGAAACAAATGTCCATCAACTGATAAATCAGTAAACAAAATGTGGTGTATACCTGCAGTGGAATATTAATCAGCCACAAAATGGAATGAGGTCCTGACCCACGTACAACGTGGCTAAACTTCAAAAACACACTAAGTGAGAGAAGCCAGACACAAAAAGTCACACATTATATGATTCCATTTACATGAAATACCCCAAATAGTTAAGTCTATAGAAATAGAAAGCAGATTAGTAGTTGCCAGGGGCTGAGAGGAGGGAATGCTTCATAGGTACAGGGTCTCTCTCCTTTGGGGTGATGAAAATGTTTCGGGGACTTGATAGAGGTGATGGTTGCACAATATAGTGAATGTAACAAATGCCACTGAATTGCACGCTTTAAAACGTTTAAAATTTTATGTTATGTGAATTTCACCTCAATTTTTTTTTTAAGTTAAAGCAAACAAACAAAAAACCAGTCTGGTGACATGGCAAGGAAACGAGCTTTGCCATCTGACGAGCCTGGATTCAAATTCCGATTTTGCTTCTTCCTAGTTGTGTACCTTGGGCAAGTCCCCAGTCTCTCTGAGCCTCAATGTTCTCATGTGTGATACAGAGAGAAGAATATGTGCTGGAGGGGTTAACTGTGAGGATGAACTGAGATAAGTACGCGTAACATTCCCAGCATAGAGCCTGGCACATAGGAAGCATTCGGTGACAATTATTATTGTTATGATGATGATGGTGTTGATGATGATGGTAGTGATTGGTCCTTGGCCTCTGCCATGCAGTCCAACCACAAACCCCATGTGGATGGTCTTTGTGAAACATAAGGAAGTTCAAAATCAGGCCTTCCAGCCTGAGCACATGCAGGCAGGCTGGCATCATGGCTAAGATCATAACCCAGAGCCAGACTCACTACTCACTGACTCTTTGATCTTAGGCCAATCAACCTCTCTGTGCCTCTATTATCCCATCTATAAAATGGGGATGGGACTTCCCTGGTGGCGCAGTGGTTAAGAATCCACCTGCCAACGCAGGGGACACGGGTTTCAGCCCTGGTCCAGGAAGATCCCACATGCCGCGGAGCAACTAAGCCTGTGCGCCACAACTACTGAGCCTGCATGCCCTAGAGCCCGTGTTCTGCAACAAGAGAAGTCACAGCAATGAGAAGCCTGTGCACCGCAACGAAGAGTAGCCCCCGCTCACCACAATTAGAGAAAGCCGGAGTGCAGCAACGAAGACCCAACGCAGCCAAAAATAAATAAATAAATAAATTTATAAAATGGGATAACGATAGTACATACCTCATAGGGTTGTTGCGGCTTAAATGAGTCTGAAATGTGCCTAGAACTTTGCCTGGTGCTGAGGAAATGCTATGTCAGTGTTAAATAAAATAGGGTTTTCCCCGGCACACACAGATGAGACTTTGGTCTCAGCCCTGCCCTCAGGGCCGAGGAGTGACAGGCAGAGCTACACCCTCAAGTATGAGTACATGAGTGAGAACCCAAGCCTGCAAGCACACACACACACTCACGCTCATGCAAACTACACAAGAGCACTGAGGCTAGCGAACACTGAGACACAGCTGCCCCCCGTCCAGAGGCAGCTGCCCCAGATACACTGGTCATGGTCACCCCTTTCCAGGTCCAGCCCTCGCTATGCCAGCCCAGAACGCCATCCTGCCTTGGTTTTCAGAGCAAGGGAGCAGCTCAAGGAGTCAGAACCCCCAGGATTGGTCAAATCCAGGAGACTGGGTGTTGGCCAGGAGCACAGCATCAGAATACGACCGACTGCCCTGGACTCCTCGGCTTCCAAAGGTGGGTTCCTACCAGGGATCCAGGATTTGACCTCTAGAGGGGTTCTGTATGAAGAGGCTTTGCCCCAGAGGCATTTTAGGAATAAAGCAGAAGAACATCACGTCCCAGGAGCAGGAGGCCGGCGGGCGGCAACACAGAGTCATGGATGACCATGTAGGAAGCCTGGGGTCCAACACTACAAGGGGCAAACAAGAGGCTTTCACTCTCTGCGCCTCAACTACCCTATCTGAATGTTGGTAACCATGGTGGTGGAGGGATTGGATGGCCCTAGAAGGTCCACTCGGCTTTGCAGTTTGTGTGTACGTCTCTCACTTGAAGGGACGGAAAGTAGGAGGTTTCAGGGTTGGTTAACTCAGTGGCACCATGGTCTACGGCCATACCACCCTGAATGCGCCCGATCTCATCTGATCTCGGAAGCTAAGCAGGGTCGAGCTTGGTTAGTACTTGGATGGGAGAACTCAGTGGCACCATGATGTCATCGAAGATGCCAGTGTTTTCCATCTTTCCTCTCTGAAATCTTTATAGTGTTGGCCTTTGAGTACTTATCTATTGCTGTATAACAAGCCCCCCCCCAAATGTATGGCTTTAAGAAACAATATTTATTATCCCTCATGGCTTCAGTGGGTCAGGAATTCAGGAGCAGCTTACTGGGGGTTCTGGCTCAGTCTCTCATGTGGGTGCAGTGAGATGTCACCTGGGGCTGTGCTCATCTGAAGGCTTGACTGGAGCTGGAGGGTCCACTTCCAATGACCCTCATGGTTCACCCACATGGTTGGCAAGTCGGCGCTGGCTGTTGGCTCCTCTCTGCAGATCTGAGTGTCCTCACAGTGGGGTATGTGTCCTTACAGTGTGGTGGCTTGCTTCCTCCAGAGGGAGCAATCCAATAGGGACCAGGGCAGGAACTTCAATACCTTTCACAATCTAGCCCTCTAAGTCTGCATTCTGCTGTATTCTAATCGGTCACATAGGCCAGCCCTGATGCACTGCAGGAGAGGACTACACAAGGGCATGAATACCAGGAGGCAAAGCGACCTGGACATCTTCTTGAAGGCTGGCTTCCTCAGCCTTCATCTGCAGGTTTGCCCTCTTACATACAAGAAGGAAGATTTCTTTTCTTTTTTTTTCTTTTTTTTAAGATTTTTTTGATGTGGACCATTTTTGAAGTCTTCACTGAATTTGTTACAATACTGCTTATGTTTTGGTTTTTTTGGCCGAGAGGCATGTGGGATCTTAGCTCCCTGACCAGGGATCAAACCCGCACCTCCTACATTGGAAGGTGAAGTCTTAACCACTGGACCGCCAGGGAAGTCCCAATAAGGAAGATTTCTCCTGAAATATGTTCATGTGTATTTATCAGAGAGGAAAATCTTCCCCAGAAATCCCCCAGCCAGCATCCCCTCAAGACCCTCCAGCCAGGTTTGAGCCAATGTCCGTGACCCAGCTGCAAGAGAAGCTGGGAAGGTGGGCCCCATGGGAGGCTGCCTCCGTTAGTGAAGAAGAGGAAGGAAAGTAGCCGTTGGGTGAGCAAACAACGTCTTTCACAGAAAGCTAACCACTTAGGTGCCCTACAAGAGGGAGTGACCACACTCCCAGGATAAGGGGGTGTCATGTGACCCTTTATATTTGGAGGGTTTAAACAAGCCCCTGGTGTGGGTTCCCAAGGAGAAAAGGAAATACTGTCCTAACCTGGGGCTCCTGAAGCTAGCAGGCACACTAACTATGGGCAAGTGTACAGGAAAGAGAGCTGCTACACACTGAGAGCCACAGGCTTGCGATCTCAAGCCTGCGAGCCCCTAGCTGAGTTTAGCCCGTTTTCAAAAGGACACAACAGCATCCTTCACCAGCAAGTCCTATGGACTGGTTGGGATCAGGCTCCAATAGTGACACCATGTGGCCATAAGAAGCAACAGCAGTCATGAACTATTCCAGGCATAGTATAAACCCCCAAAGTTCATGGATAATTCAGGGTGGTCTCAAGATCCTGGATTTCTTGCTAATGAGACACATGTAAGCGTGAGTGATTAACTGGGAAAATAAGATCTGTGATCATATTGTATCCCACATTATGGAACCGACCATTTTTATAGAGCATATACCCAGGGCAAAAGTATAGCAGCATATATCCCAAAGAGTTAACAGTACTTATCTCAGGCTCCTAGAATCATAGGTACTTTTTTTCCTTTCTTTTCTTTTCTTTTTTCTTTACTTGCCAATAGTAATAATAGCAAATATTAAATAGTACTCACCCTGTGCTGGACCCTGCCAACTACCTGTGAATTGGGTATGATAATTATACTTATTTTTTAGAATCAGAAACAGCCCCAAAGAGGCTAAATAACTGCCCCACCTGGTTCTGAACTCTGTGCTCCTCTCCTTTTTGCTATACTATCTTTTTTTTTTTTTTTTGCCCACGCTTACGGGATCTTAGTTCCCCAACCAGGGATTGAACCCAGGCCCCAGTAGTGAAAGCACCGAGTCCTAAACCCTGGAACGCCAGGGAATTCCCTGTACTACCTAACTGTCTCATTTGTATATACCAAATTTTCTGCAGTATCTCACTTACATAATATTAAAAAAGAAAAAGTAGTGGCCTGTATAGTTTTTATGATCACACCAAAAAATAATGCTACGAAACAAAACAAGATAAACATGACCGACCATGTGCTATACCTGTGGCTAAGGTGGGATCAGGGCTGCTGGCGCTGCATGGGCGCAGCTACACCAGAAAGGTCAGGATTTTGTGCCGGCAGAAGCCCACTTCCCCTCTTCACCTGGGCTCTCCTGTTGTTGTTTTTTTTTCTTTTTTGGTCAAACCACGAGGCTTGCAGGATCTTAGTTCCCCGATCAGGGATCAAAGCCGGGCCCCAGTAGTGAAAGAGCCGAGTCCTAACCACTGGACCTCCAGGGAATTCCCTGGGCTCTCTTGATTTGGTAGCAATTTTGAAAATTCCTCCTTTCCCTTGGAAGCTCTGAATACAAGGAGTAGCAGTTAATAGGGACCTAGCCCTGGTGAGCGGTGGGGCTGAATTGGGGGCAGGGTGAGGCTGAGGGAGGCTGCCCAACTAAAGGGAAGATGGGAAAAGAGAAGGAAAGGAAGAAAGGGAGAGGGAAAGAGGAAGTGGGCAGAGACAGATGAAAAAAAGGAAGGGAATTCTCTAAACTTCCCCCATCCCCGGCTCTCAGTGTTCCCTGAGCTTTCAATATCCACCCATTGGGCTCATGATGCCACCTCCTACTGGTGTTTCCAAACTCCACTCAGAGGTCACCTCCTCCAGGAAGCCTGCAGGCTTGGCTGAGTACTTATCTTTATCCTGAAACTTACTGCTCGTTATTGGGATTTTCTCTCTTTCCCATGAGTCAGTAAGCCCTTCAAAGGAAAGGCACTCTTTCTGCCTCCTCCAGAGTATGGCCCAGGCCTTGACCAGAGCAGCAAGACAGAATGGATGTTCTGAATGAGTGAATGAAACATGCTTCTCAGGCGACCAGCTGCACCAGCATGGGACTAATTATTTTCAGCAGAGGTATGTCTTTCTTTTTAAAAAAAAAAAATTATTTATTTATTTATTTATTCTTATTTTTGGCTGCGCACTGGCTCTCTCTAGTTGTGGCAAGCGGGGGCTACTCTTCGTTGCGGTGCGCGGGCTTCTCATTGCGGTGGCTTCTCTTGTTGCAGAGCATGGGCTCTAGGCGTGCGGCCTTCAGTAGTTGTGGCACATGGGCTCAGTAGTTGTGGCTCGCAGGCTCTAGAGCGCAGGCTCAGTAGTTGTGGTGCATGGGCTTAGTTGCTCTGCGGCACGTGGGATCTTCCCAGACCAGGGCTCTAACCCATGTCCCCTGCGTTGGCAGGTGGATTCTTAACCACTGAGCCACCAGGGAAGCCCCTCAGCAGAGGTATTTCTGTCGCTCCAGCCTTTACTAGCAAATAGCTAGAACTCTGTCCCCTTTTGAAAACATGACCCAACACACTTCTTTGGGGATCATGCAGAGGGTGGCGTGCTTGTGCACAGAACGTTCTCTCAAGTATAGAGCACCTAGGAGCTCTCTGCACACAAGGACACCTCTCTGTGGGGCTTCCGGCAGACCTGGGGAAGCAATCCCTGCACTAGTGTTCACAGCTCCCTTCCCTCTTGGTGTGGACCAGGATCTGAGGAGTGGAGCACAACCTAAGTGGTGGCCTGAGCTGTACACGGCACCAGGGACTTCCCTGGAGGTCCAGTGGTTAGGACTCTGCGCTTGCACTGCAGCGGGCACAGGTTCAATCCCTGGTCAGAGAACTAAGATCCCACCTGCCACATGGCGCAGCCAAAAATAAAAATAAAAAGTTAAGCTGGAGGCCCTGACTCTCTTGTTATTTAGGGCAATTTATTTTCCAGGGGCCAACCTAGACCCTCATGCAAAAAGACAACGCCTGTCTTCCTCATGTATTCAAGCATAACTGAAAGCGACAGGAGGACAAGCTGAGTCATGACTCTCAGTGAAAGAATTTGGAGACCCAGGGACTTGAAGCTCAGGTTCTAGTTCCAGCTCTGCCTCTAGGTGTCCCGTGTCCAGCTGTAAAACTCACACCACCAAAGAGAAAAGGAGTCCCTGGCTCCTGGCTCCACGTGAGGCTACCCCACCACCAAGCCACTGGAGAGATGAGGCCTTCATAGCTGCCCAAGAGAACAGACACTGCAGCAGGTAACTGCCTCACTCTTGGCCGCATTCCCCCGGCAACTAAGGGGGAAAGGAGCCCATGGTCCCCACACCAAGCAGCTTGAACTAATTATCTGTTGCTACTTAGCAAATTACGCCCAAATTTTATGGCTTAAAACAATAATAATATTTTTAATGATAAGAATTATACACGGGACTTCCCTGGTGGCGCAGTGGTTAAGAATCTGCCCGCCAATGCAGGGGACACAGGTT
This sequence comes from Balaenoptera musculus, assembly GCF_009873245.2. Taxonomy (NCBI): domain Eukaryota; kingdom Metazoa; phylum Chordata; class Mammalia; order Artiodactyla; family Balaenopteridae; genus Balaenoptera; species Balaenoptera musculus. The sequence goes on along the minus strand of NC_045804.1, from coordinate 48,433,880 downwards.
CAGTTCCCGTTCTGGGAAGATTCCACGTGCCGCAGAGCAGCTAAGCCCGTGTGCCACAACTACTGAGCCTGCACTCTAGAGCCCGTGAGCCACAACTACTGAGGCCACATGCCACAACTACTGAAGCCTGCGTGCCTAGAGCCCATACTCCGCAATGAGAGAAGCCACCACAATGAGAAGCCCACGCACCGCAACAAAGAGTAGCTCCCACTTGCTGCAACTAGAGAAAGCCCATGCGCAGCAACGAAGACACAACACAGCCAGAAATAAATAAAATTAAAAAAAAAAAAAAAAAAAGAATTACACACCATGACCAAGCAGGATTTATCGTAGGGATGCAAGGTTGGTTTAATATCTGAAAAATCAATTAATGTAATATATCACATCAATAAACAAAAATCATATGATCTCAACAGGTGCAAAAAAAAAAAAGGCATTTAACAAATCCCACACCCTTTCCTGATTAAAAACACTCAAACTAAGAATAGAATGGAACTTCCTCATTCTGAAAAAGGGCATCTATGAAAAATCCACAACTAACATACTTAATGGTAAAAGACTGGATGTTTTTCCCCTAAGATCAGGAATAAGACCAGAATGTCTGCTCTCACCACTTCTACTTAACATTTTAGTGGAGGTTGTAGTCAGGGCAATTAGTCAAGAAAAAGAAATAAAAGGTACCCAGATTGGAAAGGAAGAATTAAAACTATCTCTAAAAAAAAAAAAAAAAAAAAAAAAAACTATCTCTAGTCACAGATGATATGATCTTTTATATGGAAAACCCTAAGGAATCCACTAAAGGACCTTTAGAACTAATAAATGAGTTCAGCAAGTTTACAATACCCAAAAGTCCAATTGTATTTCTATACACTTGCAATGAACAACCCAAAATGAAATGATACATCAACTATATCTCATTTTTTAAATTATTTTTTAAGAATTTAAAAAAAGAATAACCAAATGATATTGAGAAGACAATTCTGCTCACAATAGCCTCAAAAAATAAATAAAATAAGACACAAATGAACCTATCTATGAAACAGAAACAGAATCACGGACAAAGAGAATAGACTGGTGGTTGCCAAGGGGGAGGGGGTTGGGAGAGGGATGGATTGGGAGGTTGGGGTTAGCAGATGGAAGCTTTTATATATAGAATGGATCAACAGAAAGGTCCTACTGTATAGCACAGAGAACTGTATTCAGTATCCCATGATAAACCAGAATGGAAAAGAATATTGAAGAAAGAATGTATAGAGACTTCCCTGGTTGTCCAGGGGGTAAGACTCTGAGCTCCCAATGCGGGGGGCCCAGGTTCAATCGGGAATTAGATCCCGCATGCATACCACAACTAAGAGTTCACGTGCCTCAACTAAAAGACCCCACGTGCCACAACTAAGACCCATTGCAGCCTAAATAATAAATATTTTTTGAAAAAGAATGTATATATGTATAACTGAATCACTTTGCTATACAGCAGTAATTAACACAACATGGTAAATCAACTATACTTCAATTAAAAAAAACAAAGTCACCCAGTCACTCTCTGTCCCAGCTTCATAGTTTAATGCTCTGCATGGTTCCTATCACTGTCTGCTAGTTTTGTTTTTTTTTTTAATTTTTTAAAAATACCTTTATTGGAGTATAATTTCTTTACAATGCTGTGTTAGTTTCTGCTGTATAACAAAGTGAATCAGCTATACGTATACATATATTTCCATATCCCCTCTTGTATCTCCCTCCCACCCTCCCTATCCCACCCCTCTAGGTGGTCACAAAGCACGAGCTGATCTCCCTGTGCTATGCGGCTGCTTCCCACTAGCTATCTGTTTTACATTTGGTAGTGTATATATGCCCATGCCACTCTCTCACTTCGTCCCAGCTTCCCCAGATTTTTTTTTTTTTTTGATGTGGACTATTTTTTTAAAGTCTTTATTGAATTTGTTACAATATTGCTTCTGTTTTATGTTTTGGTTTTTTGGCCTCAAGGCATGTGAGATCTTAGCTCCTGGACCTGGGACTGAACCCACACCCACTGCATTGGAAGGCAAAGTATTAACCATTGGACCACCAAGGAAGTCCCTGATAGTTCTCTTGTTTGTTTTCTTTCTTTCCCACTGTCGGTCTTAGCAGCTGCTGCTGTCACTAGTACCTGGCACTCGGGCTGGGCTCATTCACATTTTAATAAAGAAGGGAGTGAATTGCTGTGTGACTTCTGGTAGGTCAGTGCTATTCTCTGAACTTTCTCCATGAAATAAAGTTATGTGACTGGATAAGCTCTTTGCTACTGAGGATCAATCAGCCTTTAAGGCAAATCAGAGTTATGCTGGTCAGTGACCACCAGGTGTTGCTAAAGATAGCTTCTTTGCTAAGAGTCAGTTCCATGGCAGGGTAGTTCCAAGGCCGGATGGGAGGGCTAAACGGTCAGCTCACCACTATGAGGGACTCCAAGAACACCTGGAGTCAGCACATGCCTACTAGAGGCAGGGGTCTCCAGTGACTCAGCCAGCCAGGCAAAGGCCCCAGGGCTGGGGCCTCAGTCTTCCCATCTGTCCATTGGGTGTAGACTCATTGTCCAGGTTCTAGTTCAAATCCTTCCTCTGTAGCAGAATTGGGGTGGGAGGAAAGGAAGATGGAAAAGGGGAAGAGGGTACCCTTTTCCTCCCTCTTCTGCTCTCAGGGGCCCTTCTCTTGGGACAGGGACATGTCTTTCCCAGGGTGCGCTCAGGGTGCCCACACATTCAACAGGAAATCTCCTGTGACAGGGTGACTTCATTATCACCATGCCTGCGATGAGGCAGAAACAATCATGTTCCACAGAATTCCTCTTGTGTGAGTTGGGGAGATCCTGGAGGAGGAGGGGAAATGTATTTTTCTAAACCAACAAATGTTAAGACCATTAGTAGCTCAGGGTTCAACAAACACAGGCCACCAACCAGTTTTGCTAACAGGTCAGAGCCTGCAGACCCCTGGTTTAGAGGAAACCCTGTAAGGAGCCGCTTGGGGTCCCAGGCATCTATGAAACAGAAGAGCCTCAGGGAGAGGCACTGATCTATGCAAGGTCTGCACTTTCTTCCTTCCGATAAAACACACACACAGAATAGGCTCAACACACTGCTATGAGTGTTGAGTCCAGGGAGAGATCAGTTTGGGTTCTGGGAGAGGAAGGAGAGAGGCAGCCAGAGACAAGAGGAAATGCCTGGGGCTTCGGGGTGACTCCTCAAGTCCCCGAGTCTTGGGACTTCTCTGTGGTCCAGTGGTTAGGACCCTGTGCTTCCACTGCAGGGGGCATGGGTTCGGTCCCTGGTCGGGGAACTAGGATCCCCACATGCTGCGTGGCATGGGCCCCCCCCACCAAAAAAGACCCCAGATCTTCAGTGAGAATGAGTTTTTCTGCACACATCCAAGTGGTCAAAATGGTTAACGTGAGAGGGGCTATGCCTCTTGCCAGAACGCTCATCCTCATCCTGATTCGATCCAGCCCCCAAAGAGAAGGGGGGGCATCCTTTCAGGGGTATATTCAGACCCAGGACTGATGAAAGACTTGGGAATACAGCCTCCCGCTCCTTGTCAAACACCCATGGGCAAGAGGGGAGGAGCTGAGAAAAAGGAACCCTCTTGCACTGTTGGTGGGAATGTAAATTGACACAGCCACTATGGAGAACAGTATGGAGGTTCCTTAAAAAACTAAAAATACAACTACCATACGACTCAGCAATCCCACTACTGGGCATATACCCTGAGAAAACCATAATTCAAAAAGAGTCATGTACCACAATGTTCATTGCAGCTCTATTTACAATAGCCAGGACATGGAAGCAACCTAAGTGTCCATTGACAGATGAATGGATAAAGAAGATGTGGCACATATATATAATGGAAAATTACTCAGCCATAAAAAGAAACGAAATTGAGTTATTTGTAGTGAGGTGGATGGACCTAGAGACTGTCATACAGAGTGAAGTAAGTCAGAAAGAGAAAAGTAAATACTGTATGCTAACATATATATATGGAATCCAAAAAAAAAAAAAAAAAGGGTCTGAAGAACCTAGGGGCAGGACAGGAATAAAGATGCAGACGACATAGAGAATGGACTTGAGGACACAGGGAGGGGGAAGGGTAAGCTGGGACGAAGTGAGAGAGTGGCATGGACTTATACATACTACCAAATGTAAAATAGACAGCTAGTGGGAAGCAGCCGCATAGCACAGGGAGATCAGCTCTGTGCTTTGTGACCACCTAGAGGGGTGGGATACAGAGGGTGGGAGGGAGATGCAAGAAGGAGGAGATATGGGGATATATGTATATGTATAGCTGATTCACTTTGTTATAAAGCAGAAACTGACACACCACTGTAAAGCAACTGTACTCCAATAAAGTTGTTAAAAAAAAAAAAGGCAGAATACAACTGTACTCCAATAAAATCTAAAAAACCCCACAAAACCCACACACTTCAACTAAAGTCACAACCAAAGGGTGGGGGGGTAAGGGGGAGGCAGAATAAAGCAAAGGTGAACTTACATATCTATCTATCTAATCAGCTTTATTGATATATAATTCACATTCCACACATTCACCCATTAAAATTGTACAGTTCAATGGTTTTTCGTCTTTTCAGAGTTATGCACCATCACCATGCTCAACTTTAAAACATTTCCTCAGGGAGTTCCCTAGTGGCCTAGTGGTTAGGATTCTGGGCTTTCACTGCTGTGGCCCAGGTTCAATCCCTGGTTGGGGAACTGAGATCCCACAAGCTGTGCAGCACAGCCAAAACATAAAAATAAAAATAAAAATAATAATTATAGCAATAAAACACTTCATCAGCACAAAAAGAAACCCTGTACCCATGAACAGTCACTCCCCATTTTTCCCCAACTTCTCCCTTCTACCCCCTACCTCAGCCTTGGCAACCACTAGTCTACTTTCTGTGTCTATGGATTTGCCTATTCTGGACATTTCATACGCATGGAATCATACATTGGCCTTTTGTGTCTGGCTTTGTTCACTGAGCATAGTGTTTTCAAGGTTCATCCATGTCATCACGTGGATCACTACTTCATTCCTTTTTACGGCTGAATAATATTCCATTGTAGGGATCCACTATGATTTGTTTATGCATTCATCAATTGATGGACATTGGGGTTGTTTCCACCTTTTGGCTATTATGAGTAATGCTGCTATGAGAATTCACGTACAAGTTTTTGTGTGAACCTATGTTTTCAATGTATTGGGTATGTACCTAGAAGTGGAATTGCCGAATCAAATGGCAGCTCCATTTTTAACAGCTTGAGGAACTGCCAGACTGTTTTCCACAGCAGCTACACCATTCTACATTCCCACCAGCAACATGCGAGGGTTCCAATTTCCCCACATCCTTGCAAACGTTTGTTGTCTGCCTTTTTGATTCTAGCCATCCTAGTGGGTGTGAAGTAGTATCTTACTTACTGAAGTTTTGATTGGCACTTCCTTCATGACTAATGATGTTGCACATCTTTACGTAGTTATTAGTCATTTGCATATCTTCTTCAGAGAAACCTCTATCCAAATCCTTTGCCAATTTTTATATTGGGTTATTTTTCTCTTTATTGTTTGTTTTGTTTGTTTGTTTGCTTTTTGGCCACATGGCTTGTGGGATCTTAGTTCCCCGACCAGGGATGGAACCTGGGCCAGGGCAGTGAAAGCGTGGAGTGCTAACCACTGGACCACCACCAGCGAATTCCCTGTCTTTTTATTGTTAAGTTGTAAGAGTTCTTTATATTTTCTAGATACAAATCCTTCATCAGCTACATGATTTGCAAAACTATTTTCCCATTCTCCCATGGGTTTTTTTTTCACGTTCTTGATATTTGCTTTATATGTTTTAAGGATATATTATTAGGTAATACAACTTGAGAATTTTTCATCTTAGCAGGTTGTTCCTGTAATCATAATGTAGATATTCTTGTTTTTCCTCATAAATATTTTTTGTCTTCAATAATAGTTTGTTTGATATTTGTAGAGATACACCAGCTTTCTTTTGGTTAGTATTTTCTATTTATTTTCAACCTTCCATATCCTTGTTTTAGATGTTTTCTCTTGTAAACAGCATGAATCTGGATTCTTTTTATAATCCAATCTGACAGCCAATCTGGCCAAGTTGGAGCATTTACAATTATCGTGACTCAGGCTAAACAGAGGTGTCTGCAATCTGCCATGGGCTGGACAGCAGGAGGGAAAAGGAACTGCCATTTATCAAATGTTAGTTTTGTGCCAACCCTGTGCCATGTGTGTCCCACAGGTGGCCTTGGTCAATGCTCACACTGTGTTGGCATAAATATCATTACTCCTTTTTTTTTTTTCAGCACCGTGCGGCTTGCAGGATCTTAGTTCCCTGACCAGGGTTTGAACCCACATCCTCTGTGGTGAAAGTGCGAGTCCTAACCACTGGACCACCAGGGAATTCCTGAAAGTTTTTTTTTTAAATTGAAGTAGAGTTAATTTACAACGTTGTGTTTTTATCAAGTGTACAGCAACAGTTTTTCAGTTATACATATATATGTGTGTGTGTATATATATATATCCTTTTTCAGATTCTTTTCCATTATAAGTTATTACAAGATATCGAGTATACTTCCCTATGCCATACAGTAGGTCCTTGTTGTTTACCTATTTTATATGTAGTAGTGTATATATGTTAACTCCAAACTCCTAATTTATCTCCCCCACCATTACTCTTATTTTATAGACGAAGGGATCAACGTTCTGCACAGTTAAGCCACCCAAAGCCACACAGCTAGTAAGTGGCAGAGTCAGGGCCCTGGCTGGGCTCCAGACCCCATCCCCACTACCTGCAGGGCATCCAGGAACCCTCCCAGAACGGGCAGGATCCAGCTGCGCCTTGAAGGTCAGATTGTGATAGAGAAAGAGGAAAGGGCTTCCAGGCAAAGGGATCAGTCACAGCTGTTGGGGGCCGAGGTGCATCGCGGTCAGAGGGTGAGGCCCCTGTCCCACTTAACTCAGCCCCCCCAGGTATAGAAATGTCTGTTCCCCACACTCCCCACCCCCCACCCCCCATTTCTCCTGCCCATGACAGGCACAATAGGTCAGGCTGAGAGCTTTCACAGGAATCGGGCAAGCAAGGCAATTCTGTTCCTGTTCCAGTTGTGTTCTGGGGAAATGTTTAACCCACTGAATGGGGAGGGGGACTTGTAGCATTTGTCAGTTGCCATGGTATAAATACTCCCATCGTGGCCAGACTTGCAACATCACTAAATACACAGCGCCTGCAAGCCCAGAAGAGCCAGCTCCAGCCCACCACCCTACCTACTCCCTCCTGGAAAACTATGCCCAAAGGTATGCCCAACTGCTACTGGAGGCTGTGCCTTCCCAGTGGGGTGCAGATGCTTCACACCCCACCCCCCCTTCTCCTTCTCCAGCTGGGCTTGGCAGTCTCTGCCCTTCAGGGAGCAGTAGAGAGACAGCTGAAAGAGAGCACTGGCCCAGTGAGCTGCTGGAGACAAGGGATGCACTGTGAGTGCTCCCGGGCACCCTCAGTGCACGCACAACTCTGTGTGTGCCCGTGTTTGGGGGCTGCTCCTGAAGTTGAACCGGAACATGCACCTGTGAGCGGTGATTTTTTTAAATGTGATGTTTTAAGAGTACCTGTGGGGGGGGGCTTCCCTGGTGGCGCAGTGGTTGAGAATCTGCCTGCCAATGCAGGGGACACGGGTTCGAGCCCTGCTCTGGGAGGATCCCACATGCCGCAGAGCAACTAGGCCCGTGAGCCACAACTACTGAGCCTGCGCGTCTGGAGCCTGTGCTCTGCAACAAGAGAGGCCGCGATAGTGAGAGGCCCGCGCACCGCGATGAAGAGTAGCCCCCGCTTGCCGCAACTGGAGAAAGCCCTCGCACAGAAACGAAGACCCAACACAGCCAAAAAATAAATAAATTAATTAATTAATTAATTAAAAAAAAAAAAAAGAGTACCTGTGGGGGACTTCCCGGGTGGTCCAGCAGTTAAGACTTTGGGCTTCCACTGCAGGGGGCGTGGGTTCAATCTCTGGTCAGGGAACTAAGATCCTGCATGCCATGGAGCCAAAAAGAAAAAAAAAAAAAGTACCTATGTGTTAATTACGCCCACAATTGTGTCTTAAGCTATTAACTACAAGGGGCTTCTCTCTGCCTCAGCTGTTCTGAACCCCTTCCCTGCTTCTGTCCTCATGGGCACAGCAACTTCATTCAGCCTGGGTCTCACATATGGCCCAAGACAAACCTAGAAACCTGTTCCAGGGGGATGGGCTGGGCCTGGTGAAGGTTGATGGGACACAGCTGAATCCTCAGGTGAGTGGGAATCAAGGTCAAGGAGGACAACGAGCAGGAGGAAGCGGGGGGGGGGGGGGGGGGGGGGGGGGGGGGGGAGGGTAGTGGAGGGGGAGGGGGAGGGCAGACACAGGCTGTCAGCGGGAGGCAGGCAAGGAGGGGGTGGGGCACAAGTGGCAGAGCCAATGATTCAGGAAAGGGATGCTCAAGACCAGTGGAAGAGCCTTCAGTCATCTGCCTGCAGGCACCCTTGGTCCCACTGCAGAGGCTTGTGGGAGGCAGGGGATGGACACGTGTCTAAATCAACCCAAGGGACCTGTGCCAACCAACTACCAGCTGACTCCATCACTCAAACTGAACGGCATTTTCTTGGCTCCAAATTTGCTGGTGGGCAGAGCTCCAGGGAGAGGCTTGATTCTAGCCAGGGAGAGGCTGAGTTCCCAGAAAGGGAACTGGGGCTGCTGTGTCACCTGAGGTCCCCAAATGCAGCCTCTCCACCCACACTGCCCCCAGGACTCCCCTCCCCTCTCCTCCCCTCCCTGCTCCTCTCTCCCCCCATCTCCCTGCCCAGCTCACTACACCCATCACTGGGCTGGTCAGAGTTTTCCCAGAGGATTGTTTGTAACCTGTGTGCATGTGTGAGTGTGCGTGTGTACCTACAGTGCATGTACAAACCCGTGTGTGCTTGTCCATACTGTGAACACTCAAGTGTGCCTGTGCATGCACAATACCCCCATGTATGCCTGGACATACACACACACATGCCATGTGTGCCTAGACCTTGAATTCTCTTCTTTGGGGGTTATTTTGCCAGTATTCCATATATCACCTACAATGGATGTTAAAATGGCAGCCACTCACATCTAAAGTCCCTCAGAGGACTTCCCTGGTGGCGCAGTGGATAAGACTCTGCGCTCCCAATGCAGGGGGCCTGGGTTCAATCCCTGGTCGGGGAACTGGATCCCACATGCATGCTACAACTAACAGTTCGCATGCCACAACTAAGTAGCCTGCGAGCTGCAACTAAGGAGCCCACCTGCCGCAACTAAGACCTGGTGCAACCAAATAAATAAATAAATAAATAAAGTCCCTCAGAAGTCACCCAGTTCAACCCTACCAGTGCTTCTCAGAGTCTCTATTGGTATTTGTGAGGGTTTTGGTTTTGGTTTTGGTTTTGGTTTCACTGCGCAGCTTGTGGGATCTTATTCCCCCACCAGGGATCAAACTCCAGCGTTCAGCAGTGAAAGCTTGGAATCCTAACCACTGGAGCACCAGGGAATTTCCACTATTGGTATTTGAATAGAGATAATTCTCCTTTGATGGGACCAACTCCCAACCCACTGCATGAGTTTAGTATTCCTGGTCCCAAAACCCTAGAAGGCACAAACCGCTAGTAGCACTCCAGAAATGCCCTCACAAGTTTCCAACCTCTCGTGGAGGTGGGACAGTAGAGACCCAGGTGAGGACACAGTAGAGACCCAGGAGAGGACACCACAGGCTTTGTCAGTGGCTGGATTTTCTCCACAGAATCTCTGGAAAGTGTCTGGCCCCTGTGCTTAAACTCCCAAGAACTGCTAGCTGCCTACCTCCTGAAGCCAGCCATTCATCCCATGCACAGACAGCGCTACCTGAGAGAAGGTGCCCCGTCACTAGTCCCACTTCCACCCCTCAGGGGCCACCCAAGTGCTGACCCCACTCACCTGGGCCTCACGGTGCTCCGAGGAGGCCAGGCCACAACAGGTGGGCTGGATAGGGGAGGTTCCTGAAGACTCCGGAAGAAGAGAAGCCCGTCTGACCAGCAAGAAAGCTGTAGAAACAAGGTAGAGCGCTGAGCTCGGCCAGGTGGCAGCTCTCGGGCCTGAGGCTTCGAGATGCAGGAGATGCCCACAGATACTGAAAGGGCTGCCTTCTCTCCTGCCATCCTGTCTACCGCTGCTTCAGGTGGGCGAGTGTGGTAGGTGGGGAGGAGGGGTCGCTGGGAACTGAAACTAAAGCAAAAGAGCTCCCCACTCGGGCCCAGGGGGCCCAGCTGGGCTAGTGTGCTGTGTAGCATGAGGCGGTGAGGGCGGGGGTGGGGTGCGGGTGCCCCGGAGGGTTGGTGGCATGTGCTGCCCGTGTCTTGTGATGGACCTACGTACCCCATTCCCTTGGGTACGTGTTGAGGAGCCCAGTTGCCCAGGGACGACCTCACTGTGCCAGTTGTCCCACACCCATCTGGGGCAGAACTTTTTTGCCCAATGTAATTCCTGGATCCTTCGTTTTTTGTTGTTTTTTTTTGCCAAGCCGCGAGGCATACAGGATCTTAGTATCTTCCCCACCAGGGATCGAACCCGTGCCCCCTACAGTGGAAGCACGGAGCCTTAACCACTGGACCGCCAGGGAAGTCCCTAGCATTCTTGATAAAAATACTTGAGAAGACCTTCTTCTCTGGAAGTTAGATCTATGCACACAACCATCTTCCATCTGGCAAACAGGCTAATGTTGCTTACCCAGGTTTTTTAAGTCCAGCTTGATGACAATTATCTAACAATTTTTTTTCATATCAAATGTTTCTACCCAGAGGGAATCTTTCCACTAGATTTTTTCAAAGTATCTCCCTTTGCAGCAGATTTGAAATAAAATTTTAACTTGGGGGGGGTCAAATCAGTGTATCTTCTCCTACCCTCTCGTCAGCTTAACACGACTACACTTTGGACACAGCTGCTTAGAGGAGAAAACTAAGAAAAAAAATAACGTTATCAAACCAGAAACTGAGGGGGAGATTATCCTTATCCACACCCATATATCTTCCTTCCTTCCTTCCTCTCCTTCCCTCTTTCTTTTTTTCTTTCTTTCTCCCTTTGTAAGCAGATAGGTTGTGGGGCGGGGCAGGGGGGTGTGGTCCCTGGAGAAAGAGAACCAGGAATGGCTTTCTTGACATAAGAGAATCCATTTTGGCCTAAGCCATTTTGTAATCTAAGCCTGGACACAATGCTTGACCTTGAACAGTTCTCAGTAATTAATGATCTTAAGGGAGGGAATGCAGAAACAAGGGAGGCTGCCCTGAAACAGTAGTGCAGCCTCGGGGCAGGGTCCTGATTCCTCAAGGTATATAGGTAATAATATATCTTTGCATTCTGCAGGAGCTAATGCCCCACCCAGGTGGAGGACGGAATGATTATGTTGACGCTCCTGACTTCAATCAACTAAGGCTTGGACTCTGCCGCCCTTTGACCCAATTCTATGCTGAATTCTCCTGTGCTCTAGCGCCCTCATAAATACACATGTACTCTTAGCTTAAAACTTCCCCAATTTTGCTGTTCTTGGAGACACCGCTTTGGGAGAGATCCCCCATGTTTTCCTTAGTTGCTGCAAGTAATAAGTCCTTCCTTCTCCCGATCTTTGGCTTGGTTGTGACACCCACCAAGAGGTGAACCCAGTTTTCAGAGACCACCTTCCCTTCTCTTCCCTCCCCTCCCCTTCTCTACCCTGCTTTTCTTCTTTCTAGCTTTTCAGAAAGATTCCCTAAGGTTCCTGGCACTCCTTAAGCCCCAGGTGGTCTAAAGCACACCCCTCACCTCTAACCCCACTCCAACCGCGACCCTCCCCCCACCAGCAGCACGTGGCATATAAAAAGAAGAAAAACTCAAAACTCAAGTATCCAGCAGCCTCTGGCAACTGCAGGTGAGAACTTCAGGTGAGATCCAAAAGGGTCCTGTGAGTCAAGGGGAAAATAAGGTTTAATTTACATGTCTGGTTTTGACCAGACTTTCCCCAACCTCTGTCCACCCACCTCCACCTCCACTCCCCCACCCCACCCCCTGTAGGGGTTTCCAGCCCCTCCCCTCCAGCCGTCCCTGACCCACCTTCCCGGACCCACTCTAGGGCTGGGCTCCCAGTCCCCTCCCATCGAAATCCGACCCGGTCACCTTAGCCTCTGGCTGAGCGCACACACAGGGGACACAGCCCAGCAGGAAGTGTCAGGAACTGATCACCCCCACACGTTCACGCCCACTGGGGCATCGCCCGGCTCTGAGTCCCGCCCAGATCCTCATCCCAAGCCTGGGGCTCCGGGTCTCTAACCCCGGAGTTCCTGGAAGTCGGCCGAGAGGATGCACCCCACCTCCCCTCTCTTCCCTTCCCCCCTCCCTTCTTCCCCACGCCACACCCGGACTGAGTTCCGGAAAAGTCCCCGGGCCTGCCGAGGGGTCCTGCAGGCGTTCCCTCTCCCATCTGCTTTCTTTATTATTCTAATCGACTGCTGGGGACACCCTTTGTCAACTGCCGAGAGCTATGCAAATGACCGCGGCTGGTATTGTTATTACTAAGAGGCGCTTGGTTTCAAAATCGCTTTGAATATTCTAGCACCAAATCTTGTCTGTTCCGGGCCTGGGGGCTTCCACCGCGTTGGCCTTTTTTCCTCTCTGTGAATTGCAGGGCGGAAGCCCACCCTTAGCCCTTCCTGCTCGGAGAGGAGGTGGTTTGCCAAACTGAGTAGGGAGGGCAGATAGCTTGAACTTGGAGTTGGCCTGGCCGGGGCTCGGATTCTTCCTCTGCGCCTGCGTTACTGTCTGACCTTAGGCAAGTCACTTCGTGTCTCCGAGCCTCAGTTTTCTCACCCAGAGGGGACTGAACGCCCTCCTCAGAGGGCGTTTTTTTTTTTTTTTTTTTTTTTTTTTGAAGTTGCCTGATTTTTAAAATGAATATATCATTATATACACATTCACAAAATTTACACAGCTTATGTCATACTGTACTGTCGTCGTGTGACCATGTGCCTGGCGAATGGAAGTAAAGCCCCTGGTGCCCGCGCACAAAAGGACCTGGGCCAGTGACAAGTCAGGTGGCAGTGGCTGTCTCCACCTGCTGGGGGAGGGCTGGCAGAGTTGCCAGATTTAGCAAAAAAAAGTTTTTTAAAGAAAGTGGGTTTTTTTAATATAAATAAATAAATTTATTTATTTATGGCTGCGTTGGGTCTTCGTTGCTGCACGCCGGCTTTCTCTCCTTGCAGAGGAGCTGGGGCTACTCTTCATTGCAGTGCGCGGGCTTCTCATTGCGGTGGCTTGTCTTGTCTGTCTGCGGAGCATGGGCTCTAGGTGCGCGGGCTCAGTAGTTGTGTCGCATGGGCTTAGTTGCTCTGCCGCATGTGGGATCTTCCCCAACCAGGGCTCGAACCCGTGTTCTCTGCATTGGCAGGCAGATTCTTAACCACCGTGCCACCAGGGAAGTCCCTAGATTTAGCAAATTTTTAAAAAAGGATGCCCAGTTAAAGTAGAATTTCAAATGAGAGGTTTTCTTTTTATTTTTGAAGTATATAAGTATGTCCCATACAATATTTGGGATATACTTATACTAAAAAATTTATTTATTATCTGAAATTCAAATTTATCTGCAGACCCTAAAAGAGAGACTAAGGTACTGATAATGGGTTTCTTGCTGCCACCTGAGAGTTTTCATTTGGGACTGAGAACTCTGGGAGACACGGGGTGAGAGCCTGTGGGCTGACGTAGGAGAAGGATCTAGAACACAGGCCTGAAAAGGGCAGTGGCCACCAGGCCTGGTTGACCTTCTGCTCTGACCAGCAGCCTGGATGGGGGGCTGGGGTCGGTGGACCGCTCTCTCCCCCTTCCCCCCACCTCCGGTTTACCTGCTCCTCCTCAAGCTCTTGCTGGTCTGGCCACCAGCCCACTCCCCAGCCCACATTCCCTGCACCAGAGGGACAGCAGGAGGCATCACAGAAGAAGCCAGACCCAGGTGGTAAATCAGGAGTAAAGCTAGCTCTGTGTTAATTGTCTTCCAGGAAACCAGACTGTGTCATTGCAGAAAGCCAGCAGCAGGACACGCCCCAGAGTTGGTTTAACCTGTGTGGCCAGACTGGCTGAATTAACCATCCCTCTGTTGAACACATGACCACTCCAATCCTATGGCCACTGGGAGGACATTCATCCAACAAACCTTGTTTCATCTCCTTTGTCCCTCCCACAGGCAAGCTTCGACTCACTCCTCCTCTGCCATCCTGACTCCACCCCCATCACCAGTCTGCCTCTCCCTCCTCCACGGCACCTAGTCAGTCCCTCTGGGTCGGTCCCCGGGCCCCACTGCTTAGCTCCGGCTCATCAGTGCTCATCTTGAACTACTGCAGCCTCCTCCCCATCTACCCACATACCCCAGCTCCATTCCCAATAAAAGCAGGTCTCATCTTGCCACTTCTCTGCTGCAACTCCTCTGTTTTGCCTCAGAGGCCAAGACCCAGCCCTCAGGGACAGAAAAGCAGGACAAACCAGGGTGCCTGAATAAAACATGCCTCTTCCAGTCACCCAGGAGAAACTGTTACTCATTGCAGGTGAGGGGGCGGGGAAGACAGCTCTTGGGAGGGCTGGGGCCCAGGCTGCCCTGCCAGCTCTCATCAACTGAGGTGAGGAAGACAGGCACGGTGGCTCAGGCTGGGGTAGGGGCCAGACCCCACTCCAGTTACAAACTGTCCTCTGGGTTTCTATCTTAGATGCTCAACCTCATTCATAACATAAGAAATGTAGATTAAAACTACAAGATACCATTTTTCACCTATCAGATGAGCAAAACAAAACAAAACAACCAACAAAAGGGAACTCATGCTGGTCAAGGTGTCTGAAAACAGGTCCCACCACACATCATTGGTGGGAAAGTCAACTGGCACAACCTCTTTAAAGGGCCAGCTGGTAATATCTATCAAGAAATTAAATATAAAAAGGTAGATGTAGAGACAAACGTATGGACACCAAGGGGGGAAAGCGGCGGGGGGTGGTGGTGGTGTGATGAATTGGGAGATTGGGATTGACATGTATACACTGATGTGTATAAAATGGATGATTAATAAGAACCTGCTCTTTAAAAAATAAATAAAATAAAATTCAAAACAAAAACAAAAACAAAAACTCTTCGTCCCAGCAATTCCACTTCAGAAATTTACCCTACAGGTATACAGGTGCCAAAAGACGTACGTAATATGCACCAGGATATTCATTGGACCATAGCTTTCATAGTTAATGTTTGGAACCTAAATAGGAGGGTAGTTAATAAATTATGCTTCAGCCATACAATTAAATATTATGCACTGTTAAAAAGAATAAGGCAGGTAGGTACTAAAGTTGTTTTTTTTTTTTAATTTATTTAATTTATTTTATTTTTGGCTGCGTTGGGTCTTCGTTGCTGCACGCGGGCTTTTCTCTAGTTGCGGCGAGTGGAGGCTACTCTCTGTTGTGGTACGCAGACTTCTCATTGCGGTGGCTTCTCTTGTTGGGAGGACGGGCTCTAGGCACGCGGGCTTCAGTAGTTGCAGCATGCGGGCTCAGTAGTTGTGGCTCGCCGGCTCTGGAGCACAGGCTCAGTAGTTGTGGCGCACAGGCTTAGTTGCTCCATGGCATGTGGGATCTTCCCGGACCAGGGCTCAAACCCGTGTCCCCTGCATTGGCAGGCGGATTCCTAATCACTGCGCCACCAGGGAAGCTCCTAAAATTAAGTGATCTTAATTAGAATTTATTATGTACAAAAGCAAAGTGCAGAACAGTGAGTACAGCATATAAAGCTTGTGATTTTAAAAAAATGTAAATGTTTGGTAAGTATAGAGTACCTCTGGAAGGAAACAGTTGACAACAGTGTCCTAGGGTGGGATGCTGGGAGACCAAGAATAGAAATGGGAAGAAGACTTATTTTTTGGGGTGCCTTATGAATTTTTTGAAATATCAAATTAACCAAAATATTATGAAATATATATTTCATACGTATATTATGTATGTGTGCGTGTATAAAATAATTTTTTTTAATTTTTTTTAAACTTTATTTATTTATTTATTTTTGGCTGTGTTGGGTCTTCGTTTCTGTGCGAGGGCTTTCTCTAGTTGCGGTGAGTGGGGGCCACTCTTCATCGCGGTGCGCGGGCCTCTCACTATCGCGGCCTCTCTTGTTGCGGAGCACAGGCTCCAGACGCACAGGCTCAGTAGTTGTGGCTCACGGGCCTAGTTGCTCTGTGGCATGTGGGATCTTCCCAGACCAGGGCTCGAACCCGTGTCCCCTGCATTGGCAGGCAGATACTCAACCACTGCGCCACCAGGGAAGCCCTAAAATAATTTTTAAAGTAGGGGACTTTTCTACCACAGTGCTCCATGAGAGAAGGTGATAAGCATATTAAATAGCTGCATGGCCCTGCCCCTTCCAGACCTCAGTCTTCCATCTATACAATGAGAGTTTGGGACGAGAAGACTGTTTCTGCATTCTTTCTTTCTCTTTTTTTTAATAATTTTTAAAATTTGTTTATTTTTGGCTGTGTTGGATCTTTGTTGCTGCCCGCAGGCTTTCTCTAATTGTGGCGAGCAGGGGCTACTCTTTGTTGCAATGCATTGGCTTCTCATTGCAGTGGCTTCTCTTGTTGCGGAGCACAGGCTCTAGGCGTGCGGGCTTCAGTAGTTGTGGTATGTGGGCTCAGTAGTTGTGGTGCACGGGCTTAGTTGCTCTGAGGCATGTGGGATCCTCCTGGACCGGGGATCAAACCCGTGTCCCCTGCATTGGCAGGCGGATTCTTAACCACGGTGCCACCAGGGAAGTCCCATCCTGCATTATTTCTAAATCTTACAGCTAACCAACCAAACAAGTACTGTGCTGATGTAGTGGCCATAAGATGACATTTTATGGGCTGAGGAAGTATAAAATGGCATTAGTGGGGCTTCCCTGGTGGTACAGTGGTTAAGAATCCACTTGCCAATGCAGGGGACACGGGTTCGAGCTCTGGTCCAGGAAGATCCTACATGCCACAGAGCAACTAAGCCCATGCGCCACAACTACGGAGCCTGTGCTCTAGAGCCCACGAGCCACAACTACTGAGCCCGCGCGCCTAGAGCCCATGCTTCGCAACAAGAGAAGCCACCGCAATGAGAAGCCCGTGCACTGCAACAGAGTAGCCCCCGCTCGCCGCAACTAGAGAAAGCCCCTGCACAGCAATGAAGACCCAACACAGCTAAAAAAAAAATATATATATATATATATATTTTTTTTTTTAAATGACATTAATGAGGGACTTCCCTGGTAGTCCAGTGGTTAAGACTCTGCACTTCCACTGCAAGGGGCCAGGGTTTGATTCCTGGTTCGGGAACTAAGATCCCACATGCTGCAGGGTGTGGCCAAAAAAATGAAAAATAAATAATAAAATGGCATTAATGAAACCAGGAGGCAGTGCCCATCCCTTGATGGACAGGGTCACTCCTCTGGCTCCAGAGCAGGTGATCATGGGAAAGCTGCATCTGCCTGCACTGGGGGCACCTGTCTCTCCTGCAGACATCTGTTCCCCAGGGCAGGGCAGCTTCTTCCCTCCCATCACCTGTCTGCTTCTCCTCCCATCACCTCTCTGCCCACCTGCCTCTACCCCTGAGGCCCTTGGCTGGCCCAGGGGAGGAACTAAAGACAGCAGTGGAACAGGTTCCGTGGAGCAGAGGGAAGGTAGGTGCCTACCTCCTCAATGACTAAGGTCCTGGCCTCCCTCTGCCTCCCTCCCTAGTGGATCAGACTCTGCCTAGTTTACCTTGCCTATGCACTCCTCCCCACCTTCCTGAGCCCTTTCAAAGGAGGCAGCTCTCATACTTGCTAGAGCTTGACCCACCCAGCTCCTTCCCCCAGCCACGCCTCCTCCTTTAACAGAAGGTGTCTGTGCCTGAGTCTGGGAGACCTGAGGTGCCCGCTATGCTGAGCCTCCCCGGGAGGTGAGAGGCGGCAATCTGAGCCTTCCGAGCACACTCAGAGGCCCTAGTTAGCAGGGAGCCACCTCCCTCCAAAGCCTCCTGCTGGGCTCAGCACTGGCCTTTTCTCTTGATATGGGAGCCAGAGGGAAAATACATGGGAGTCCTTGGAGCTGAGGCTGGACATGTTTCCTACCCCTCGTTCTCTCTCCCTTCCTCCCTGGGTTTTCTTCCTAGATCAGCCCTGGCTCCCTGATTAAGTCACTCTCCTTCTTGGGGCCTCATAGCCAACCTGCAGGAAGAGAGGCTTGGGCCCAGAAAGTTGCCTGTTACCAGATGCCCCCAGGTGGTTCTGATGCAGGGGCTGCGTGGACAGGCTTAAAGAAGCGGCCCTTTTGTACATTTCGGAAAGGTTTTGTCTTACGTTCTCCTGGGTGTACCTCCAGAAGCCAAGGGTCTGAAGTTAGCAAGCAGGAGGCTGGGGCTTCTGGGAACAAGGCAGATGATCCTCTTGGTGGGTCTCGACCCTGAAAGCTGCTGCCATCATTGGGCTTCTACCTGAAGCCTGAGAAGGAAGCCAATGAAAAAAGGAGAGCAGAGCCAAGCAGAGAGAGAGACAGAGACCTGCCAAGGCCTAGGGACATCACTGGAGCCCTGATTTAGTAGGGAAGCCAGCCCAACTCTTGGAGTCAGGGGATCCAATACGTCCTTAGGCAGTAGGGTTAAGTGTTGGGTGATTCTGGTTGTTTGCAATAAAAGAATCCTAACGGACACAGCAATTCTATTCACATTGTTAATAGGAAGATAATGGCGATTAATATAGTAAGGAGAGGGAATTCCCTGGTGGTCCAATGGTTAGGACTCCCTGCTTCCACTGCAGGGTGTCGTGGGTTTGATCCTGGTTGAGGAACTAAGATACTGCAAGCAATGGGACACGGCCAAAAAAAAAAAAAAAAAAAACTCAAATATAATAGGGAGAATTACATGTAAATTTCTACCAAAACAACTTAGAGAAGAGAACTTCAACAAAGTAATTATCCTCTCTGAGACTCTGTTTCTTCATCAGTAAAATAGGCATGATAATACTTACTTCAGAGAATGTCAGGACTAAATCAGATGACCCAAACAATAAACACTGTGTGTGCGGGGAGTGGGATGGGGATGAAGGTGGTCAAAAGGTACAAACTTCCAGTTATTAGATGAATAAGTTCTGGGGATTAATGTATAGCATGTGACTATAGTTAACAATACTGTATTGTATATTTGAAAGTGGCTAAGAGAGTAGTAAATCTTAAAATTTCTCATCACAAGAAAAATATTTATAATTTTGTGAGGTTATGGATGTTAACTAAATTTATTTGGTAATCACTTTGCGGTATATACATATATAAAATCATTATGTTGTATACCTTAAACAAATACAATGTTGTATGTCAATTATATCTCAGTAAAACTGGGGGAAAAGTTTTAGAATAGTACATAATAAATAATTACTGTGATAAATGAACCTTGGCCTTTTCTTCACACCATATAACCAAACTAACTCAGAATGGATCACAGGCCTAAAAAATATAAGAGCTACAACTACAAAATTGCTAATATAAATCTTATGGGAAAATAGTAATGGCCTTGGGTTTGGCAAAGATTTCTTATATATGACACAAAAATACAAACTATAAAAAAATGGATAAATTGGACTTCATTAAAATAAATACTTTTGCTCTTCAAAAGACACTTACAAAAATGAAAAGGTGAGCCACGGGTTGGGAGAGAGTATTTGCAAAACATGTCTAAGAAAGGACTTGTAACTAGAATACATGAAGAACTTCTACAACTCAATAAGAAGACAACATAATTTTTTTAAATGGACAAAAAATTTGAACAGATATTTCATCAAAGATGATGCATAGATAGCAAATAAATATTTGAAAAAGATACTCAACATCATTAGTCATTAGGAAAACGCAAAGTAAAATCACAATGATGTACTACTGGAATGGCTAGAAACTTTTAAAAAACTGACCTTACTGAGTGTTGGCAAGGATGTGAAGCAAGTAGAACTTTCATACACTGCTGGTGGGAATGGAAAATAGCAAACACTTTGGAAAGCAGTCTGGCATTTTCTTTAAAAATGAAATATCTACCATACAACTCAGCCATTCTGTCCTTCGATACTTACCCAAGAAAAATGAAAACACGTCCACACAAAGACTTTTTTGTGCCACGGGGCATGTGGGATCTTAGTTCCCAGACCAGGGATCGAAACTGCGCCCCCCCCAATGGAAGTGCGGAGTCCTAACCACTGGACCCAGAGAATTCCCCAACAAAGACTTTACACAAATGTTCATAGAAGCTTTACTGGTAATAACTCCAAACTGGAAACAACCCAAATATCCACCATTAGAATGGATAAACAAATTATGGTATATCCATACAATAGAATGTTACTCAGCAGTTAAAAAGAACAAACTATTGATTCACACAACATGATGAACCTCAAAATAATTATGCTGAGTGAAAGAAGACCAAAAAGAGTATATTCTGTTTGATTTCATTTTTGTAAAATTCTAGAAAGTGACAGAAAAGGAATCAATGATTGCCTGGGGTTGGGGTGGAAGGAAAGAGGGAGAGATTACAAAAGGGCACGAAGAAACTTTTAGGTATGATGGGTAGGTTCATTGCCTAATTAAGGTGATGGATTCATGGGTGTTTACATGTGTTGAAACTCAAATGATATACTTCAAATATGTACAGTTTATTGTATGTCCATTATATTGTAATTTTTATTTTATTATTTATTGATTGATTGATTGATTGATTGGCTGTGTTGGGTCTTCATTGCGGTGCGCGGGGTTCTCAGGACTTCTCATTGCGGTGGTTTCTCTTAGTGTGGAGCACGGGCTCTAGGCGCGTGGGCTTCAGTAGTTGTGGCTTGCGGGCTCTAGAGTGCAGGCTCAGTAGTTGTGACGCACAGGCTTAGTTGCTCCGCGGCATGTGGGATCTTCCCGGACCAGGGATCAAACCCGTGTCCCCTGCATTGGCAGGCGGATTCTTAACCACTGTGCCACCAGGGAAGTACCTATATTGTAATTTTTAAAAGTTGATTATGAACGAACACGTGTTGAGCATATCTAGGTACAACCAGGCATTGAAGGTACACACGGAAATCAATCCAGATGCTTTTAAGCACAAAGAACAGAAAACCCAACTTAAATTGGCGTAAACAATAATAAAATGCATTATGTCATCTACCTAGAAGGCCAGAGGCTTCAGGTAGAGTTTGACTCATCCTTTCCTCATACTAGACACCATATTTAGCACCATCTTGGAGTCCCCATAATTGTCAGGGAACTTAGCTGCAAATAAAAGAATATACTCTGACTGGTTTAAACAGCACAGGAATGTATTTAAAGATATAAATAGCTCACACAGTCTCCGAGCAGGATAGAGAATTGGGCTTGAAGGCTACATAGCCAGGAACAGTATGCCAATTTTACCCCAGGACTGTTATCAGCAAAGAACCTGTTTTTTGCCACCACTGGGCATTATCACAAGGGAGACATAAGGGAGAAAGGATCTCCACTCCGAGTATTCCAAATGCCCCACAAAAGCTCTGAGTTCCTGCCACTCCCTGCAGCATCCTCTTCCTCATATATCTCTCTTCTGAATCAAAGTCAGCTGCATCTCATTGGAAAAGCCTGGACCACATACCTATGCCCTAACTACACAGGAGGCTGGATAGAAGAGTCTATCTTTTATTGTACCTTCTATTTTCATAATGGGAAATTGTCTTGGCTTGTGTAGGAGGGGTTTTCAAAAAGATGCTGGGTGACCACAAGATAAAAAAGGTCCATTACAGGGACTTCCCTGGCAGTCCTGTGGTTGGGACTCTGCGCTTCCTCTGCAGGGGCCATGGGTTCGATCCCTGGTCAGGGAACTAAGATCCTGCATACCATGTGGTGTGACCAAAAAAAGAAAAGAATAATAATAATTAAAATAATAATAATAATAAAAGGTCCACTGTAAGCCCTATTTGGGAGAGGTTATTATTTATCACAGTATACGGTTGAAGAAACTGAGAGTCAAAAGAAGTTAAGCTGCTTATCCATGGTTACCCAGCTGAGCCTTGCCTGAGGATTCAAACAAGGTCTTCCTGTGTCCCTAGCTTGAGTCAGGGTAGGTAGGAGGAATGACGAAATCTTGTCCCCTACCCTCACTGGCCCTCTCACATGAAGACATTGCTCTCCCTTTGACCTCTAGCCATGTCTCAGAATCCCAGAAGGAAAACACTGTAACCATTGGGGACAGGTTAGTCCACACTGCAGAAGAACCTGGGGAATCAGCCACATAAGTTACAAAAGGTAAATCACAATTCTGTTTGTCCCGTGGTAGTGTAAACATCACAGTTTTGTTGTTGTTGTTGTTTTTAATCAAGATAGAACCTAGAAAACAAAGAAAAACCAGACAGATGTACCTCTTGATGGAAGTCCCTAATACCACATACAAAGGTGTCTTGGAACAAAATGGAATCCATATCTGATCAGTTCTGTAGATCTGATTACCACTTTACAGAAAATAGAGAAAGCAGGAGAACATGTTAAATGATAGATCATGTTGATGTGGTCAGTAAAAATCCAAATCTCAAGATATTATATAAGAATAAACGACCAGGGGCTTCCTTGGTGGAGCAGTGGTTAAGAATACGCCTGCCAATGCAGGGGACACAGGTTAAAGCCCTGGTCCGGGAAGATCCCACATGCCGTGGAGCAACTAAGCCCATGCGCCACAACTACTGAGCCTGCGCTCTAGAGCCCACGAGCCACAACTACTGAGCCCGTGTGCCACAACGACTGAAGCCCGCGTGCCTAGAGCCCGTGCTCTGCAACAAGAGAAGCCACCGCAATGAGAAGCCCACGCACCGCAACGGAGAGTAGCCCCCACTCGCCACAACTAGAGAAAGCCGGCGCCCAGCAACGAAGACCCAACACAGCCAAAAATAAATAAATAAAATAAATAAATTAAAAAAAAAAAAAGAATAAACGACCAGATTTCTTCAACAAATAAATAGCAAGGAAAGACAAACAGAGATGGGGAGGGGGAACCTACAGATTAAAAAAAGACTTAAGGGGGTTTCCTTGTGGCTTAGTGGTTAGGATTCAGTGCTGTCACTGCTATGGCCCATGTTCCCAGGGAACTGAGATCCCACAAGCCACTCAGCCCAGCAAAAAAAAAAAACAAAACCAAAAAACTTGAGACATATAACCAATCAAAAAATATGGACATTTATTTAGATCATAATTCAAATGGTAAACTAGTAAGTAGTTTACAGTTTTAAATAGTAATAATAATAACAAACTGTAAATAGTAATAATAACAATAATGATGAGGCAGTTGGGGATATTTGAACACTGACTGAATATTTGATAATATTAAGGAATTATTAATTTTTTAGATATGATAATACTATGCTTATGCTTATAAAAAGAGTCCTAGGGCTTCCCTGGTGGCACAGTGGTTGAGAATCCGCCTGCCAATGCAGGGGACACGGGTTCGAGCCCTGGTCTGGGAGGATCCCACATGCCGCGGAGCAACTAGGCCCGTGAGCCACAATTACTGAGCCTGCGCATCTGGAGCCTGTGCTTCGCAACGGGAGAGGCCGCGACAGTGAGAGGCTCGCGCACCGTGATGAAGAGTGGCCCCCGCTCGCCGCAACTAGAGAAAGCCCTCGCACAGAAACGAAGACCCAACACAGCCAAAAATAAATAAATTAAAAAAAAAAAAAAAGAGTCCTAAGCTGGGACAAAGTGAGAGAGTGCCATGGACATATATACACTACCAAATGTAAAAGGGATAGTTACTGGGAAGCAGCCACATAGCACAGGGAGATCAGCTTGGTGCTTTGTGACCACCTAGAGGGGTGGGATGGGGAGGATGGGAGGGAGGGAGACGCAAGACGGAGGAGATATGGGGATATATGTACATGCATAGCTGATTCACTTTGTTATAAAGCAGAAACTAACACACCATTGTAAAGCAATTATACTCCAATAAAGACGTTAAAAAAAAAAAAAGAAGAGTCCTGATGTTTTAGAAATACTGAATATTACAGGTGAAATAATATATATGGGTTTTACTGTTTTATTGGCCGTGGGGCTTGCGGGGTTCTTAGTTCCCCAGCCAGGGGTTGAACCTGGGCCCTCCGCAGTGAAATCATTGAGTCCTAACCACTGGACCGCCAGGGAATTCCCTCCCTACAGGCTTTACTTTAAAATAATTGGGGGTGGGGCTTCCCTGGTGGCGCAGTGGTTAAGAATCTGCCTGCCGATGGAGGGGACACGGATTCGATTCCTGGTCCGGGAAGATCCCACATGCGGCGGAGCAACTAAGCCTGTGCGCCACAACTACTGAGCCTGCGCTCTAGAGCCAGTGAGCCACAACTACTGAAGCCTGCACGCCTAGAGCCCGTGCTCCGCAACAAGAGAAGCCACCGCAATGAGAAAACCGTGCACCACAAGGAAGAGCAGACCCCGCTCTCCGCAACTAGAGAAAGCCCGGGTTCAGCAAGGAAGACCCAACGCAGCCAAAAATAAATTTAAAAAAAAAAAAAAAAAAAAAGCACTGTTGGGATGTCCCTGGTGGTCCAGTGGTTAAGACTCTGTACTCCCAATGCAGGGGGCCCAGGTTCGATCCCTAGTCAGGGAACTAGATCCCACATGCCACAACTAAAAGATCCCGCATGCCGCAACTAAGACCTGGCACAACCAAATAAATAAATGTTAAAATAAATAAATAAATAAAAGCATTGTCAGGTAGGTGACCTCTGTGGGCAACAGTGCCCGATTCTGCAGGGGACCTCTGGGGATCAGCACAGAACACGCCTCTCAGAATTTTCCCACCTGAGTGGTGATGAGCTGGAGTGAATACCAACTCCCATCAGATCAGTCGCCCATTGAGAACAGCTGTGGGTGAGAAGGGCATGTTAGTTCTCCTACACTTTCAGCTGCCATGCTGGCAGAGCCAATTCCAGCCAGAGAAAGAGATCCTTCCACAAATAGATGCAGACGGTGGCATCCACAGTGCCCCACCTTGGTAATCCCAGCAGGGCCTTGTATCATTAGCTGCAGTTCCCTTGGAAGAATTACTGTTAGCGTTTTGATCATCTAATTATATCAACATACACATTGCCTAAGTATAGCTAAACAAGGTGACCAGGTGTAGTTATGCTTTTTTGGGGGGGGAGGGGCGGGTATTTCAGTACACCGTTTATGGGACTTTGTCAAAGATAAATGGGTGTGAACTTGCCCTTGTGCAAATCACCATGTGCTGTCCAGAGCCCTGGGGGACATCATCATTCAAGGTCAGCCCTGCTGAAGAACCAAAGTATAATTCCATCTCAGAATGGAAGCAGAATCTTTAAGGCATCGGGTTAAATGCTTTGATTTTCTTTGGGAATGATAAGCTCTTAAGCATGAGATTTATGTCTGCGTGGAGGGTAGGAATTAAGTCCTGAATGATGCAAGATCACCTTTCACCTCCAGACTTTTCTCACGTGCACCCACCTGCTGCATGGATGTGTGAAAAACCAGTGAACAAGCGATTGTCGGAAGGAGTGAATAAGTGCATTTTTAACTGTGTCAGGAGTATAACAGGGTCATCATCTATCAGCCTCCTTTGATCCCCCCTGAAGTGAACAATTTTTTAAAAATAGACCCTGTTGTTTAGAAATATTAACTTTAGCAGTTACAGCCCTAAGTATTTGAACCACTAAGAAAGAAATCAACTCACAGGCTCTTCCTAGTCATCAAACTGTGTGTTTCCTTTGTTTATGTGTGTGTGTGTGTGTGTGTGTGTGTGTGTGTGTGTGTGTGTACACAGAGCCACTCTTTTTTTTATATACTCTCCTTTTTAAAAATATTTATTTATTTTTGGCCGCATCGCATCTTAGTTGCTGCATGCAGGACCTTTCGTTGTGGCATGCAGGCTCTTGGTTGCAGTGCGAGGGCGCGAGACCGCGGGCCACAACTACCAGACCCAACGCAGCCAAAAATAAATAAATAAATAAATAAATTTTTAAAAATTAAAAAAAAAAATAGAACCTTGTCTGAGCTTTTCCATGAACCTGGAAAAATGGTGCCAATAAAACACATTCTTCTGAGGATAGTTGTTTTTTCAATAACAGGAGTCTCTGGTCCATCATGTCAACCCTTTCACCAATATCCTCAACTCTCTTCCACACTTGTCCTTGTGTCATACCAGCCCTAAATCGTTCCAAATCCCCATCTCCTCTGTGTCTACATCTGGGCAAGTGAACACAGCTGAAAAAAAAATCACATATCTGGGCAGGTAGGTGCTGCTATAAATGTATTCCAACAGCAACTGGGCTCTCAAGGTTGCCTGGTCATTCTTCCCTGTTTCCCTAGTCAATTCTCTACCGTTCTCCACAGTGACTATTTCTTAAACCTCCACACCCCCTTGTCCCCTTGCTCCTCCTGCCTCCCCCATGGCCTCCTGCCCCCTCCCCCCCAAACTCACCTTCATCCACGTTAGTTCCTTCCTCCTTCTCTCTAGTTTCAAAGAGAGAATTCCCCTTCCTGTTTGGAGTTTACTTCTCCACCTGTGCTGTGGGGCACACCTCCTCCCCTTCTTGGGGACCCTGCTCAATTCGTTACCCTCTTGTTTTCCTGAATCTTTTTTTTTCCTTTGGCCATGCCATGCAGCTTGTGGGATTTTAGTTCGCCCACCAGGGATCGAACCCAGGACCTCAGCCCTGAAAGTACGGAGTCCTAACCACTGGACCGAAAGGGAATTCCCTCTCCTGAATCTTTATCATCTTTCTTTTCACTGACTCCTTATTGTCAGCATTCCAGCTTATTCTCAACTCCCTCATCCTAAGAGGCAAGCACAACCGAAACCCAATGACAAAAACTTCTCTTTTGGTCCCGCTTTTTAGCCACTGCCTTCTATCTTTCGACTCCTTCCTTGATAGTCATATTTCTTGGAAAAGTCACCCAGGGTCAGTCCTTCCATACTCTCCTCTGGCCCATCCTCCTGTAACTCCATTATCAACGTACTTGTTGAGATCAACAGCAACTTCCTTATTGCTAAGGCTGGCAAACACCCAGACAGGTGAGGGGACCTGGGCTCAGAGATGGGTGGCACGTGGGGCAGATAAGGACTTCTGGGAGTCCTAAATACCCAGGACAGGTGAGGAGAGGTGAGGTTTTCAGGGGAACTAAATCTTAGCACTTTCTGAGTCTCAAGTTCACTGTTTCTGGCCAGAGTGTGCTTCGTGAGAACAACAGGAAATGAGAACTGAGGCCTGGGTTCTGTCTCTGGATTGATCTCTGCCTCCCTTGGGACCTTGGGCAGTCCACTTCCCGTCTCTGGGCCTCAGTCTCTCTGATGGGACCCTCAGGGTTGCTGTGAGGCACCCAGCAAGCACTGAGGGTGGGTGGGCTACTCTGGAGCCTGCAGGAAGCTTGGTGTCCTAGCAAACATTTCCTCTGAGAGACTCAAAGGCCTTACACTCAACACATTCTAGAGACCCATCCCATTTTTCAGATGGCAGAACCGAGGCACCAAAGTATGAAGAAGCTAATTATCATTTAAGGGGAATTGCAGGCACCTATGCACGCACTGTTACTCCACCATGATCCAAAAAGGAACAGGTTTGCTGCTCAAATCTGTGAGAACAGCTGGGAGGGTAGGGTATAAGGAGGGAACATCAATAAAGAAGACTAAGTCATTGTCTTCTTCTGGGCTGTGCATACATATCCCTCCCCTGAGCTACTGCCCCACCTCTTTTCTCCTTCATAGTTAAACGTCTTGAAGGAGGAGAGACTACTTCAAACTCTACAATGACTTCCCACTGCCAATAGAATAAAATCCACTCCTCACCCTGGTCCAGGAAGCCTAGTACCTCTGACGTCACAGCCTGCCATCCTCTCCCCTCATACCTTTCGCCCCAGCCCCACAAGGCTTCCTTATGCTTTTACACCAACCTCAAATTGGACATGATGTGCTATTTTTTTACATATTGTGAAATTCAATTCGATAATGTTTTCCTTTAAGAATTTTGCATCAGGACTTTCCTGCTGGTTAAGACTGCGCTCCCAATGCAGGGGGCTCAGATTCAATCCCTGGTCAGGGAACTAGATCCCACATGCCAAAACTAAGAGCCCGCAAGCCGCCACTAATACCCACCGCAGCCAAATAAATAAATAAATTTTTTTTTTTTTTAAAAGGAGGGATTTCCCTAGTGGCGCAGTAGTTGAGAATCTGCCTGCCCATGCAGAGGACATGGGTTTGAGCCCTAGTAGGGGAAGATCCCACATGCCACGGAGCAACTAAGCCCGTGCGCCACAACTACTGAGCCTGTGCTCTAGAGCCCACGAGCCACAACTACTGAGCCCATGTGCCACGACTACTGTACTGAAGTCCATGCTCCTAGAGCTGGTGTTCCACAACAAGAGAAGCCACCGCAATGAGAAGCCCGTGCACCGCAAGGAAGAGCAACCCCCGCTTGATGCAACTAGAGAAAGCCTGCACACAGCAACGACACAATGCAGCCAAAAATAAATAAATAAATAAATTTATTTATTTAAAAAATAAAAGATTATGCTAGCCCTGGGTCTTCCCTGGTGGTCCAGTGGTAAATAATCTGCCTTCTAATGCAAGGGAGGTGGGTTCGATCCCTGGATGGGGGACTAAGATCCCACATGCCAAGGGGCAACTAAGCCCGTGCGCCACAACTACTAAGCTTGCGCGCCTCAGTGAGAGAGCCTGTGTGCCTCAAATTACAGAGCCCACATGCTCTGGAGCCTGTTTGCCACAACTACAGAGCTCACGTGCCCTGGAGCCTGTGTGCCACAACTAGAGAGAGAAAACCTGAACGCCACAGCTAGGAGAGCGCTGCAACGAAGAGACCACCAGCTGCAACTAAGACCTGATGCAGCCAAGAAAGAAAGAAAGAAAGGAAGGAAGGAAGGAAGGAAGAAAGAAGGAAAGAAAGAAAGAAAGTAAAAAACAAAGCCAAAAAAATCTGAGCCTGTAGTTTTCTTTGTAGGAAGACATTTAATTACCAATTCCATTTATTTAATAGCAATGGAATTATTTAGGCTTTTCGTCACCTCTTTTTTTAAATGTATTATTTCTTTGTTTTTTCTTTTTTTAAAATTTATTTTATTGAAGTATAGTTGATTTACATTCTGTTACTTGTTAAGTCTTTCACTAAATTATATTTTTCTAGGAAGTTATCCATTTAATCTAGGTTTTCAAATTTTGGCACAGAATTGTTCATAATCCTCTTATTATCTTTTTAATCCATGTGGTTTTGCTTCTTTTCACCCTTAATTTTATTTGTGCTTTCTCTTTAGTTTGTCAGAGTTTGTCAACCTTATTAGAATTTTCAAATTACCAATTTTTGGCCTTGTTATTCCTCTTTACTGGTTTTCCTGTTTGTTGTTTATATTCTCAACCTTGTGCTCTTGCTTTTATTAGTTTCTTATTTCTTTGGGTATATTTATTATTTTTTATAACATGTTTATTAAGATATAATTTGTATACCATGAAATTCACCCATATAGAGTATACACATTTCAATGGTTATTAGTGTATTCACAGAGTTGAACAGCCATTACCACAACATTTTCATTGCTCCAAAAAGTATTCTGTACCCATTATATGTTCCTCTCCATTTCCTTCCCTCCGACCCCATCCCTAGACAACAACTAATTTACTTTCTGTCTCTACAGATTTGCCTATTCTGGGTATTTCATATAAATAGAACCATATAATATGTGGGGTTTAGTGTCTGGCTTCTTTCCATTAGAATAATGTTTTCAACGTTCAACCACATTGTAGCATGTAACAGTACATCATTTCTTTTTATGGTTGAATAATATTCCATTGTATGGATATACCACATTTGGTTACCTCTTCATTAGTTGATGGACATTTGTGTTGTTTCCACTTTTTTGCTTTTATGAATAATGATGCTGCAAACATTTTTGTGCAAGTTTTTGTGTGAACATGTTTCTAATTCTATTGAGTACATACCTAGGAGTAGAATTGCTGAATCATGTAGTATTCTATATATTTTTTTAAATACATTAACTCAGTCCTCACCACAACTTAAGAGGTAAGTACTATTATTATTAGTATTATTTTTTAAATTTATTTTCTTTGGTTGCCTCGGGTGTTAGTAGCAGCAGGCAGCCTCCTTAGTTGTGGCATGCATGTGGGATCTAGTTCTGTGACCAGGGATTGAACCCGGGCCCCCTGCATTGGGAGTGCGGAGTCCTATCCACTGCGCCTCCAGGGAAGTCCCTAGTATTCTATATTTAACTTTTTGAGAAACTACCAGACTTCCACAGTGGCTGCATCATTTTACAATTCCACCAAACATGTATGAAGGTTCCAATTTCTTTATGTCCTCCCCAACACTTTTATTATCTGTCTTTTGTATTCTATCCATTCTAGTGGTTGTGAGGTAATATCTCATTGTGGTTTTGACTGCATTTTCGTGATGCCTAATGATATTGATATCTTTTCATGTGCTTATTGGCCATTAGTATATCTTCTTTGGAGAAATGTCCATTCAGATCCTTTGCTCACTTTAAAATTGGGTTGTCTTTTTATTATTGAGTTGTAGGAGTTCTTCATATATTATGAATGGATATCCTTTATCAGATACATGATTTGTAAAACTTTTCTCTCTTTGTTTTGGTTTTCTTTTAATTTTCTCAACAATGTCCCTTAAAGCACAAAAGTTCTTAATTTTGATGATGTCCAATTTATCTATTTTTTCTTTTGTTGCATGTGCTTTTGTTGTCTTATCTAAGAAACCATTGCCTAATCCAAGGTCACAAAAATCTATGCTTATGTGTTCTTCTTTTTTTTTTTAAATTTATTTATTTAATTAATTTATTTTTAGCTGCGTTGGGTCTTTGTTGCTGTGCGTGGGCTTTCTCTAGTTGCAGCGAGCAGGGGCTGTTCTTCCTTGCGGTGTGTGGGCTTCTCATTGTGGTGGCTTCTCTTGTTGAGGAGCATGGGCTCTAGGTGCACGTGCTTCAGTAGTTGTGGCACACGGGCTCAGTAGTTGTGGCTCGCGGCTCCAGAGCGCAGGCTCAGTAGTTGTGGCACATGGGCTTCGTTGCTCCGTGGCATGTGGGATCTTCCTGGACCAGGGCTCGACCCATGTCCCTTACATTAGCAGGCGGATTCTTAACCACCGTGCCACCAGGGAAGTCCCTATGTGTTCTTCTAAAAACTTTAGTTTTAGTTCTTATACTTAGAATTTGATCCATTTTGAGTTAATTTTTGTATCTGGTGTGAGGGAGGGATCCAACATCATTCTCTTGTATGTGGATATCCAGTTGTCCCAGTACCATTCTTTGGGTTTATTTTGCTATTCTGTTTCTAACTTTTTACAATAAGTGTTTAGCTCATGAAGTTCTCAGTCTTTCTTCTCTTCTAAAGTAAGCATTTAAAGTTACACATTTTCCTTTAATTATTTTTTACTTTTTAATCTCAAAATAATTAGTAAAATTAACAGTCCTAAAGAGGTTTATTCTGAGGTTTCAAGAACACCTTGGCACACCACTCTGTACCACCCTCTGCCAGGTATACAAACCCAAATTTAGTAAGTGTAGGCTTATACTAGTCTTGAAAGACTATCTTATTATTAATTTAATAGGATTGACTCATTCATTCAACAGATATTTTTTGAGTGCCTACTGCATAGCATCGTTATATTAAGTTCTGAGAACAGAGAAGTAAAATAGAGTCCTGCCATCCCAAAGCTTACTGACAATTGAAAGGAAAAAAAACTGAAATACTGCATGATAAATGTTAGAATAGGATATGTAATACACGTTGGAAATAGGAAACATAGGAGTAAAATTAATTTTGAGATTGTGAAAGGTTTTCTGGAGGAAATTGCTTCCTTCAAGGACCTGAAAGATGAATTGGTAGGAGTTTGCCAAGTACACAGCAGAAAAGAGTGTGCTGGGCCATTGGAGCAGCAAGTGGAAAGATCCAGAGGTATAAAAAAACCCTTGACCTTTTAGAGGAAGGAAAGGAAGTGTACTGTTCCAGGAGCAGAGAGTGTCAGGGAAAGGTACAGGATAAACCTGGAGAGGTCTACAGAGACTAGACCGTAAAGGACAATTAAACCATATTGGGGAGCTTGGGCTTCCATCCTGTAATAGTCGGGAGGC
Organism: Balaenoptera musculus; assembly: GCF_009873245.2. Classification (NCBI taxonomy): domain Eukaryota; kingdom Metazoa; phylum Chordata; class Mammalia; order Artiodactyla; family Balaenopteridae; genus Balaenoptera; species Balaenoptera musculus. Next base: position 48,401,683 of record NC_045804.1, on the reverse strand, counting down.
CACTGAAGAGTTTTAAGTAGGATTGGGACAATAGCAGATTTGCATTTTGAAAGTTTTGCTGTGGCTGCAGAAAATAGATGAAGGGAGAGAAGGTCAAGACCAGTGGCCAGGAGACCCTTACAGAGGTAACAGCAGTCATCAAGTCCTCGATTAAGGAGTGTCCAAGGAAATGGAAAAGAGGGAACACTTAGGTCTTGGTGATTGACCAGATGTGAGAAAGGGGGTGGGACACAGAGGCTGACTCTCTCGTTTCTGACCTGGGTGACTAGGTACTGTCAGATGTGACAGCAGGTTGGGGGAAAGACAGTGAGGTTTTTGTTTTTTTTTTAAGGTTTATTTTTTAAAAAAATTTTAACCATTAAAAAAAATTGAAGTATAGTTTATTTACAATGTGTTAGGTTTGGGTGTACAGCAAAGTGCTTCATTTATATGTATAAAAATATATCTATTTTTTTCAGATTCTTTTCCATTATAAGTTATTATAAGGTATTGAATATAGTTCCCTATGCCATACAGTAGGTCCTTGTTGTTTCTCTATTTTATATGTAGTAGTGTATATATGTTAATCCCACCCTCCTGATTTATCTCCCCACCCCCACCCCGACAGTGTGCTCTGATCACAGTAGCTTGAGGTGCTTACAGGACACTTCTTCACCTCCTGGCCTTATCTGAACCCAGCTCTCTTCTAAGGACTCAGGTTCCTCAGCCCTCTCAAGGGAAGGCTGTCTTCTCTCACATTTCATGGATCTCTGGGCCAGTAGGCTTAGCATAATCTCCTGGTTCCTCACTGCTGCTTCCTAGTCTTTCTTCTCCTTTACCTTCCCAAACCCGAGCTCTTTGAGGTTAATGCCATCTCCACTGTACCACTTATTACTCTTGTCTTTTTTTTTTTTTTGGCCGTGTCGCTCCGCCTGTGGGATTTTAGTTCCCTGACCAGTGATCGAACCCTTGCCCCCTGCAGTGGAAGCACGGAGTCTTAACCACTGGACCACCAGGGAAGTCCCACTTATTACTCTCTTTATTGCTATTATCTGTGGACCCATTCACCAATAACTTTGTCTCCTGGTTCACAGCCTTTCCCTTCATTCTACTCCACCTCTTGTCCTTGGGGACTTAATTACCCACTACCCACGTGGAAGACCTTTCCAGTACTCCTGCCTGTCACCTCCTTGACTTCCTCTCCTCCCCTCCCCACCAGCCAGCCTCTCCTATGTTCACAGGAGACCAACTCACCACCCATCACCATAACTCAACTGAATTCTAGATTTCAAACCACCCACCCTGACCACCATTTCCTGTCCTTCCAGCCAATTTGCTTTAGTGTCTATACCACACAACTCTTCAAACTCATCAAGACCCCATTATTTGTATCACTTTTTCACTATCAGCTCCCTCTCATTTTCACTTCCTTCTCTACTCAGCTTAGAGAAGAGTCCATTACTACAGGCACTCTCTTCATACAACTTCAATGAACTTGCCTGTCTGTCTCCATCTCAATCTCCAGTTACTTGACTGGTTAGCCCCCAACCCTAAGTGTACCCCAGCTATCAGAGTTTTTCGTGCCTACACCTGAGCAACTGAAAATTGCCAGAAAAAAAAAAATTACTGGGCTGGACCTACTGGTTCCTTTTTCAGTTCATGACCACAAACCTCAAATAAGCACACGACACTGAGATCTCTATTTTTCCGTCTTGCATTTAGCCTTCAACCCACTTTGCTCTGCCTGCTGTCAATATTGCTCCATCAAAATCCTTCTATCAAGGTCAAAAACAGCTTCTCAGTTTCAAAATTCAGCGCGTGGTGGGGGAGGGGGAGTGTGAAAGGAATCAAAATGTACAAACTTCCAGTTATAAAACAAGTCACGGGGATGTAATGTGTATCATGGCGACTATAGTTAATAATACTGTATTGAATAGTTGAAAGTTGTTAAGAGAGTACATCTTAAAATTCTCGTGAGAAAAAATTTTTTTGTTAATTATGTATGATGATGGATGGTAACTAGACTTATTGTGGTGATCTCAGTGTATACAAACATGGAATCATTATGCTGTACACCTGAAACTAATATGTCAATTATACCTCAATTAAAAAAATTCCAAAGGCAGAATAGATTATATAAACATTTCTCTGAATAAAATAGTGTTAATACTGAGACCACCTGCAGGTTAATGCTGGAAATTTCTTCATCGAACATTTTCCTGAAAGATTTGAAAGACCAAGTGCACAAACATCCAGGTGTGAAATGTTACTAAATTCTTTCAGGTAGTGAAATGTGAAACAGGTAGTATGGTCATGCCTGGGTGAGTTGTTAAGTAACTTAATATATTAAGGAGACAGAATGCAGCCTTTTACACCTGCTGTTACGGGAGGCTGTACAGTACAGTGGGTAATAGCTCAGGTTTTGGCAACAGACAGTTGGGGTTTCAATCCCAATTCCACCATATGTTTTAAGAGGATTTGACATCTGAGCAGGCCACTGAATCTAAGCCTCAGTTTCCTCATCTGTAGAATGGAAATAATAGGGTTAATGTATGTAATCTGTGAGGTAATGCATCAAAGTGGTTATTCAGTTACTTTGTACATAGTGAATGTCCAATAAATGCCAGTTGTCTTAATTTAAAAAAAAATTCAGTGCATCCTTCTCAGTCTTCATCTTTCTCTACCTCTCAATACCCTGTTGCAGTTGACCATTCCTTCCTCCTGGGAACATTTGCTCCTGTCTTGGCTTTTGTAACACCCCACACTGGTTTTTCTCCTTTGTGTTCATCCCTGGTTGGGGAACTAAGATCCTGAAAGCCACATGGTACAGTCAAAAAAAAAAAAAAAAAAATTTTTCAGTTCACTCTCTCCCTAGGAAACCTGATCTCTCCAAATTTGTATCTATAGATCTATAATCTATAGCCTTGGCCTCTCCTCTGAGCTCCAGTCTTATGTATGCATATGCTAATTTGACATCCCTGCTTGGATATCTAATAAAGAGCTAAAATATAACTCATTCAAAATAGATCTGTTTATATCACCCACTTGAACCTGTTGTTCCCGTCTTCCTTTTTGAAATAAAGCCAGTTCTTCCAGGGGTCATAAACCTAGGAGTCGTCTTTCCCCTTCACCCACATTCAATCCATCAGCATGCCCTTCCTATTTTACTTCCAAAATTTATCTCAAATCCATTCCCAATCTCCCCTCCCCACATACCTACTTTACCATCCTTGCCCCCATTCTGGTTCAAGTTACCACCGTCTTTTGCCTCATCTTCTGCAATAACCTTCTTACTGATCTTCCAGTAAAGTCTTCTCTTTTGTATAAGTGTCAGAGGGAGTTTTAAACAATGTAAATCACCCATCTCAAGGCTTCCACTGTAACTAAACTAAAATCCAGACTCTTTCCTGTGGTCAACAAGGCCTCCTTTGTAAGATGACCCCTGTCTGCCTCTCCAACCTGCTCTTAGCACCCTTTTCATCAGGTTCCAGTAGGGCCGCCACACCCATGCTGACCCCCTTTCTAGTCTTTGGACAAGCCGAGCTCTTTCTCCTTTTTAAAAAAAACAAATTTATTATTTATTTATTCATTTATTTATTTCTAAATTGATATTCAGGGTTTACTTTTTTTCAGGGTTTACATTCTTTTTTTTTTAAGCTTTTTTTTTGATTTATTTATTTTATTTTATTTATTTTTGTCTGTGTTGGGTCTTCGTTTCTGTGCGTGGGCTTTCTCTAGTTGCTGCGAGCAGGGGCTACTCTTCATTGCAGTGCGCAAGCTTCTCATTGCGGTGGCTTCTCTTGTTGCAGAACACGGACTCTAGGCGTGCGGGCTTTGGTAGTTGTGGCTTGCGGGCTCAGTAGTTGTGGCTCGCAGGCTCTAGAGCTCAGGCTCAGTAGTTGTGGCTCGCAGGCTCTAGAGCTCAGGCTCAGTAGTTGTGGCGCACGGGCTTGGTTACTCCGTGGCATGTGGGATCTTCCCGGACCAGGGCTCGAACCCGTGTCCCCTGCATTGGTAGGCAGATTCTTAACCACTGCGCCACCAAGGAAGTCCCAAGCCGAGGTCTTTCTTACCATAGGGTCTTAGAAGTAGCTTTTCCTCAGCCTGGAATGCTCTTCCCCAGAATCCTCAAATCTTCTACTTGTAATTCAGAACTCAGCTCAAATATAATCTCTTGAGAGAGGACTTCCCTGACTACCTTATCTAAACTTTACTCTTTTCCTTACCTTTTTTATTTCTATCATATCACTTGTTATAATGATGACTTGTTTAATATTTGTTTACCTTTTTAACTGATTGTCCTCTCTCACTGGATGTCTGTGCCATGTGGGCAGGAACTTGGTCTGTCTAGTTTACTCCTGGACCCTAGGTCTTAGAATCATCTCTAGCTCACAGTAGGTGTTCAATGAACATTTGTTAGGTCAATGAACACAGAGTTAGACAGTTAGATGTGCTGACATGAACTGGTGAAAGATCTGGGCTGGAGATAAAGATTTGGGGATTATTTTAAAAATAAATCTTAGGGCTTCCCTGGTGGTGCAGTGGTTAAGAATCTGCCTGCCAATGCAGGGGACACAGGTTTGAACCCTGGTCTGGGAAGTTCCCACATGCCGCGGAGCAACGAAGCCCATGTGCCACAACTACTGAGCCTGCACTCTAGAGCCCACGAGCCACAACTACTGAAGCCTGCATGCCTAGAGCCAGTGCTCCACAAGAGAAGCCACCGCAATGAGAAGCCTGCGCACCGCAACGAAGAGTAGCCCCTGCTCGCGACAACTAGAGAAAGCCCACGCGCAGCAACGAAAACCCAACGCAGCCAAAAATAAATAAATAAAATAAATAAATAAATTTTAAAAAATCTTAATAAGCAAGGAATAGAAGGGAACTTCATTAACCTGTTAAAATGATCTACAAAAAAATCTACAGCATGAAAAAAATAATGAAACATCAAAATAACCCTTTAAGAATGGAAAAAAACAAGGGTGCCCACTACTACTTCTACACCACTCTGCTGGAGGTCCTAGCCAGCACAGTGAGGCAAAAAAAGAAACAATGTATCAAAAGAAAGAAACAGAAACACCATTATTTGGACTTACATTATTTACATAGAAAATAAAAATAATCTATAAATTGTTAATTTAGAGTTTAGTGAGGTTGCAGGATCAACATACAAAAATCAACTGCTTTGTTTTTTTGTTTTTTGGTTTTTTTTTAATAAATTTTTTTTTTAATTTATTTATTTATTTTTGGCTGTGCTGGGTCTTCGTTTGTGTGCGAGGGCTTTCTCTAGTTGCGGCAAGTGGGGGCCACTCTTCATCACGGTGCGCAGGTCTCTCACTATCGCGGCCTCTCTTGTTGCGGAGCACAAGCTCCAGACGCGCAGGCTCAGTTATTGTGGCTCACGGGCCTAGTTGCTCCGCGGCATGTGGGATCTTCCCAGACCAGGGCTCGAACCCGTGTCCCCTGCATTGGCAGGCAGACTCTCAACCACTGCGCCACCAGGGAAGCCCCTCAACTGCTTTTTTTTTTTTTTTTTTTTTTCAACTGCTTTTTAAAATAATTTTTTATATACCAGAAAAATGCAGACTATCTCATTATTCTAAGCTTATTTGTGTACGTAAATGAAAACAACCATTCTGTCACTACAAAACTCACTGTGAACCCAGTTAATTAAAAACAAGAAAACATCCTAGAGACAACCAAAGCATATTATCATAGTTTAAAATACAAAAAAAAAAGGACTTTCCTGGTAGCACAGTGGTTAAGAATCCAGCTGCCAATGCAGGGCACACTGGTTCAAGCCCTAGTAAGGGAAGATCCCACATGCAGTGGAGCAACTAAGCCCATGAGCCACAACTACTGAAGCCTGTGCTCCACGACAAGAAAAGACACTGCAATGAGAAGCTCACACACCGCAAGGAAGAGTAGACCCCGCTTGCTGCAACTAGAGAAAGCCTGTGTGCAGCAACAAAGACCCAACACAGCCCAAAAAAAGAAAAAAAAATCCTTAGACTATCCAGAGAAGAAAAAAAAGTAGGTCACTGAGGTCACTGACCTCAGTGGAATAAGAATCAACAGCAACACTGGATGCTAAAAGACAATGGACCAATGCTTTCACATTTTTGAAGAAAAAATATTTGATCTTAAACATAAAATTCTATACCCAGCTAAACTGGCACTTAATTATAGATGTTTAAAATAATGGCATTTTCAGCTGTTATTATAAGGACTTGGAAAATTTGCCTCATGTATACTCATCAGAAGTTATCTGATAATATGCTCCAGCAAAAGAAGGGAGTAACAAAAAATAATTAGACTTGATCTAGGATGCAGTAGACTCATCCCAGGAGAGCAGCCAAGGGGAGTCCTAAGAAGACTTCTATGTAGGAAGCGTAGCCCAAAGCAACCAGCCCAGGTTAGAGGGTAACATAGAGACTTCTAGGAGGGAGAGTTTCAAGAAAAAGGGCTTGATAGGATAAGTGGTACAATAGCACTGGGGTGGGATAGGGAAGGGAAGGATATTAATTATACTCAAGATACTGCAAGAAAAAAAAGTATAATTAGAAATGCTAGGCCTCCAAAAAAAAAATCTGTGTAAGGAATGAATATAATCCATTATAGTATTTGACTCTCCTATTCAACATTTACAAAGTCACAATAGTGTAAAAACCATTTATTGCTATAACTAAATATGATAATTTAATGATTTAGAATAAAAGATGGAAAGTAGCATGACAGTTAAATCCTTATCAGTTACAATAAGAATAAATATATAAGGTCTAAAATAGATAAATCAAGAAAAAGCATTATATCATTTAGAATAAATGGAGGTAACTACGAGAAGAAACTGCTAAAAGAGTTAAAAGGGATTGCCTTTGGTAAGCAGGATTTAGGAATGGGGAAGGGCACATATGAGAAATACGTTTGTTTTTCACTATAATCCTTAATACACTAATTATGAACTATGTGTATTTACTACTTTGATAAAACTAAAAATTTACTTAAATAGAAAGATTTTTGGTCCAGAAAGGAGGGAGGGTGTCAGAAACGGATTTTTTTTCTGGTAAAGCTAAGGAAGCTTTAGAGCCCCCGGGAAGGCTGGAATTTGCTTTAGGTGAGAAACCATGTTGCAATCAAGCAGAATTTCTGATAACCTGCCTCAAGAGATCTCAGAGAAAGGGAACAATTTTCCAAGCATACAGTTATTTGTGGTTTATTTTCTCATTCTAAATAGACAATCATATTCAAATGCAATTAAACATTTTTTTTCCCTAAAGAGAGTCCTTCAAACGGGGTAAATTTTAGGTTTCACAAAACCTGGGTTAGCTCCAGGGAGTTGTTTCCCAAAGGAGTCCAGATTCACTTTTTTTTTTAATGGTAGATTTATGTTTTTATGCAGATTCACTCTTTTTTTTTTTTTTTTTTTGCTGCACTTGGGCTTTCTCTAGTTGCAGCGAGGGGGGCTACTCTTTGTTGTGGTGCGTGGTCTTCTCATTGTGGTGGCTTCTCTTGTTGCAGAGCACCAGCTCTAGGTGCGCGGGCTTCAGTAGTTGTGGCACGCAGGCTCAGTAGTTGTGGCTCCCAGGCTCAGTAGTTGTGGCTCCCGGGCTCTAGAGCGCAGGCTCAGTCGTTGCGGCGCACGGGCTTAGTTGCTCCGCGGCATGTGGGATCTTCCCGGACCAGGGCTCGAACCGTGTCTCCTGCATTGGCAGGTGGATTCTCAACCACTGCGCCACCAGGGAAGCCCTGCAGATTCACTCTTAATGTTCATTTGTTCCTTTTAATTCTTGTTTTAGGGGGAGAGTGAGGACAATTTTTTCAGTAATTTTTGGAATCAAGAAAATGTATTAGAACCAGGTCCTCCTCTGGCTACCTTACCTGGAGCTCACAGAGACTGTAAGACCTTTGAGGATAGGAACAGAGCTGTATTCTCTGTGTCTTCTACAGTTCAGGTACAAAGTTAATGCAGGTTCAGTAAATATTTTTGAAGGAACAGATACATTTGAGTGCCATTAGGTATCATTTTTCCTTCTTCTCCGTCTCTTTATTAAGACTCTGTTATGCAAGGCAGAAAGCTGTGGGAATGAGGATGAGAAGAGGTAGAGCGGGGTAAGGTTGCTTTTTCCAAGCCCTAGATCCCACACTTAGACTTCACATAGTAGATGCCTTTCTGGATATTTTGTACCGTGTATATCAGATTTTGCTAATCTCAACTCACTTTACACATAGAGATTATTAACGATGTTTAAACATTTTGTGCTGTGAGACGCAGAACATTTTACTTATTTCAAGAATCTTTTTGTGCAACTTTCTGTAAAGTGAATTACCAGCATATATGAAGTCTATTTTGGGGGTGTGCTTAAAATGGGGCACACCAGTACTAAGTTCGGCTTTAACAATGACTAATTCGCACACCATGTGTGGAGTGTTAGATAGCTGTTGGGCGCTCGCCAACAACTAGGCATCACCACTTCTTTTAGCCCCTTCACTCTCAGACCACCTGCTTCGACCCGGAGGTGCTGTCTTGACCCCCCGCGACCTCTTTGTCATGGCGTCCGCGGGGCGTCTCCCGCCGACGCCCCGGCACCCGGCCAGGCGGCGACCTTCCCAAGATGGCGGCGTCAGGGGCCACTGCGCGGAGGGGGCGGGGTTCCGCCTCCGGAGGCGGGGCAGGGAGCCAGAGGGGTCGGCCTAGCGGGAGGGCAGCTTCCGAAGTAGGCAGCCCCAGCGCGCCTGCGTGGAGCGACCCTGCGTGCAGTGAGGCAGTGGCGGGGGAAGGCACCGGTGGGGCCGACTGGCGGGTTGAAGGAGGGAAGCGGGCGAGCGAAGTCCCAGTGCGCGCCGCGGCGGCACGGGTACCCTCCCCTTCCGGGCGTGAGGCGCTGTGAGGAAAGCTGAAGCGAGCGGACTCGCACCGGCAGCGAGACGCCGCTACCGCCGCCCCAGCCCAGCCTCCCTCGGCTTCGGCGCTCCCGTCGTGGGGGCCCGGGTTCCTCAGCACACCCAGCTCCAGCAGCCCCAGAGCCTGTCCCCAGTCTTTCGGAAGCCCCGGCGCCAGCCCGGGCCCTTGGCGGGGAGGATGACGGAGCTGCAGTCGGCACTGCTACTGCGAAGACAGCTGGCAGGTGAGCGGGCGGGCGGAGGGGCGCCGGCCCGGGCCGTGATCGCGGCGAGCAGCTGCCCGCTCCTCCTCTCCTCCTCCTGGGCGCTCCCGGGCGGGCGGCCGGACGGGCGAGGGGAAGCGGCAGCCCCCGGCGAGGCCGGGCGCGGGCCTGCGAGGTTGGTGAGCCAGGGCGCCAGTCCCGGCCGGGCCCATCACTTCTTTCCCTGCTTTCTTAGGGCATTAGGGGCGGGGACGCGCCCCAGCCTCGGCCCCAGGATCTGGCCTGCCGCCCCGGGGGAAGGAGGGGAGGTTGCCCCCTCCCCCACTGTTCGGTGGGATGTTGCGGGGGAGGGGCTGTAGGTCCCCAGCCCCGGCGGACCCTCCCTGGAGGGGCGGGTCCGGGCTCAGGTGCGGCAGAGGCCGCCGGACCCCCGAGGCAGGAAGAGCGTCTGGGCCGGGCTGGCTGCGCGTCCCGGGCTCGGGTGTCCGAGCCGCAGGCGGACAGCCGGGGGCCGGGTGGGCGAGAGGAACTGGCCCCCGGGGGGATAGGTGAGGCGCGCCAAACTTCTGCCCAGGCAGCGCCGGGTCCACGGAGTTGTGGCGGACAACAAAAGCCCCGGCCTCCGCGGCCTCGTCGCGGGCCCGCGGGGTCTGAGAACCCTGCGGGGCGCGGGACGCCGCCTCGCCTGCCTCTGCCTGGCACGGGCTCCGGCTGCGCCGCCCGGCTGGGGGAGGGTAGAGAGCCGAGCGCCGAGAGCCGCTCGCTGGCCGGCTCGGGGCTTTGTGCTCCGAGCGACTCCGGCTCCTGAGCAGGCCTGCGGGTCCCCGGGGCTGAGGCCCGCGGGCTCTGGCTTGGGGCGGTGGCCGGTCTGCCTCCCCAGAGGTGCCTGCGTCCCCCCTCCCCCATTGTCCCGGCCTCCGGCCGTTTGCGGCTTCCAGGTTGACTTTTTAGGGGGTTGGCTCCGACTCTGCTAGGACTGTGTGAGCGGAGCATGCGCACTGGGGACAGGGACGTACGTGTGCGGAGTGGAAGGGGGGAGGCGGGTTGGTGGCTTCACAATGCCGCCCCACGTGCTGCCAGATTTAAAGAGAAATGAACCAGCAGTTACCACTGCTGCCCAACGCCCAGCCTGTGTCCTTCTCCGTTCTGACGGATCTTCACCTCCCCACTCCACAGCCAGCGGCCCTGAGCCCTCGGCAGAACCCAGAGGCTGGAATGAAGACATCTATTTTTGAAATAGGTTTACTAAGACTTAGGTTGAGGTGTTAGTTAAATCACCTTTATGGCTTCTTAAGGAAAAGGTTGTCAGGGGCTGTTACAGGTTGTATAATTAGGTTTATTATTAGAGCATGAGCAAGCAGGTTTGGACAAGTACTAAAGTTCTAAATGCTCAGGGGGAGTGACGGAGTGAATGGAGAATTTCTGGTGATACCTGTGTCCATCGCAAATGTATTGGGCAAGCAGTGAAAGAATAACTTTACTGAATCTTATATTTGCACACACACGTTACTCTTCTGTGTATTTTTCTGGTTTGTTTTGTTTTGGAGGAAGGAATTAAGATGTTCTTTTTTCTCCCTAAGAATACTTTAATCAGAATAAGTTTTAATTATGTGGTGAACTGTTAAACAGTATTAAAATACTAAATCAGTATTAAAACAGTACTCAACTCTTTCATAATGTGAAAGATACATATTTTAAAGGTGTAAAATAAGTTAAGTAGTTACTAAGAAAGTAAAGTATGACTAATAACAGTGTTACCAGCAGCAGTATTTCAAAATTCTTGCCAACCTATTTGTGAACGGACTGTAAATTTTGATAGCCACTTGGTTCAGTTTTGCACTCTTTTACAAGATTAATCCCAAATATTGATAAGACGTTTCCCAAAGCTCTTTCTTAATGGTTGACTTTTTGATAAGGCACACCAAGATATGCTTTAAGTTTGGAGGACGGAATGATTTAGTTTGTAATTTTTCATGCCTCCTTATAAAGTTACTTAGCTGCTGATTAATTTTCTTGTCTTCTTGATCAGAAACAATGGACTGTTCTTAACATTTTCTTAAATTTTTGAAGGTTATTGATTAACATGCTCAAAATGTATAAAACAGGCCAAGGCCAGTGTATTAAGGAAAATGTGAAAATACCAAGTTTATTGGGAAGACTTGATAAAACTACATACTGAAATAAAGGCCCTGTTGTATTTTAGTCGTTAGTAGTACATTGAGCTTTTTGGTTTTTCAAATATCATTTGAAAACAGGAAAGAATGGTAAAGTGTAATCTCTTGAAATAATTTAGCGTGAACTTTTGGAAGGCTTAATAATAAATGCTTTGAAAATCTTGAAATGTATTGAACTGAGTAGACACACAAACCTAAGCCATTCTGGCTGCTAGAATTTCAGAAACTTAACAACAACAGTGGCTAACAATAGTACATTTATTGAGCCCCTAGTCTGCCAGTCCTGAAGGATTTTACTTCATTACTTGAGGGGAGAATTTATTGTGTGTGTGTTGTGTTTTGTTGGTAACTGTAATGAAGAACCTGGTTACTTTCTGAGTGAAGCAGAATGGTTCCTTGGGTTGCAGAGTTTCTCAGCCTCAGCACCACTGATATTTTGGGCTGATTATTGTTGTGAAGGCCTATACTATGCATAATAGAATGTTTAGCAGCATTCTTGGCCCCTACCCACCAGATGCCAGTAGTACACCTCCTCAGTTGTGACAACCAAAAATGTCTCTGTTGCCAGATGTCCCCTGAGGATCATAGTCATCTGAGGTTGAAAACTCTCTGGTTTAAGGTGTTTTAGTTAAGACCATAATGGCCATTGTGAAGCAAGTAAGAACACCTAACAGATTCATGAAATCAGATAGGTTGTGTATTTCTTTGTGGGTATTATTAGACCATGACTTACTCCGTTGCGAATTCAGCAGTCACAGTTCAGTTTTTGCAGTGCATAATGCTAAACACTAAGAAATCCCACAGCACAAGAGATAATATAATTTTTTTTTTTGAAAAGGTATTGTAAACAGTGGTTAAAAATACAAAGAGTATAAAAAAGGTTTAGTTTTTCCATCCCGACCCAGGCTGCTTTTCTTGGAAGCAGCCATGATCGATAATTTCTTGAGTGTCTTCTTATACTGTATATGTTTATGTAGCTGTATATGTTTATATGGGCTAACGATTGCTGAGGACTAGCATAGCATCTACCAAGCATTTCGCTGAGAGCTTTATGTGTATTATCTCATTTAATCCTCCTAATAAGGAAATTGAGGCTAAGAGAGTATCAGTAACTTGCCCAATGTCACACAGGTAGTAAGTGGTGCTGCTAGATTCATATTCAGGACCTTCTTATTAGAGACATCGTTGTTTTTAATTGGCTATATTGTCTTCCAGGGAGCAACAATTTAACACAATTGTGAAATACGGTTTTATAAATTTAAATATTTGAGCTTAATTTATCCAGTAACTACCAAAATGATTGGGGAAATGTTCTCATCTTAATAAAATTTTATGTACGAAATAATGCACATTAAAATCTAAGTGATATTCTTAAGGTAATCATAAAAAGATGTTTTAGCCGTTGTCACTTTACGACCAACATTCTGCAGAATGTCATAGATTGAAAGTAGCACTAAGCTTTTTTGTGTTAGCAGTTAACTCTGAGAAAATAAATTGGACTAATTGGACTTATTCCCTACTATAACCATACTAACTTTTACTTTATGACAAGCATTTATAAAGAATAAGAGGATTTTTTTTTTTAAGATCACTTGAGTTTTTTTTAACATTGACAACACAGTAGTTGCTTTCTCATAGTTACCTGTCATCCCAGAACTAGCCAGAAGAATCTCTTAAGCAGTAACAATAATTGAACTCCTTTTACTGTAGAAATTTTGATTGCATATTTTAAAGTAATCTGCAACATTCCCAAATCTTTGTCTCCTTGTCTACCCATGTAAGTAGGTTATGATGAGTTAGTTATGTGTGTTTCTCAGATTTATGTGCAATAAAATCACTTGGGAGTATGTTAAAAATACAGATTCCTGGCCTCATCTTCACAGAGTATTAGTCTACATGTCCAGATGGGGCCAAAGAAAGCCCAATTTTTAATTTTTCTCATTGGCCTTTCTAGAATGTGTTGGCATTCTGACATAAAATTTCATAATCTTAAAGTAGCAGAAATGTAGTAATGGATTATCGACAGGAATACCCTAGTGGTAGAAGATTCTAGGTGATGAGCAGAATGTTAATATTCGTATATTAATAGTTGTTTACCCACGTATTTAGAAATAGAAGAAAAGACTAAAGGTAAGTTTATAGTTCATCAAACTACTAATTGTTTAATAGAGTTTGGGAATTTTTATATCCAGAAATCATTACACTGTTATAGAAATAATGCAGCTACTATATGCTGTCAGAAAAAAAGTATAAATGAAACAGACATCGTGGTTGAGGGAGGGGTGTTGGATGATTTGTAATCCCTGTAGTGGAGGGAGCAGCAAGGAATTATGCATCTGATGTTATGTTACAGAATCTTATTTCAAAATATGTACATATATTGAATCATGTGTATACCTTAAACACACGCAATGTCATATGTCAATTTTATCTCGGTAAAGCTGGGAAAAAAGTCTAATTTTTTAGTGAGTAAGTGAATTTTCTTAACATTAGGGAGTAAATGTTTTAAGTTATAATTTGTGCTACTCTGAATATTTTTGATATATAATGAAATTTAGTTGTTTATAAGTAATGGTAGTTTAATTTTGTATAAACTCAGAATGAAACGTACTCGTCTTTTGTAATGGATGACCTCACTTTCTCAAGTACTGCTTAATATATTAAAATGCTGAAGTAAACTCTAATTTGAACGTATTAGTATATTAGTATAATCTGTACTTACTGTAAAGTAGTGCCAAAGTATATGATTTTATTATATAGTTTATATGAGTTAATACACATTATATTTGGTGATATGGGTGCATATAAATGTGACATTAGATGCCTTCATTATTAATAGAGTGATATCAAGTGCGGAAAATCTGAAAATCCATTCACTACTACTATATTATTGTTGCTTTTTGACTTTTCAGGTGAAGAGTGTTTGTATATATCAAGAAGACTTTCAATTCTTGGGTTATTTGATCTTGTTTACTTTAGTGCAAGTTTCTTTGAGGAGGGCATGCTAATTTATTGTAAATTGTAGTGTGGATGTGCTTTTGCTTCAAGCAAGTAAAATGCTAAGCATTCTTTTATTTTTATGGACTCATTTCAATTTAGGATGAAGGATTTTGCATTTCTAAATTATTGAGAAATATTTTTAGAATTTAAAACACTAGATGACCTGCAAAAGTCTGTTTAATGCCATCCTTGACTGGTTTATAGGAAATAACTTTTCAGAGAGGAAAGCATAGTATATGCTTATGGAACCAGCCTGGCCAAGTAAACGTAGTATAGTTATATTTGGTTGAAGGCATTTCAGCCACAGAAAAGTACAAATAAAAAAAAGCAAGTATTTTGCAAATTTTGGTAACGAACATGAATTATTGGTATGAACAGATAAATGAGGGAATAAGAATAAAATGCATCTTTAGGAAATAAGATATATACATGTTAAAATACAGAATTAAAAAACTTTTCACCTAGTGCAAGATAGTATTAGGCTAATTCAAGTAAATCAGAATTTTTTTTTTTGGCTGTGCCACGCGGCTTGCGGGATCTTACTTCCCTGACCAGGGACTGAACCTGCGCCCTCGCAGTGAAAGTGTGGATGCTAACCACTGGACGGCCAGGGAATTCCCTAAAAAAGACATTTTTATCAGTGCTGTTCCATTGATAGATTCTGGCCCTCAAAGAAACAGCTAGGAAAAAATTCTGTAGTTTATTGCAGTTGCTGTAGAGATGTGTACTTCTCTTTATGATGTTAAGTTCTAGAAAATTTTTGAAAAGCTAATTTTTGTAAGTGGAAATGTTTACCTTTTATTGATGTTCTATGTTAATGTCTAATAACTTAGAAAAACTGCTACTCTTCCTTTTCTGCTTTTCTTCGCCTTTCTTGTCCATTGGTTAGGGATCTGTTAAAAGTATAAACAACAAAGAACCTAAAAATGCCCTTTATATTAGAAGACACTTGATTGCTTTTGAATGTACTTACGCTTTAATTATATTATCAATTTCTTATATAAGGTGTATTTTAATTAGAGTTTCTATTTCAAGACAGTGTAATTCTAGGCAAAGTAGACATGGCACCAAAAGCATGATCTATAAAAGGAGGAAATATTGGTAAACTGGACATCATCAAAATAAAAAACTTTTGTTTGTGAAAGGCAAACGAAAAGACAAGCTGCAAACTGGAAGAACAAAATTGCAAACTACCTGACAAAAGACTGATCTAGAAATATAAAGAACTCTTCAAAACTCAACAGTAAAAGAAAAACAGCCTGTTTAGAAAAATGAGCAAAAGATATGAACGACATTTCAGATGGCAAATAAGCAAATAAAAAGTTATTCAACACCATTAAACACCAGGGAAATGAAAATTGAACCACAGTAAGATATCACCACATACCTATATAGAATAGTTAATTAAAGAGATTAACACCAAATGCTGGCCCAGGGGAGGCAGAAAAAAGAAACTTTATCTCTCATACATTGCTGGTAGGAATGTAAAATGGTACAGCAGTGTGGAAGCAGAGTTTGTAGTTTCTTGTTAAACTAAATATACACTTACCATACAACCCATCAAGTACACATTTGGGCATTTATTTTAGAGAAATGAAAACTTATATCCTCATAAAAACTTACATGCAAAATGTTCATAGTAGCTTATTAGTAATAACTGCAAACTGGAAACAACCCAGATGTCCTTAAGTGGGTGAGTAAACTGTGGTACAGCCATACCATGGAATATACTACTCAGCAATAAAAAGAAATATACCATTGATACACAGAACAACTTAGATGATTTCAAGGGAGTTATGCTGAATGAAAAGTTAATCTCAAAATGTTGCATATTCTGTGATTCCATTTATATAAAATTCTTTTTTCTGTGTGGTAAAAACATAAAATTGACCATCTTAACCATTTTTAAGTGTATGGTTAGTAGTGTTAAGTATATTCACGTTGTTGTGAAACAAATCTCCAACTCTTCATCTTGAAAACTGAAACTCTATACCCATTAAACAACTCTCCCTTTCCCCCTTGACCTAGCTGCTGCTAACAACTGTTTTACTGTTTCTCTGCATTTGATTCATATAAGTAAATTCATACAGTATTTGTCTTTTTGTGACTGGGTCATTAGTGTAACGTATGTTGTAGCATATGACAGGATTTCCTTCCTTTTAAGGCTGAATAATACTCCATTGTCTGTATACACCACATTTTGTTAATCCATTCATCTGTAGATGCATTTGGGTTGCTTTCACTTGTTAGCTATTGTGATTATTGCTGCTGTGAACATGGGTGTGCAGATATCTCTTCAAAATCCTGCTTTCAGTTCTTTTGAATATATACCCAGAAGTGGGATTGCTGGGTCATATGGTAGTTCTGTTTTTTAAAAATAAACCTTATTTTTAGAGCCATTTTATTTTTTATTTTATTATTTTATTTTATTTTATTTTTTGGCCACGCGGCATGGGCTTGTGGGGTCTAGTTCCCTGATCAGGGATTGAACCTGGGCCCCCAGCAGGTGAAGCGCCGAGTCCTAACCATTGGACCACCTGGGAATTCCCTTTAGAGCTGTTTTAAATTCACAGGAAAATTGAGTGAAAGATACAGAGATTTCCCATAGTACCCCCTGCCCCGACACAAGCTTAGCTTCCCCCATTATCAGCATCCTCCGCCAGAGTAGTGCATCTGTATTGAGAAGTTTTATTTTTTATGTTTTTGAGCGACCTCCATACTGTTTTCCGTAGCAGCAGCACCATTTTACAACCCCACCAACAGTGTACAGGGCTCCAATTTTCTCCACTTGTTCTCCAACACTTCTTTTTTTGATTGTAGCCATCCTGATTGATGTGAGGTGATATGGTTTTGATTTGCATTTCTCTGATAATTACTGACATTAAGCAACTTTTCCCATCTTCGTTGGCCTTGGTAGATCACCTTTGGCAAAATGTTGATTCAAGTCCTTTACCCGTTTTTAAAATTAGGTTATTTGATTTTTTGTTGTTAAGTTGTACATGTTCTTTATATACTATGGATATTAACCTTTTATCTGATACGTAATTTGCAAATATTTTCTCTCTTTCCATAGGTTGCCTTTTAACTCTGAGTATATCCTTTGCATAAAAGTTTTTAAGTTTGATGTAGTTCCAGGTGTCTATTTTTGCTTTTGTTGCCTGTGCTTTTGGTGTCACATCCAAGAAATCAGTGCTAAGTCCAATATCACAAAACTTCTCTAGTAGTTTTATAGTTTAGGTCTCACGTTAGGTCTTTAATCCGTTGTGGGTAAATTTTTGTATGTCGTGTAAGATAAGGGTTCAACTTCATTCTTTTCTATATGAATATCCAGTTTTCCCAACACTGTTTGTTGAAGAGACTTCCCTTTCCCCATTGAATGGTCTTAACACCCTTATAAAATTCTTGAAATGACAAAATTGTAGAGATGGAGAATAGATTAGTGGTTTTTAGGGATTAAGGATGGTAATAGTGTGTTGCTATAAGGCGGCTGCATAAAGGATCTTTGTGGTTATGGAACTGTTTCTATCTTATAGTGGTTACACAAATCTGCAAATGTGATAAAATTGCATAGAGCTATACACACACACAAATAAGAGTGATACAATAAGAATAAAGTGTGTGGATTGTACCAATGTCAATGTCTTGGGTTCGCTATTATACGATAGTGATGCAGGATGTTAGCATTGAGAGAGACTGGGTAAAGGGTATAGGAGATCTTTCTATTCTGTTTTTTCCATTGCCCTATAAATCTGTGTATTAAAATAAAAACTTTAAAAAGTCACTTGTAACCAGAGCATTTTTATCAGTCTTTTTTCATGTAGAGAACTCCTTTTTAAACTTACTATTCATAGTTATAAACATAGCAACATAATTGCCATAACAACACTTTCAAGGAATAGGAAGTTGGAATTGAGAAATCTGTAGTTTGAGGTAGAAATTCCATCTTAATTTTAAATAATCCTCCTTTAAACTTCTTGTGTTGTCGTTTGGAAAATGGAAGAGAGGATCAGTATAAAAGCTCATTTATTGAGCTCTTCAGTTGCATTGAGAAATGCTGGGGGAATGCAAAGACAATTGATATGGTATTCCTGCCTTGAGGTGCTGCATTTTGTAGGCGTTGATGGACATGTAAACAAAGTTATAATGCAACATAAGTACACATTGCAGTATAAGTATAAAACATACATGTGGAAGGAGCAGAAGGTAGCACTGAGGAAGGAGTGATGAATTATGGGAGAGTACAGTGAAGTCAGGGAAGGCCGCATAGGAAAAGGACTATATTTTGGATACAGCAGAATCAAGATGTCAGTTCTTTTAAGAGCATTAACTTATATATTAAAAAAAACTTTGCATTTAGCAGTGTAGAAAAAACAGTAATTAGAATTACTTAGCATGACAGAAGTCTAAAGTTGACAGATTTAAGACAAATAGGTATTTATGAAAGACAAATAACCCTGTTGAAGATTTCCAAGAATAGTCTGGGCACAACTTTCAAGGGATGGCAGTAATTTGTAATTAAAAAAATTTTGTAAAGAACTTAAGTCTGCTTACTTCACTAACATATAAAAGAGGGAAGAGGGCAGGAAGGAAACAGGTTACTCTTCATGATCCTAGACTTTCCATATGTGGTCACATTCAGTTCTTACAGCAAATGTTTGGAGTAAGTATTATCACCTTTTTGAGATAAGGAAATTAAGGTTTATATTATATCTCGTATTTCGCCAAGCTAACCCTGATGGAGCTGGCTGGCAGAAATATATCTGTCTGCCGATGAAACCCAAGCCCTTTCCATATCAGTAGTTTCTTTAACATTTGGGGGCTTCTTAGACTCCTTTGAGAATTTAGTAAGCATTAAAGACCTTCTCCTGAGAAAAATGCATACAATTTTGGGTATAATTTTGGAGGTTTTTGTGATCTCTTGAGTGAAGCTCATTTATGCACATATAGTACTGTCTCTTACATCATTCGGCAAATTTGATGCCTGTTTTGTATAGTATATAGGGATGCCAAATGAATAAGTTATTCTTGTATTCTAGGAACTTGTAGTCTGTAGAAAATCCTCAGAGGGCTGCTTTAAAATACTGTATCAGAGAAAGTCAGGGAAAGCTTGCTTCTACCTGGAAGGCTTTTGAGGAGTTGGTGGCATTTATTTGTGCTTGACTTTTAAAGGATATGTAAAATTTGATCACATAAAATAGGAAAGTATTTAAAGCTGAGGGAAAAGAACAAGCAAGACAGAAAGCTTGTTCTGAAAACAATTCAATGTGATTGGAGTATATGATAAACTGAACTAGTGGGAAAATAATATTTGGAAAGGTTGATTTTATTTGTGGAATACCGTAAAGATACTGAAGAATAGAGTCACTGAAGGGGGGGGGAGGTGATGTGATCCAAAGTATGTGGGACCAGTGCTTCTCATTATCTGTGGTGAAAGACCAATTTAAAAAAATTTTCGAGGGACTTCCCTGGTGGTCCAGTGGCTAAGACTCCATGCTGCCAATGCAGGGGGCCCAGGTTCGATTCCCTGGTCAGGGAACTGGATCCCACATGCCATAACTAAGAGTTTGAATGTTGCAACTAAAAGATCCCACGTGCGGCAACGAAGACCGGACACAGCAGAGTAAGTAATAAATATTTTTTAAAAATTCAATTCATTATATAATATTTTAAAAAAGCAATAAAAATGAATTATTAGAAAAATGAAATAAAGACAGATTCCAGCCCATATTTATAATATTAGGTTCATCGTATAAAATGACCATCAAATTGCTATCTGAGTTTTGAAATGCTTCCTTTGGCTGGTGGTCACGGACCAGTAACAGTTTGGTGGATTGGCACCAGTTAAGGGGCCACACTTCAGCACTGCTTTGGGCAGAGTGGAGAATGATACTAGACTATGGTCTCTCCATAAGCACAGAGATTTTTGTTTTTGTTTATTAACTGACATACCACAGATGCCTAGAAGGGTGACTGAAACAGCAAGCAACTAGTAAATACTTACTGAATGGATTAAAATTACCATTCTGGATCCGCCCCCCCCCCCCACAGGATTTAAGCACATGTGAACTGAACCTTTTAAGGTAGAAAGTGAAACAATTAGAATACTTCCATTCAGTAAACATTTAATTCCTTCTATATGCCAGGCCCTGGGGATACAAAGATTCATGATACAATTCCTGGCTTCCCCTTCTAGTGGGGAGTGTAGACTTTTATAAATAAATATTGGTTGATAATTAGAATATATATACTTCACCACAGTAGTATAGACATTCTTGCCCCTATACCACACCCCCCTTCACTTATTTACAGTATAGCTTTGACCAAATGATACTTGTTGGGCACCTTCAGTGTCTCAGCCAGGTCCTTATTTTTCTCTCAAAGCAGTTTCTCTAATGGACAACTTTACCTACTATGACTAGTTTTTCTAACTCTTTATAATTTACCTCAAAAATTAAAGGTTTTCTCCCCCCACCTTTTAAAGCTTTTTTTACTTTTTTTTAAAAAAAATTAATTTATTTTTGGCTGCATCGGATCTTCATTGCTGCGCACGGGCTTTTCTCTAGTTGTAGTGAGCGGGGGCTACTCTTCGTTGTGGTATGCAGGCTTCTCATTGCGGTGGCTTCTCTTGTTGCCGAGCATGGGCTCTAGGCGCGTGGGCTTCAGTAGTTGCGGCACATGGGCTCAGTAGTTGTGGCTCGCGGGCTCTAGAGCGCAGGCTCAGTAGTGGCGCACGGGCTTAGTTGCTCCACGGCATGTGGGATCTTCCCGGACCAGGGCTCGAACCCGTGTCCCCTGCATTGGTAGGCGGATTCTTAACCACTGCGCCACCAGGGAAGTCCCTTTTTTTACTTTTTTTTCTTTCTTTTTTTTTTTTAAATGTCTTCAAAGTTTCTTTCCGGTCCTCAACCTTAGCTATCTTAGGTTTCCTACCAAGGTGGTTAGCCACATTTTCCAGAGGAGGAAACTAAGTTTGGCTTATTCACAATAGCAGAACCAAGACAGCTAGATTTCATTACTCTCTGAGCCTGTTCTTTAACAGTATTTAAACTAGGTCTATATAGAGACTGTAAAAATGTGTTGATCCAATTATTCCTTTCCTACTTGGGTCCTAGGGTGTCTGTGGGGTCATATGTTCTTTGATTTTCTTATGTTTTTGAGGGTGAGTTAAATGTTCTTAAAATAGATGTCAGGTAACCTAAATCAAGGTATTCTAAAGGAAAATGGAATGTGTATGTTTTAAAATACAACTTTCCTAATTACAAATGAACATGTTTATTGTAGATTTGGAAAAGATAAAACATGGTACAAACATCAGCCATCCCTTTGTAGCTTAACATTTGATTATTTTTCTTTTCATTGCATTTTGCCTTTTTTGTAAATTGAAATTCTGAAAGGAAGAACCTTTTTTTTTTTTTGATGTGGACCACTTTTAAAGTCTTTATTGAATTTATTACAATATTTTTTTTAAGCTTTTAAAAATTATTTTTTTGGCTGCGTTGGGTCTTCGTTGCTGCGCACGGGCTTTCTCTAGTTGCGGCGAGCGGGGCCTACTCTTCGTTGAGGTGCGCGGGCTTCTCACTGCAGTGGCTTCTCTTGTTGCGGAGCACGGGCTCTAGGCGTGTGGGCTCAGTAGTTGTGGCTCGCGGGCTCTAGAGCACAGGCTCAATAGTTGTGGCGCACGGGCTTAGTTGCTCCGCGGCATGTGGGATCTTCCCGGACCAGGGCTCGAACCAGTATCCCTTGCGTTGGCAGGCGGATTCTTAACCCCTGTGCCACCAGGGAAGCCCTTAAACTCGATTTTAAACTCGGGTCATTCATCTTATTACCAAAACTACTGCTTTTTATACAATAGTACACTGTTAAATTCTGAAAACTTTGTGACTTTTGGAAGGGGAACTACTATTGCTTGTGGCCTCACCTGACATTTTGAGTTTGTCTGTTTCTCATCTTCTACGCTGTAGGATTCTAAAACTAAAATATCTGTCTATTTCAAGGCTTATGTAGAGAGGGGTGTTACTCTGAGACTTCCCTTAATACTCTTTTACCTAGTAGGATAATATTTATTTTTTGTATTTAGTAGTGTATAGGGTGGTTTATATTGTCATCATTAGCAGTCTAGGACTTTGGACTGTGCTTTATTCAAACTGATGTGGAGCTCTGTGGTGGGTAATTCCCCAGGGAAATACTGTATCTTCAATGTCTCTTCTGGTTGTTTTTACATCTCTCCCTTAGGATTATACCTTTGCTGCAACTTCTGCCCTTAGCATTTGCCTGGTGGAAAAAGAACAAAGCTGTCATTAACCAGTTTGGTTTATATTTAACTCTTGCAGGTGCAGCAGTGGCACAGTGAGGGTGCTGTGCTTCCCGCTGCCCTCTTCAGGGTCTAAGGCATATGGTGTGGCTGTTGGGGGAAGCAGTGCCACTGTGATAGGCCTTTTTTTCTTTAAATAAACTTTTTTAAAAAAATTTATTTATTTTATATATTTATATTTGGCTGTGTTGGGTCTTCGCTGCTGCACACGGGCTTTCTCTAGTTGCGGCGAACGGGGGCTACTCTTCATTGCAGTGCATGGGCTTCTCATTGTGGTGGCTTCTCATTGCGGAGCACGGGCTCTAGGCGCGTGGGCTTCAGTAGTTGTGGCACGCGGGCTCAGTAGTTGTGGCTCGTGGGCTCTAGAGCGCAGGCTCGGTAGTTGTGGCGCACAGGCTTAGTTGCTCCGCGGCATGTGGGATCCTCCCGGCCCAGGGCTCGAACCCGTGTCCCCTGCACTGGCAGGCGGATTCTCAACCAGTGTGCCACCAGGGAAGTCCGAAATAAACTTTTAATTTTAGAAAAGTTTTAGATTTACAGAAAACTTCTAAAGATAGTAGAATTCCTATATACCCCGCACCCAGTTTCCCCATTATTGTACTGACATCTTCTTACATTAGTATGGTTCATTTGTCACATTTAATGAATCAGTATTTTTTTTTTTGAATCTTTTTTTTTTTTTTAACTTACTATTTTTGGCTGCATTGGGCCTTTGTTGTGCGTGGGCTTTCTCTAGTTGCAGCGAGTGGGAGCTACTGTTCGTTGCAGTGCGCGGTTTTCTCATTGCAGTGGCTTCTCTTGTTGCAGGGCACAGGCTCTAGGTGCACAGGCTTCAGTAGTTGCAGCACGCGGGCTCAGTAGTTGTGGCTCGCAGGCTCTAGAGCGCAGGCTCAGTAGTTGTGGCACACGGGCTTAGTTGCTCCACGGCATATGGGATCTTCCTGGACCAGGGCTCGAACCTGTGTCCCCTGCATTGGCAGGCGGATTCTTAACCACTGCGCCACCAGGGAAGTCCCGATAGATTATTATTAACTAAAGTCCATACTTTATTCAGATTTCCATATTTATTTATTTATTTAATTTTTTGGCTGTGCCGCATGGCATGTGGAATCGTAGTTCCCCGACCAGGGATCGAACCCACACCCCTTGCAGTGGAAGCTCAGAGTCTTAACCACTGGACCGCCAGGGAAGTCCCAGATTTCCATAGTTTTTACCTTATGTCCATTTTTCTGTTCCAGGTGCCCATCCGGGATATCACATTGCATTTAGTTGTCCTAAGTCTTGTCTGTTCTTGGAGAATTTCTCAAGAGTTTCCTTGTTTTTTGTATCTTACAATTTTCGGGAATACCTCTCATGTATTTTGTAGGATGTCTCTCAAATTGGGGTTGTCTAATGCTTTTCTCTTGATTAGACTGGGGTTTTCAGAAAGAATACCACAGAGGTGAAGTGCCCTTCTTACCACATGCCAGTTGATAACCACACAACAACACTGGTGATGTGAACCTTGATCCCTTGGTTAAGGCAGTGGTGAGCAGGTTTCTCCACTGTAAAGTTACTGTTTTTCTCTTCTCCTACCCTTATCTTTGTAAACTACTCACTTAACGATGTCCAGCCCATACTCATGTGGGAAGGAGGGACTAGGCCCCACCTACTGAAGGGGACACTACGTACATCATTTGGAATTCATCTGTAAGGAAGACTTGTCACTTCTCCCATTTATTTGTTAATTCAATCATTTACTCAGTATGGGCTTATATATTTTATATTTTGGGGGTTAAAATCTGTATTGGACAGGGTTCTGCAGAGAAACAGAACCAATAGGATGGATATACAGATATATCTATATGTCATGTGATGGTAGGGGCTGGCTAGTCCAAATTCTGCAGGGTAGCCTGGCGCCCTAGAGACGAGTCAGTGTTGTAGTACAACTCCTAAGGCAGTGTGCTGGCAGAATTTCCTCTCGGGGGAGGTCAGTCTTTTTAAAAATTAAGGCCTTCAACTGATTGGATGAGACCCACTCACATTACGGAGGGTGATCTGCTTTACTGAAAGTCTGCTGATTTAAATTGTAATCTCATTTATTAAAACCCCTTCACAGAAACATCTGGAGTAATGTTTGACAACATATCTGGGTACTGTGGCCCAGCAAAGTTGACATAAATTAATCATCATATATTTATTTTGTTCCTTATGTCATTCATTTTGTCCCTAAATTGTTCCAGCTTTGGTCATTGAGAGTTCTTTCAACTTGGCTCTGATGTTGCTTTGGTACGCAGTCAACCTTTTAGTTTTTAAGCACTTCCTTATTTTCTGATGGCTACAGGATGTGTCAGACCTATCTTGTATTTTCTCTATCTCAGCCCTGGAGTCAGCTGTTTCTCCAAGAATAGTATCTAGAAACCAAGATCTGAGCATTGAAAGTGCTCGTTGCTACTGGAGTGTCATTATCTTATAGGACAGCAGTAGGCAATATGTGTATTTTTTTTTTAATTAATTAATTAATTAATTAATTTATGGCTGTGTTGGGTCTTCGTTTCTGTGCGAGGGCTTTCTCTAGTTGCAGCGAGCGGGGGCCACTCTTTATCGCGGTGTGCGGGCCTCACTATCGCAACCTCACTTGTTGCGGAGCACAGGCTCCAGACGCGCAGGCTCAGTAATTGTGGCTCACGGGCCCAGTTGCTCCGCGGCATGTGGGATCTTCCCAGACCAGGGCTTGAACCCGTGTCCCCTGCATTAGCAGGCAGATTCTCAACCGCTGCGCCACCAGGGAAGCCCCCAGCAATTTTATTTCTAATTTCCAAGAACTTAGTCTCTGCTTCTCCTCCCCCCCCATATGAAAGTATATTTTTTATGGCAGTTTTATTGAGGCTTAATTTGCATATCATAAAACCTACTCATTTTAGGTGTACAGTCAGTATGTTTAGAGTTGTGCAGCCATCATCATAGTGTAATTTTATTTTATTTTTTAAATAATTTAAAAATTTTGTTTATTTGGTTGTGCTGGGTCTTAGTGGCGGCAGGTGGGCTTCTTAGTTGCAGCTTGCTGGCTCCTTTAGTTGTGGCATGTGAACTCTTGATTGCGCATGCATGTGGGATCTAGATCCCTGACCAGGGATCAAACCCTGTACCCCTGCATTGGGAGTGCGGAGTCTTATCCACTGTGCCACCAGGGAAGTCCCCCATAGTGTAATTTTAGAACATTTCCATCACCTCAGCAAGAAGTCTTGTGCCCGTTAGGAGACACTCCCCTTTCTCAGCCCCACACCCAGGCAACTGCTAATCTGCTTTCTGGTCCTACGAACTTGCCTTTTCTGGACATTTCATGAAAATGAGATAATACAATATGTGTTCTTTCGTTATGGCTTTTTTCACTTGGCATAATGTTTTTAAGAGTGATCTGGGTTGGGCTTCCCTGGTGGTGCAGTGGTTAAGAATCCGCCTGCCAATGCAGGGGACATGGGTTCGAGCCCTGGTCTGGGAAGATCCCATATGCCGTGGAGCAACTAAGCCCGTGAGCTACAACTACTGAAGCCCGCGTGCCTAGAGCCCATGCTCCACGACAAGAGAAGCCACCGCAATGAGAAGCCCGCGCACCGCAACAAAGAGTAGCCCCCACTCGACGCGACTAGAGAAAGCCTGCGCACAGCAACGAAGACCCAATGCAGCCAAAAATAAATAAGTAAATAAAAAAGGAAGGTTGATCTGGGTTGTAGCATATTGTTCCAGCATCATTTGTTGAAGACACTAAACTTTTTCTACTGAATTACCTTGGAACTTCTGTTGAAAATCTATTGACCAACCTATGGTAGGTGTCCTTGGGGACTCTGTATTCAGTTACATTGATCTTTATGTCTACCTTATGCTGATATCACAGTTTGATTATTGCTGTATAGTAAGTCCTAAAATCATGCAGTGTAAGTCTTCTAACTTTGTTTTTCTTTTAAAAATTGTGTAGGCTTTTTGAGGTCTTTTCAAGTCAGTTTGACGCAGTTTCTACAAAAAAGCCTACTGTGATTTTGAGTGGAATTGCAGTGAATATATAGATTAATTTGAGGAGAAATGACATCTTAACAATACTGAGTCTTCCATTAATATGGTATATTTCTCCATTTAAGTCTTTTAATTTTATTTATTTATTAAAAAATATTTACCTATTTATTTATTTGGCTACACTGGGTCTTAGTTGCAGCATGCGGGATCTTTAGTTGTGGCATGTGGGATCTTTTAGTTGTGGCATGTGAACTCTTAGTTGCGGCACGTGGGATCTAGTTCCCTGACTGGGGATTGAACATGGCCCCCTGCATTGGGAGCATGGAGTCTTAGCCACTGGACCATCAGTGAAGTCCCTATTTAGGTCTTTTTAAATTTTAGCAAGTTTGTAGTTTTTGCTGTATAGATTTTGTATCTGCTTTGTTAAGTGTATCCTGAAGTATTTCATGTAGAAATACAATTGATATTTTTTTTTCTTTTCTTTCTTTTAAATTTTTATTGGAATGTAGTTGATTTACAATGTTGTGTTTCAGGTGTACAGCAAAGTGAATCAGTTATACATATACATATATCCACTCTTTTTTAGATTCTTTTCCCATATAGGTCATTACAGAGTAGTGAGTTGAGTAGCCTGTACTATACAGTAGGTCGTTATTAGTTATCTATTTTATATATAGTAGTGTGTATATATATAGTCAATCCCAGTCTCCCAGTTCCCACCCACCCCCTTCCCCCTGGCAACCAAAAGTTTGTTTTCTACATCTGTGACTCTATTTCTCTTTTGTAAGTAAGTTCATTTGTACCATTTTTTCTTTTTAGATTCCACATATAAGCGATATCATATATTTGTCTTTCTCTGTCTGACTTACTTCACTTAGTATGACAATCTCTAGGTCCATCCATGTTGCTGCAAATGGCATTATTTTGTTCTTTTTTATGGGTGAGTAATATTTCACTGTATATATGTACCACATCTTCTTTATCCATTCCTCTGTTGATGGACATTTAACAATTGATGTTTTTGGTATTTTGACCTTGTACTGTGCAGCCTTGCTGAATTATTAGATCTAGTAGGCTTTTTATATTTTCCTTAGTATTTTTTACATACACAGCTATAGTCTGCAAATAAACACAGTTTCATTTCTTTAATCTATATGCTTTTAAATTATTTTTCTTGCTACACTCGCCATGATTTGCCGTACAACGTTGCATAGAAGTGATGTAGTGATTTCTCCTTGATTTCATGTTCTGAATCTGGATCACTGTTGCCGTACTCTGTTCTTGACCTCTTGGCGCCAGGGTTGCTGGTCGGTCAGTTCTGTATCTCTCTGGTTGTCGTACTGGAAGTTCTTTCCCTAACTCATTCTTTTAGCCATTTGAATAACTTTGTAAGCACCTAATTTCTCATTAAATTCCTTCTCATTAAAATACCGGATGTATTTTCTGTTTTCTGCACCCTGAACCTTGACTGATAACACTTCCATTTACCATATGGCTCGTTCTTAGGGTCCTTGGAGACTATTTCTTTATGGGTCAGGTAATAATTAACATTGGAGTAAAAAAATTAATGTTCTGGCCAGTCTCCATTTTAATAGTTCCTTCATGATCTGATTCCACTTCTCAATGAGCTACATAGAAACCTTTTCTTTATAGAGATTGGGAAGGCAGTATTATCTTGAAGATGATATGGTTATATTATCTAAGAGTGGTTTAAATAAATAACAGTGGCCCTGCCATTTAATTATAAGTTGCTTCTTTCAGTCCCTGGGTGCACATTTTTACAAATAGTTTAATTTGGGGAGTACAGCAGGAAGTACTGCTCAAAACCAGACATTCTGTAAATGCTTTGTTATTCATTTTGAAGTGTTCAAGGTGGTGCCTTGACAGTGTTCTTAGCTAATTAGCTGAGCCATACTATACGGGATAGAAATTTGCTCATTTGTGTATAAGAAAGGAGATCGAAAAACTTCTAAGGCTAATTTGCTTTTCATCAGAGGTAGTCTTGTCCTTCAGGTAAACATTTGAATGCTGACTTTAAATATTACTGGGTTTGGAGACACTGGAGAAATTGCTTCTGAAAGGAAGTACATTTGTTTTTTTTTTTAATTTTTTAAAATTTTTGGCTGCGTTGGGTCTTTGTTGCTGCGCACGGGCTTTCTCTAGTTGTGGCGAGTGGGGGCTACTCTTTGTTGCAGTGCACGGGCTTATCGTTGTGGTGGCTCCTCTTGTTGCAGATCACGGGCTCTAGGCACACGGGCTGCAGTAGTTGTGGCTCGCGGGCTTCAGTAGTTGTGGCTCATGGGCTCAGTAGTTGTGGCTCGCAGGCTCTAGAGGGCAGGCTCAGTAGTTGTGGTGCACGGGCTTAGTTGCTCCGAGGCATGTGGGATCTTCCCGGACCAGGGCTTGAACCCGTGTCCCCTGCATTGGCAGGCGGATTCTTAACCACTGCGCCACCAGGGAAGCCCAGTACATTTGTTTAGCAGGGAAGACAGTCAGTTAAATTTGTAATTGCCATAAGATATGAGGTTCATATAGTAGGAAGAGTTGGTGAGAGCATCATTTAGGAAGTGATATCTAAGCTAAGACTAAAGGATAATTATAGGAACTAGCCAGATGTTTGAAAAGGCCAGGACATTTGGGGAAACAGAGAGATCCAGAAGGGCTAGGGGTGGTGGTGGCATGAGTCATTGAAGAGTATTAAGCCATTTTAAGTATCCATTGGAATAGTCTTCTCTTCAGTAGTAAGGCCTCATTAAGGCTTTCTAGAAGATGTGTGCTCTGCACTAGGTATTTATTCTCTGTTGGCCACATAGAGTATATGTATCTGCACTATAGGTAACTGGTCAGTGAGTATAGTCTGATATTTGCTGCTGCCATGTTCAGTTAAGATTACCAAGATTAAATTATATTTTTTGAGAATTCCCTAAAGATTCTAGGGTCATTCCCTTCCTCTTGGGTTCTTAAATGGATATTGTAGTCTGGAATCCTCTGAACTTTTCTATTCAAAATTGTCTGTGCATTTAGTGGAGGGAGAGGAAGATCTGTCTCTTAATTTAGATTCTGAGTTTTGAAACCACCTGCCTGCTGATCTCCCTTTATTCCCTCTCCCCCTCAACAAGTTAAATATCATTGTTATGGATACCCTTAAATGCTTCCTCAGACTCTGCAGAGCGCTGTGCACCTACCCTGCCGCACACCGCCCTCCACAGAGGTGTCTGTACTGAATTGGCCTTTGGGTGAAAGCACTGCTGTCTCCATCTGTGGAGATAATGCCGTCAGCAGCAGCCTTGTGAAATTCATTGTGGGTGTTGTGAAGATACTATATAATAGTGTCCTTTTTAAGGGGACCTTCAAGGAGTAAGTTCATTCTTTTTGTTAGCAATGCAAATAATTCTTTTTAATCAGAAAAATAATTTTTTCAACTTCAGTGGTACTTAGTTGTGTGGCTTTCTGATCATAGTTCTTTTTCATATCAGCTGCTAGAAATCTTGAGTTAATTGAACTAGTCATTCATCAAAAAGAGACAGTAAGTAGCCTTAATGACTACTACATTATATTAGTAGCACATAAAACAGTACTTTGCTTGACATATAGTAGGCATTCAGTAAATATATGTTGAATGGATGGCATTGTTCAAGTAGCTGCTAAGTTTAAATCTCTAGAAGGTATGTTAGAAAAGAAATTGCTGGAAGATTATATTAGAAGAGCCAAGCAGTCTTTTTCTTGGATTTCTACAGTTGTATTACTTCCTCTTTAGTGTCTTTTTCTGAAGCATATTTCTTCTTTTCTCTGTTCCTCCTTTCTAGACTCCTGTGGAAAGTATAGGTTACATAGATGAGACTGCAGTATCTTACCTACTTCGAAGGACCATAAAAACTGAGTTCACCGGCTATGTAATCTGTATATTTAGGATTATTTCAGTTGAGGTCTGGATACAATGTTCATACTTATTTTTTAAAATTTATTTATTTATTTATTTTTGGCTACACCAGGTCTTAGTTGTGGCTAGTGGGATCTTTCTTGCAGCGTGTGGACTTCTTAGTTGCTGCATGTGGACTTCTTAGTAGTGGCATGTGAACTCTTAGTTGCAGCACGCATGTGGGATCTAGTTCCCCAAACAGGGATCGAACCCCGTGCCCCCTGCATTGGGAGCATGGACTCTTAGCCACTGGACCACTGGGGAAGTCCCTATACTTACCGTTGACTTGCATTGATATTTGATATTCATTGGATTAGTATAAAGAATGATCTACATGTAAAGACTTCTTTCGGTAGGTAGAAAATATACCTAAGATGAGAATTAAAATTGGTCTTCATATTAATGGCAGTAAATGATATTTGTATTTTAAGGATAGTCACTTTTATAAAGAGAAGTTGTAAGTTGTGTAGCAGTTCTGAATACTGTATTGTTGAAACATCAATAGCAGATACGAGCATCCTATTAGTAATTGTAATGTGAAAATAGTTTGAAAAGTGCAGTCGTGAATTATTCAACACTTCTATTTCATATTATGGGAAATAACTATTTTATGATTTTGAATAGAACCATAGGTTGTTTACTTAAAAAAGGATGGCTGTGTTCTTCCTCTCCCTTCTCACTTTGAGTCTCTGGAATCTGTTCTATTTTTACTTGTGGATCTACATACTGAAGCTGTCTCCGATTTCATGCTCTGAAGATCAACAAGAGATCTTCTCTTGTAAGATGAGAGTTGTATAATTGGTGACTATTAGAAGAGTAAACAAGTCTTAGTAAGTCAGTAAACATTTATTGAGGTTTTTTTTTTCAGTAAAAGCAATGCGGTACCAAATGTCTCTTGGTACTATGACTAAAGATAATTCAATAATTCAGTGGCTGGCTTTATGCCTGATAAATAATTGCTAGAAGTAATTTTTTTTTAGTATTGTTGAAGCTTTATTTTCTTTATGCTTAATTTTTAAACTCTTTTTAAGTGATCAGTGAAAGTAATACATATGAAATATTTACAGATTGTTGGAAATAAGCCAGGATTATTGAATTTGAAAAAAGTCTGGCAAATCAAATTTAATCTTCATTTTTATTATAAACTGAAAGTGAAGTAGTACTGTTTAAAATTCAAATTGAGCAACATTATACTTTTCAAGGCATTAGAATCTGCTTAGGGCTTGGTTTGAAAAGATTTGGTGGGGGGGGGGCTGTGCTGTGCGGTTTGCAGGATCTTAGTTCCCCCACCAGGGACTGAACCCCGGCCCCGGCAGTGACAGTGTCGAGTTCTATCTAACCACTGGACTGTCAGGGAATTCCCTGAAAAGATTTTTAATTCTTAGAAGATTACCTTTGCTAAACACTGCAGAGAAGACCTAATGACAGCCCTCCCTCCCCCCAAAAAGTAATGAACGTTAGGTTGTTGTTATTAGGCTGGGCCCTGTGTTTCTAGCTGCCCATTTGGTGCTATCGTTCTGCTTGTTCTTTCTGGATCTCTGGCCTAACATGGCATCATATCAGACTTTAATTATGCATCCATTTATTTTGCAAAGCTGATTTAAAGTTTTCAGATAATTACGTTTTCAAGTTGAAGTTTGATCTTTTATTTCTTTGGCGCATGAATACATATAATAAGCAAAACTTGTTTGAATTTTGAACTGTAGGAAATTTCTAAAGACAGGGGAAATATGTAGTTTTTTCCCACCCTTAACTCTCATCACTTTTAAAATTCTGGTGTTGTCTGTATATTCATGGTTTGTTCTTTGAAATTGGTATGTTCCATTCTTTATTTTTACCTAAAGTTTTTTTTTAAGGTTATGGCATCCTTCGCCCTCCCCCCCTGCCCCCTGAATTTTGCCTGCTCCTCACCCATCTTTTATTTCCCCTTAATCTGTGGCAGGGTAGACCTAGGGGCAGATAGCCATATGGAACTTGTCTGTTAGTTAAATAGACAGTTGGGCATACTTTTTTTAAAAAAAGGATTTTATTTATTTATCTATTTATTTATTTATTTGGCTGCATTGGGTCTTTGTTGCTGCACGTGGGCTTTCTCTACTTGCGGCGAGCGGGGGCTACTCTTATGTTGCAGTGCGCGGGCTTCTCATTGTGGTGGCGTCTCGTTGTGGAGCACCGGTTCTAGGTGTGCAGACTTCAGTAGTTGTGGCTCGTGGGCTCTAGAGTGCAGGCTCAGTAGTTGTGGTGCATGGACTTAGTTCGTCTGCGGCATGTGGGATCTTCCTGGACCAGGGCTCGAGCCTATGTCCCCTGCATTGGCAGGTGGATTCTTAACCACTGCGCCACCAGGGAAGCCCCTAGCTGTGAAATTTTCTTGCAAAAAATTCGTGTCTGAATCTGATCAAGCCTCTGGATCTACCAATTTATAGGAAATACAGGGTACAGAAAAAACATGTTCAAAGACACCACAGGAAGATACAATCATTAAAATCTAGAAGGAAATTTTATAGGACAGTGTCTTGTTTTTTTTTTTCAATAAATAAGTGACAGGAAAAGAAAAAGGCTCAGGAAACCTATAAATTATTAACTAAATACAGTGTGGGGATCTTGCTTGGATGGATCCTGATTCTAACCAACTAACTGTAAAAATAGTCTTTACGGAGAAAGTGGTAATTTGAGCACTGGGTATCTGATACTAACAAATTGTTCATTTTTCTTAGGCTGTGATAATAATATTGTGGTTATGTTTTAGAACTTTTAATTTTAGTATGACAGCTGGAATTTAAAATCCAGGTTGAGGGGGTCTGGGTAGGGGAATAGATAAACAAGATGGGCCATGTATTGATAATTGAACCTGGATCATGGGTACATGGTAAACCGTTTTACTATTCTACTCTGCTGATAATTTGGTAAGTTTAAAAAGGGAAATATATGCTTATGCTTTGGTCTTATCTGAATTGCATGAAATCCAGTTTTTATATACGAGGCAAATGAGTTTTCTCAATTGTTAAATTTTTTTCTTGAGTTGTCTTCTCAGACTAAGACCAGTAGAACTTTTGGGGGATAGTATTTATCATTTGAATTATCTGTGAGACTTAAATTCATGCCTCATTTTTTGTGTGTTTCATGGTTGGGCTAAGGATTTTTTTTTTTTTAAAGAAATAAGATTAAAATAACTTCTGAGACCCATTCCTTTTGACATTTGCTTCAGTACTAGGGCAAGCTGTATAGAGAACCTTTTTTCATATTATTGATTGGGCTTCTTATTTGGAGATCCTTTGAAATACAGACTGCTATATGTTGTGTGCTCTAGTGTTAATATCAATAATTAGCTATTCTTTGATTGCTTGTTTTCTTGTTATGCTGTTTATTCCTCATTAACTTGATTTACTGTTGAGGGTAACTTTGGCTCTGCCTTCAATAAATGAAGGACATAGTGCTGTTTTAGAAACCTGCTGGAGCACCAGTGTATTTGTTTGCCTCAGTTTTTTCTTTTGGCTAATAGTCATTGCTGTTTTTTTCCAGAGACATCCCTGGAGCTTTAGTTTCCAGAGTTTATATCTGTTGCAACCAAAAAGAAATTTACCAATAATATGTATTTTTTACCTTCTGGAAAAAAGGTTTGAAGAAGAGTATAGTGAAATCTCTCACCCTCTTATATAGGAAAAGAGGACTTGGCCTTGTTTTAAAGCTTTATAGCTTTTAAGTGATTGGATCATGTAAAAACTATCTCACATAGCACTTTCAACTCAAAGTGCTGACATATCAAATTTAATCTCTAAATTTTATTCTATAGTCATTTAGCAAATATTGAGTGCCTACTTTTATAAGCATTGTAGTACTTTAAAGAACAGAATATAAAAGTCTTGCTGGCACAGAATTTACATTTAGTGTGGGAAGACAGGTAATAAACTAGATAATTAAGTTAAAATGTGGTGTTTTAGTGATAAGTGCCCTGAAGGGAAAATAAAGTGGGGAAAGAGGATGGAAAGTTGAGGGTGGAGCACTGGTGTCTGGGGGCCAAGCTTCCCAGGCAGTGAGGCTCTGAGGTAGGAGGAGGGGCCTGGTTGTCAGCGGACAGCAAGGTGAGGGTTGATAGTGTGGTCTTTATAGGGAAGAACTTTGGCTTTTATGCTGAGGCAAACCATTAGAAGGTTTTCAGCATAGGAGTTGACATGATTTGATTTACATTTTAACAGGATCACGCTTGACTTGTGATGCTGAGTATATAGACTGCAGAGAGAGAAGGGCAGAAACAAATAGACTATGAAACTTTAGCAGTAAGCCAGAAGAGATATGACATTGGCCTGGACCAGAATGGTGGCAGTGGAGATGATGAATGGTTGAATTTTTGGTTATATTTGCTAAATCGAGTGGTCAGGATTTACTGATGAGCCAGATTGTGGGAGGGAGGAGTGTGTGTGTGTGAGTGTGAGTGTGTGTGTGTGTATGGAGAGAGAGAGAGAGAGAGAGAGAGAGAGAGAGAATGTGTCCAGGATGCCTTCAAGGTTTTTGGCCTGAGCAACTGAAAGGAGGGAGTTGGCATTAACTGCGATGGAAAAGATTGCAGGACCAGGTAGAGGGATTACCAGGGGCTGGGTTCTGAATACACTGATTTTGAACAGCCTATTAGGCATTGAAGTAGAAAAGCCTTATAGTCAGTTTATCATATATGATCAGAAAATCAGTGAAAAGGTATGGCTTAGAGACATAAACTGGGGAATTGTTAGTGTATAGATTGTAAATAAACCATGAGACTGGTTGGGGTCAGTAAGAGAAGAGGATTAAGGACCAAATCTTGGGGCACACCAGCATTAAGAGGTCAGAGAAATTATCAGAAACTAGGGAAGGAGTGTGAGGGGGCATGGTCAGGGAGGTAAGTGGAAAACCAAAATATGGTGGCCTGTAAGCGAAGTGAAGAAATTTCAGGGAGGGAGGGAGATCAGCTGTGTCAAATAAGAGGTCAGGTAAGACAAGGACAGATAAATGACTACTTGAGGTGAGTGGAGACTTTGAAAAGGACAGTTTAAGTGCCACTGGTGGGGGCAAAAGCCAGGTTGGTGTGAGCTTAAGTGAATAGGAGAGGAACTGGAGACAGGGAATGCAGATGACTCCTAGAAGTTGTGCTCTTAAAGTAGGGCAGCAGAGAAATGGGGCAGTAACTGGAGCAAGTGTGGGCTTCATTTTTGTGTTTGTAAAGGTTGGAAAATGATAGCATGTATGTTGATGGGATTGAATTCAGTAGAGAGGGAAGAATTGCTACACAGGAGAGGGTAGGAATTTCTGGAGCAATGTCTGAGTGGAGGAAATTAGATGGGATCTAATTACTGCCCAGTTTGGAAGCCTTAGCTAGGAGCATGGGCAGCTAGCTCATCTAGAGTAACACGTGAGAAGGTGGAGTAATGAGTCTATGGGCAGAGATTCAGGGAAGACATTGGATTTGTATACAGTGTGGAAAATTTTATTACTTACCTCATAGGATTTTTGTGAGTATTAAATGGGTTATTACTTGTAAAGGGATGATTAGAGAACATAGCAAAGCACTCAATACGTGTTGACTATTATTATCATCACTTGTAGAGGTAACTGTAAACAATTTGGTGTATGAAATTGTTAAGGTGGTAATATTTGTTTATAAACTCACAATGTTATTTACATGACCAGTTAAATCTTTTGTGTGTGTAATTCTCTGGAAATACTGGGTTTTCACTTTACTGAATTGATCCACCTGGCTCAAATTCAGTGATTTCTGGTTATGCTATCGTTTCTTTGCAAAGATGCTGGTGGCCACTAGAGGTGCTACTCACACAGAATATTAACTTAAAGCATATCACAGAAAGACAAGATATTCATAGATCTAATCAGAAACATTATAATTGTATGTTATGGCTTTGAAGGTGGTCCGTTTTCTTTACTATGTGGGTAAAAGTCTCTTTACCAAAATTGTAGCATTGCCTAATGGAAAATAGAATTCTTTTTATACTTTGCTTAGGATAGAAGTAGCAGAGAAATAATATATATTTATATAAACTGTAATTGCAATTTTAGGACCAGTTTTAAAGCTGGGGCAGTTAATACAGGAGTATTAAAGGGAGAGTTGGAAATGCTTGGGAAATCTGCTCAGACTCTCACCTGGCTTTAGGTATATTCATATTTTGAAAATGAGATGGAGAATATTTAAAATCGATAAGTACATTAGTGTCATTTTAGGGTGATATGGGGGGAGTGAAAGCTGAAAAAGAGAAGTGTGGAGAAGTCTGATCAGAGAACCCAGAGCTTCTGTTAGAGGCAGGGTTTCTCTGACGGAGAATCAGATCTTGGCATACAGAATCCCAGGTTCTGACTGGGTTGTTGTGTAAGAAGCAATAGGACTAAGGTATATAGATTTGGTAAAACAAGACCTAGGATGTAAAAACCTTTAGGAGGCTTTTAAATGATCTGGGAAAGTTGGAAACTAGAGAGAGGAAGGTTAAAGAGGAGTTGATTTGAATCAAGGGCCGATAATTGATAAGAATTTAAAATTTACTGTTTGAAATACCTTTGGACCTAAATTATTTTTATATTTATAAAACTATAAAGTATAAAAACATTTATAAAATTATGCTTTCGAGCACCCATCATTTGCTAACTGAATGTTCAACACTGGACAATATTCTGAGATATAAATATTTAGACATGGATCCTGTAGTCAACAAAACCATATCAAACTAAGGGAAGTAATATACCATAAGAAAGATAAAAGTTATGATGCTGTAGGTTTTTGTAAGAGGTGGAGACTACCTTCAGTTAAAAAGGGTTCATGGAGGAAGCAACATTGTGGGATGGCCCTTGAAAATGGAAGATAGAAATGTTTGTGAGGATATTTTAGATAACAGCACGCATTACTAGGTAGGAAAGAGTAGGTAGTGTGTTAGGTAGGAAAGAGTAGTGCTATAAATAGTTCAGGTTAAAATTAAATCCAAATAAATGTCTCAGAGCAGGGATTTTTTTTTCCCCCCTTCCTTTTCTTTCTTTTTGTCCACCAGTGAATCCTTTGGAAGTTTGTGGGTGAGGTGGGTAGGAAGTGGAAAAGGGTGAGAGGGTGAAGCAGAAAGCTATGGTAACCAACCATATAAAGAAATTACTTTTTTTAATTATGAAAGAGAATATGCTTAAAAAGCATAGGGATATAGAAGTGAAGAAAAAAGCTGTTAAGGAGAGAGAAAAATACTGTGAACAATTTATGTTCTTAGTTTTTATTTATTTATTTTTAAAATTTAAAATATTTATTTATTTTTTAAATTTTTGGCTGCGTTGGGTCTTTGTTGCTGCGGGCAGGCTAAGCGGCAAGCGGGGGCTACTCTTCGTTTTGGTGCCTGGGCTTCTCATTGGGTGGCTTCTCTTGTTGCAGAGCACAGGCTCTAGGTGCACGGGCTTCACTAGGTGTGGCACTTGGACTCAGTAGTTGTGGCTTGCGGGCTCTAGAGCGCAGTCTCAGTAGTTGTGCCACATGGGCTTAGTTGCTCCGCGGCATGTGGGATCTTCCCGGAGCAGGGCTCTAACCCGTGTCCCCTGCCTTGGCAGGCAGATTCTTAACCACTGTGCCACCAGGGAAGCCCTGTTCTTAGTTTTTAAAATTAAAATTAATTTTGTTAAGAATTACAAGACAGGTAAAGTCAAATTATCTTGAAATAAAATTTCTTTTTTTTTTTTTTTATAAATTTATTTATTTATTTTAGCTGTGTTGGGTCTTCATTTCTGTGCGAGGGCTTTCTCTAGTTGCGGCAAGCGGGGGTCACTCTTCATCGCGGTGCGCGGGCCTCTCTTGTTGCGGAGCACAGGCTCCAGACGCGCAGGCTCAGTAGTTGTGGCTCACGGGCCCAGTTGCTCCCCGGCATGTGGGATCTTCCCAGACCAGGGCTCGAACCCGTGTCCCCTGCATTGGCAGGCAGATTCTCAACCACTGCGCCACCAGGGAAGCCCGAAATAAAATTTCTTAAAATAAATTTCTTAAAAATAAATGAGCACAAGGACCCACTAGAAAAAAAAAGGACAAGGGCATGAACAGTCTATTTAAGGAAAGTTAGAGATGACTTTGAAAAATATTGAAGATGCTAGACTTCATAGAAGCACAAATTAAAGCTACACTGAGATACTCTTTTCCACCCAGACACAAGCCAGAGCATCTTATAGTACATGAAGCTATCAATCCTTACCTCCTACCCACGTGCTCAGTTTCCAGTCCCCCTGTTCATTTTAGTCGTCTGCTCTTAAATATGGACAGTCAAGTTTTATCAGATAAGTAAAATAATGTTTCCTCATATGAAAGAAGTCAGTGGAGGTAGAAAACGACTAGGAGGAAATATACCTCAGACATGGAGAAGGAAACATTTAAAAAAGAAAAAAAGTTAGTAACGAAGATTAAGTTTATAAATAGGAGCAGAATTCTGTAAAGAAGGAAAGGAGCTCTTAGAAAATAAAATTGAAGAAATCTTCCAGAAAGTACAACAAATAGGACATTGTAAAAGAGGAGCAAATATTTTTGAGAGGCTAATACTGTAAAAGTATTTGTGAATTCTGTGTGTGAATATGACTGATAAGAAATTTTTTAAAACTTTAAAAGTATGATGCATTAGGAGAAATTAAGTGATAATTTTCTCAATGGTGCCAGTTTTTCTGTAGAACAAATTCCTAAAAATGGAATTTAAATGAAAGGGTGAAAAGTAAAGTTTAATAATACCAAATTGCCTTCTATAAAAATTAAATCGTGACATTTCTGCCTACTGCTTATTGGCTCATATCTTGGCCAATTCTGGTTAAAACTGAGACTCACTTTCCAATCTTAAGATATAAGTGATATTTACAATTTTGAAATAGGTTAAACAGTTGTTCATGTATTTATTGGACATTTGTATTTACTCCACTGTGCACTTGTTGGATCTCATCTTATTTTTTTGTCAGTGCTCTGTACTTATTTGGGGATTACCTCTGTCACGTGTGCAAATGTTTGCTTCTTAGTTTGTCTTAACGGATTCCTCCTCTTCTCCCTCTTAAACCTTTCAGAAGTTTAAAGTTTTTGTATTGTATTTAAAGTTTTCATTTGTGGCTTCTAGGTTCTGTATCTGATTTAAGACTTCTTCTTTTTCTTTATTTTATTTAAAAAAATTTTTTTGATGTGGACCATTTTTAAAGTCGTTATTGAATTTGTTACAATATTTCTTCAGTTTTATGTTTTGGTGTTTTGGCCACGAGGTGTGTGGGATCCCAGCTCCCCAACCAGGGATCGAAC
Source organism: Balaenoptera musculus (assembly GCF_009873245.2). Lineage (NCBI taxonomy): Eukaryota > Metazoa > Chordata > Mammalia > Artiodactyla > Balaenopteridae > Balaenoptera > Balaenoptera musculus. Next base: position 48,361,941 of record NC_045804.1, on the reverse strand, counting down.
GTGCACCCGCTGTGTTGGAAGGCAAAGTCCCAACCACTGGATCGCCAGGGAAGTCCCTAAGAATTTTTTTGTTTTTTTAAAATAATTAATTAATTAATTAATTAATTAATTGTTTTTTGGCTGCGTTGCATCTTTGTTGCTGCCTGTGGGCTTTCTCTAGTTGTGGTGAGCGGGGGCTACTCCTCAGTAGTTGTGGAGTGCGGGCTCAGTAGTTGTGGCTCACGGGCTCTAGAGCACAGGCTCAGTAGTTGTGGTGCACAGGCTTAGTTGTTCCATGGCATGTGGGACCTTCCCGGACCAGGGATCGAACCCATGTCCCCTGCATTGGCAGGCGGATTCTTAACCACTGCACCACCAGGGAAGTCCCCCTAAGACTTTTTCTAAACCAGGATTTTAAAAATGTTTCTCATTCTCCCATATTTTCTTTATGTACGTGAATGGTTTTATTTTCTACATTAAATTTTTTTATCCATCTTGACTTTATTGTTGTTGTAAGGAATTAGGTAGAGATTGACTTTATTTTCTTTAATGAATCAGTTGTCCTAACACACCATTTTTGACTCATTCATTTTCCTCTCTCCTGATTTGAACTGCTATCAGATTTATCATATACCAAATTTCCATGTGTATTTTGGTTCATTTCTGGACACTTCTCTAGATCTCCAAGTCTGTTCTTAGTCCAGATTATACTATGTTAGTTATTGTAATTTTAGAAAGTTTTTCATTTATACATCATCTTATTTTTATCAGTTATAAACAAATAGAATTTTAAAAATCAGTTGTAAAGAGATTATAACAAACAGCTGCCTGTGTCTCTTCTCATTTGGAAAGTTCAAGACTAATGTTGAAGTTTTGATTAGAAAAAAAAAAGTCAACTGTTTTTCTCTCTGGAAGCTGTTAGGATTTGGTGTTCTGAAATTTTATTTTGCTCTTAGTGTGAGCCTCTCTGTTAATGTTTTGTGCATTTTGAGGGCCCTATTATAAATTTTATGTCTTGCAGTTCTGGGAAAATTGTGTGTATGTATGTATGTGTCCATTCCTCTTTCTGTTTTCTGTTATCTCTTTTTGGAACTTCTGTTAATGGGATGCTAGACTTGTTGATGTGGGAAGATTAAGGTGAGCAGTGGGAAGAGAAGTAGGAGATGGGGTCAGACAGCTAAAGGGAAAGATGTGTGCCAGGTCCTGTTGGGCATCGTGGGCCATTATGAGGACGCGGGCTTTCGCTCTAAGTGAGGTGGAGAGCCGACATGTGTTTTCAGCAGAGGAGAGAGATGATCTGACCCTTATTTTAGTAGGCTCACTCTTTGAGACAAAAACTGCAGCTCTCAGCCTTTCTGAATAAGAGATGGGATTATTCAAAGTTGCAGTTAGAATAGTTTTAGCACCTATAAAAATTTGTCCCTGAATACTTACAATTCAAGTGATATTTTAACTGTATTTTTTTAGCTCCATCTTGAAAAATTTTTTTTCTGTGTGTATTTTAAGTAAATTTTTAATGTTTTAGTTTTGAATAGCTTAGTTTTATCAGTTTATATTGGATTGTATGTTTAACATTTATTTTAATAAGTTTACATTTTCTTGATATTTCACAATTAACACTTTTTTGCATTGAGATTATTTTTACAAATTCTATGAATTGTTAAAAATTCTTAGCACTTTAATTAAAATGCAAATATTAATGCTGTTATTTTGATACTACTGGCATCTTTTTGCTTCAGAGTTGCATGCACTAGAATCACTTTGTCAAGTTTTACTCACCGCTATCCCTCACCCTGCCCCCCAATACTTTGCAGTTTTGATCAAGTGCATTGCATTGAATTTATAGATTGATTAAAGGTGATTTGACATCTTTACAGTGTTGTTATCTTTTCCAAGAACGAAATCTGGCTTCCTATGTATTCCTAGCTTTCAGTGGGCATTTTAATTATTTATTTTTAAAACAGGCTCTACATTTTTCTGTTAGACTTGAATTGCTTCTGGGTACAGGATTATTTTTCCACTTTTTTTTTTTTTTTTTTGATTAGCTGGTATTTATGTATAAGAAAGCTGTTAATTTGTTTAATTTTGTAATTGCCCGCTTTGTTTAGTTTTTCATTTGGTTTTGTTAGCTTTCCTAGCTATGCAATAATCATATTCATATCTCCTCTTTAAATATTTTTTTAAACCAGAGCACATTGCTTAATTTTTCTAAAACGTTGTTAAATGTTTTACTATTATTTATTATTATTAATAGTTTTTTTAAACTATTAGTGTTATATGCTTTCATTTTTCTTTCCTCAAAGAACATTAGTTTTATGATTGCTCATCTTCATTTCCTTTCTTTCATAATGGTTGTCATGGAGGGAATCCTTGTTTTGTTTTGTTACCTGACTTCAATGGGAATACTTCTAGTTTTTGCCTTACTGGCTTAATGTATTATTTGTGTACATAAAATCTTTAATGAATATACACAGTATATAGCTGCATGTGTATTATATGGTATGTCTTTCTTAAAAATATTGGTGCTATATCCACCTCTGTTTTATTAGGATTCTCTTTCCTTTTAATATCGGGAATGTGTATTGCTGGTTTTTTTAATACCTGCATTTCTTTTAGCTTTTTATTTTTAAAAGTTTTTTGGCCTCGCCGTGCAGCATGTGGGATTTTAGTTCCCCGAACAGGGATCGAACCCACACCACCTGCAGTGGAAGCATGGAGTCTTAACCACCAGACCGCCAGGGAAGTCCCTATATTGCCATTTTATGAAAAGTTTTCAACAGTAAAAACAAATGCCTTTTCTCATTTGATCTTAATATGATGTTAGCTCAAAAGATTGAGCCTCTCTTGAATTTGTGGAAGATTGACACCTTTTAAATTTACTGTTGGGTTATATTTACTAGTATTTTTTATTTTAGAAAGGTGGTATGGCTTAGAGGTTAAGTGCCCTAGCCTCTCTGTTATCTAACTTTTCTGTTTCTGTTTCCTCAGCTGTAAAGTGGAGATAACAGATAGTTCTCAGCTCATAAGCAGGTAGTGGTAATCAGTCAGTAGGCACCAGCACTATTGTGATGTACAGGTTGTTAAACTACTTGCTCCCTTCCTTGGCTGTTACCCTTCCTCCTTGTGATCTAGCCACTAAAGGGGTACTGTGTGGCAAAAAAGAGGGCCTCTGGGGTGGTGTTCCAGCATAGCCTAGTTCTGGCATGCTTCTGATGGGTTGGTGACTGTTCTGTACCTGCTGTTAAATATTTTGGTTCTCCAGCTTGTCGGATTGTTTTGAGAGTAAATGAGTTGATGTTACATTGCCTATCTAGACCAGTGTCTGGAATATAGTAAATACTATATATTAGTGTTTGCTGTTATTTAGAATTTTTGTCAAAGAGTAGCCTCTGTGCTGTCCGTGCACGATTGGCTCCATGAAATGTAGAAAACTTTTGTTTCTGGATATACTTTAATAAAGGAACTACCTTTTGAATTTACGATGAACATGTCCAGGACTGGTGTTTGGAGTGGTTGGAGAGATAACTCTTTGGCAGCTTAGTTCTTTGGAGGTTATTGAAGTGTTTGCTTTCTAATTCTACTTGATTCCACTTGACAATTTGTATTTTCCTAGAAAATCATTTATTTTATCTACATTTAAAAATTTAGTAACTTAAAATTTACTGGAAACTTATTTTGGTTTCCTCTGTATCATCTTACTGCTTCTTTTTCAGTTCTAATTTTATATAGTTTTTTTTTAGTCTAGCTAATGGTTTATCTGTTAGAGTTTTTCCCCTTCCCTTCAAAATGCAGCTGCTAGGTTTTAGAATTAAATCTACTAGCTTCTGATTCCTAATTGAGTAACTTATGAATTTCTTTAATTCCTTTATTTTGCTTTTTAAAATTGAAGTATAGTTGATTTACAATGTTAATTTCTGCTGTACAGCAGTGACTGAGTTACACACACACACACACACACACACACACACACACACATTTTTGTTTATATTCTTTTCCATTGTGATTTATCCCAGGACCCACTGAATATAGTTCCCTGTGCTACACAGTAGGACCTTCTTGTCCATCCATTCTATATGCTATTGGTTGCATCTGCTAACCCCAAACTCCCAGTCCATACTCCCCTCCCCCCTCCCTATTCTGCTTGGTTTTTTAGTTCTATTTATTTTCTAACCTTGAGTTGAATGCTTAATATTTAATTTTAATTCTTGATCCGTTGATACTATTTAGGCTGTGGATCTTCCTCTGAGTATAGCTTTATTTATGTATCAAAGGTTTTTTTATATTGGTAGTTTTTATAATTGTTATGTATTAGATAATCTGTATTAATTTTGATTTCCATCTTTGAATGGAGTAGTTTAGGGAGAGATAGTACATAAATGGTCAAGTCTCTTCCACTAAGGGGAGTAGTTTGTTTCATTTTCAGATGGTGGTCTCTATTATTTCTGCTTGCTTAAATTTTTAGGTGTTATGGCCTAAATAGACGATCAGTTTTTATAAACTGTTCCATAGGGATTTTATCTCATCCCATCATATGTTGTTCAGCCGTTTTATCGTTTTATCTGTTTGGTCTTTAAGGACTGAAATAGTGATTGCCTTCTACTTTTATTTCTGCCCAGTTTTCTTGTATTTCTTTAAAGTTTGGGCTCCAAATATATATATATATATACACACACACACATATATATATATATATGGAGAGAGGGAGAAGGTTTTGGTGTACATAGTTTTATATACATTATATCTTCTTTATGGATTGTAATCTTGAGCATTCTGAAAAGTGACCTTTTTGCCACCTTTAATGTTCTTCTACTTTGAATTCAACTGATAAGAGTGTTTATACTTGCTTGCTTATACTTATGTCTAACCTTTTATTGTTAACCTCTCAAAGTCTTTGTTTTAGGTTTGTCTCATTTAGACCCCATGTAGTTGGATAAAGAAAGGTTAGTCTTCTTGGACCCAATCTGAGATGCTTTTAATCATTTACATTAATATTGTATGTTTGGTTTTGCTTCTGTAATACTGTTCTTTTCATTGCCTATCTTTCTGTTTGGTTTTCTTTTTTCTGTGTTAAACTACATGGTTTATTGCCTTTATTTTCTCTCCCTTCTCTCATTTTGGAAGTTTATACTGTATTTCATTATGTCTAAAGTACCATTGATTGTAAGATTGTACGACAACCACTAACATGGTTAAGTTCTGTCAAAGAAACTATGACATGCCATTGATTGTAACATGCATGCTGATTTCAGATATACTAAAATGTGAAAAAAAGTGCATCTTAGAATAGATGAAATATGGTAGCTTATAGTTCTGTGGCTACTATTATAAAGGTATAGCTTTAATATTCTTAAATCTATTATGTTTATCAAATAGATTTTTCTATTTGAGGAGTGGTTGTTTGAATGCTCTATTCTCAGGAGTCTAGTATGTTTAAAAATGTTGGAGGATTTCACAAGTGAAGTTATATTTTGGCTGGTTATAGAATTTTTGAGCTATGTTGCCTTCCCCTTAATACCCAGTAGACATTTCTCCATTATCTTCTGGCATCTAGGGTTACTCTAGAGAAGTCTGGGGCCAGCCTGACTTTTTTTTTCCCTTTGTAGGTGACCTACTTCTGCCTGGGTATTGGTAGAATTCTTTCTTTATCCTTGAAGTTCAGTAACTTCATCAGGATATATCTCGGTCTTGGTGTGATTCTCTATTACATTTTCCTGTTACATGGTAAGCCGTTTCAATCTGCGATTCAGGAATATTATATATCTTGTAATATGCTTTCATTTTTATTTTTCCTCAAAAGACATCAGTTTTATGATTGTTCATCTTCATTTCCTGTCTTCATTTTATTTTTCTAAATGCTTCCTTCGTTCTCTTCTGCTGTGTTCTAGTGAATTTTCTTGAGGTTCTCTTTCATTTCATAAATTTGTTTTCATCAACATCAGGTCTACTACTTCCTTTATGCTATGTAGTTTTCATTGTGCCAGTGGCTTGAGTACTTCATTCAATTTTATTTATTTATGTCTGTGAGCTGCCCTTTCAGCTTGTCTCATTTATTTCCCTCTTTAAAAAACCTTTACTTCTTGTGGTAAAAACAGGTAAAAAACCACATTGTTTTTTGAGAAAATGGATGGGTAGAACCAGTTGCAAAACAGCTAATACCAAAATTTATTCTCCAAGAACACAAAAAACAATTGATTAGTGAAACTTTTTTTTGTAAAGTCATGCTGTTAAGTGTGCTTTATTAATGGCACGAAATATGGAAAAACCGTTATTCATTTGCAGGCTTAAAGACATTTCTTTTTGCAGTTGGATAAGCTTCTTTATAACTCAGTAGAAATCTGTTTTGCCATGTGTGCTTCTGTGTGTATGAGGGAGAAGTGTTCAAGGATTTTTCTTACTAATCATTGAAAATCTGTTGAAGATTTCTTTTTTTCATCCAGTGAGTTGTAATGTAGACTAGAAAAAAATTCATTGAAAAAGAAAATCATGACTGACAGAGGCTCTGTCATCCGTATGTGCCACAGTAAAAGACCTGCTATGTGAATTTCACAGGAATGCTAACTTGCTCTTTGTTTTATTCTGAAGAAATGAAGGTGATCAACAGCGTGCCCCTTGATCTCCATTCGGGGTTGAAGGAAATAGTGAAAATTGTGAATGTGTGCAAATTGTGGTTACTGAGCATGAGACTTTCACTGTGACATATTTAAAAAGGTATAAGACTTCTGTACTTTAAAGTATCTTAGCTCTTTAGGGGATAGGTTCTCCCTTTTTTTTTTTTTTTAAATGGTGGCAGATACCAGCATTTAAAATTTTACTTTTGATGTTAAGAAAGGTTGTTTTAATTATTTCAACAGACATGCACATTCATTATGGCCCAGTATGCCAGCAACATACTCAGTATTGTGAATAACCTGAATTTACCACTCCAGAGTCTAAGTCATAGCGTATCCTTAAAATTGAAATTACCAGAATTTCTTAAAGGTTCCAAACTGTTGTGCTTGTTTGCTAATAATCTGGCAATTCCTAAGATGATATATATGTTTTATCTAATCTGTTAATTCAACAGATACTTACAGAGGGCCTACTACATGCCAGGGACTGTAACAGGTGCTGGACTACATCAGCAAACAAACAAAAATCCATGTTCTTTTAGAGCTTGCATTCTAGTGGGGGTAGGGGAGAGAAACAATTAATAGAAAGTTGTATGCTGCGGGGGAAGTATCCATAAAACGGAATAAAATAGGGACTATGAAGAGTAATAAGGAGTAAGGGGATAAAATAGGGAGTAGAGCGTAAGAGTGTGAGGGTTATGATTTAAAATAGGATGACATTTAAATAATTGAATTAGCTGAGGAAGGGAATCATGCAGAGGGTACAGCAAACACAAAGGCCCTGAAGTGGAGATAGTCTTGAATGTTAGAGGAAGATGAGGGAGAGCAGTTAGCTGAAGCCAAGTGTACAAGGTAGCAAGTAGAAGCTTGAAAAGATACTGGTTGATTCTAAAGGACCTTTTAGGCAATTACGCAGGCTGTTCATTACTGTGAGGTAGAACTCAAAGCCATTGGAGTAGTAACATGATCTGAATTCACAGTTTGACAGGATTGTTCTGGGTGCTGGGTTGAGAATAGACAACACGAGAAAGAGATGTTTCATAGTACCCCAGTACACACATTTAAGTAAACATTTATAATTGAAATGAAAGCTTCACCAACAATATCCCTATTTTATTTTTCCTTTTATTAGGAAAAAAATGCTGTTTATATCCCACTAGATCTGTTTCATGACTGCATAACTTATAGTTGAAAAACACTGCTAAATGAGGTGCATACAGCCTCTGCCTTGGTGGGAAGGAAGTAGAACGTAGGATGTTGTGTATTAAAAGGAAAATGAACAAAGTATAAAATAAAAAAGGATGAAAACTTAAAATCAATATTATACACACACTTAGCTTAAAAAATCAAGTAATCAAATATCAGTGATACAAAAGGCCTAATAATGAAGAGCCCCACTCTCCAGAGGCAACTACTTTGAAAAAAACCTTTTTGGTTCAGATTTCCTGGGGCTGAACTCCATGTTCTAAATAATATGCTTATAGTGTTTATTTTTTGGTTTATCAACTTTAGACATTCTCTGTTGACTTCTTGCTATGACAGATGTTTTCAGTCCCACTTCTCACTACGACGGTCACTGAACTGGCGCCTCTCTGGGGTTCTGCCCAGAAGATTAGCCTTCCTCGCCCGCTGCACCCCCTCTGTGAGTATTCTGCTCTTCTCCCTCCACTGTGCCTAATCCACATTCCTCCATCCGTTTTCCATCTTTTCAGAACCATGGGCAATCTACCTAGGCTTTTTAAAAAATATTTTTAGTTAAAAAGTTATTTTAAAATTTCTTTAGAAAAGCTTATTTAATAAAGTTATTAGAAAGGAGAAGAGATAAACACATGTGCTCATGCTGGCACCTTGAATTGGAAGATAGATTAGAGGTTTGGGCCAAATTTTTTGGTTTCACTTTTTAAAAATACATGTAGTGTATGTGTTTTTAAGAGTTAGATATATTTACAATATTTTATCTTTTAAAAACAAATTGTAAATATTTTTCCATGTCATTAAATACTCTTTCAAAGTATTTTACATTGATACATAGCATTCTTTCATATGCAAATATTGATACCATAGGATTCCCCCAATTTTTGACTTCAGGTTGTTTTTATATTACAAATTATTTAAATTATAGCTAATGCTTCTGTGAATTTTCCTTATGAAAAATATTTACACATAATCTTTTATTATTTCTCTTAGGATAAATCTCTAGGAGTGGTTATTGCGGAATCAAAGAAGATAAAACATTTTTTGAGGTTCTTTTTTTTCTTTCAGTATTATTGAGATGTAACTGATATACAGCACTAAGTTTAAGGTATACAGTGTAATGCCTTACGTATATTGTGAAATGCTTATTACAATAAAAATAGTGAGCATTCATCGTGTTATATAGTTAACTTCAAAAAAAGAAAAATAAAGACTTTTTTCCCTTGTGATGAGAACTTTTAGGATCTGCTCTCTTAGCAACTTTCAAGTATACCATACAGCAGTCTTAGCTATAGTCATCATGTTGTCCATTACACCCCCAGTACTTACGTATCTTATAGCTGGAAGTTTGTACCCTTTTGAGCTTCCTAACAAATATCACCACTTACCTGCTAGGAAGGTTATAGTCCCACTATCACTGTACTAAAATTCCATTTTTTATTGCGTGCTTACTATCAGGGACTTCTAAAAATGTTTGATTCTGCAAGGTGAAAAGAAATAATTTTAGGGACTTCCCTGGTGGTCCAGTGGTTAGACTCCACGCTCCCAATGCAGGGGGCCCTGGTTCCATCCCTGGCAGGAACTAGATCCTGCACGCCACAACTAAAGATCCCATATGCCGCAAGGAAGATCCTGTGTGCCGCAACTAAGTGCCGGCGCAGCCAAATAAATGAATAAATAAATATTAAAAGAAAAAGATATAATTTTATTTTAAAAATTCCCAATAAAATTGAACACTTCTTGACAGTTTTGAATTGTGTGGGTTGCGGGGTGGGGGGCTTGTTTTAAAGGTTTGTAAGAGTAGTTGTTTGCCTTTTAATTTTTCTTTGGCTGCACCGAGCAGCTTGTGGGATTCCCTGACCAGGGATTGAACCCGGGCCTGGGCAGTGAAAGCACCAAGTCCTAACCACTGGACCACCAGGGAACTCCCAATGCCTTTTAATTTTGTATGGTGATTTTTGACATGGAAAAATTTTTTTCAGTTATCCAATTACTTAGGCTTTGCTGTGTTTTCTTTAACAGAATATTTCCTATTCCTAAGATCAGATAAGACTGTGGAAAATTTGAAGATAGCTTTGAAATGCATTGGGGGGGGCGGAGAAACTTATGACAACAGTTGATTTAGAAACACTTGGCCTCCTGCTTGTATTGAGAAAAATCTATCATGATAATTTAGATTTTGGATTGTTGTTGCTGCTTCTAAATATGATCAATTGCCTTGTGTTAAACAGAGTGTTAAATTATTAAACACTTCCATCAAAGTACAATGTACAAAGTTTTTTCTGTGTTTTTTTTAAGATATATGAGATGTTATTAGTACTAGTAACTCTGTGCTTGGGTAATCTGGCTAAACTAGTCTTTCCACCCAAAGGGCATGATACTTAATCTTTCTTTTAATGAGTCATGGAACTTGTCACTATTTGGCATAATTCCATTAGGAACTTCTACTGGTGATAGTTTAGTCATTTTGGGGAAAAATTAACTTCATTTTAGATTAAGAGAACTTTACTGAAATTTTAAGCTACTTATAAGTAGCAGCATTTTATAAAAATGTTTTTAAAAATACCTTTAAAAAAGCCTAAATGGCAAGGAACCAGGCTTCATAGTAAAAGTTATACTGGGAACAGAAAGATTGGTTTATGAATTGGCTGCAAAAGATAGATCAATATTATTTTGAAGGGATCCCTCTTTTTTGGGGTTATTGAAATCTTTAACCATTATAAAAATGTCTTGAATTTTCAGTGTATTAAAGTCTTTATTGAAATAAATTCCTATTCGTGAGCCGTGGATTAATTGTAGAGAGAGAGAGAGAAATCTCAGTCTCATGTCACCTGAAAGCAATTACTTACGTTTTTGGTGTATTTTTTTCTTCCAACCTTTTTACTGTATTTTGTAATCATATGTGTTACTCTACTTAGTAATATAAACATTTTTTATTTTGCTACACTGTTGTCTCCACTTTCATTCTCAATGTGGCACAAGAGCTCACCAAGTGGCAGTCACGTAATTTTTTGTTCACACTCTTTTTTTGAAAAAGTTTAGTTAAACTCCAATTTTCCATGTAGGTGCTTAGGTTTCCTTTATAAGTTTGAGTAAATATATAAGTGATTTCAGGATTGTCTCATGGATTCTAGGGGGGAGGGGAGGAACTGATGTAGAGGAATGAAAATGGAAACAAAGAAGCAAAGCACAACAGCATCCTTTTATTTTGTTTCACCTCCACGCCACCCCCACCCCACCCCCCCGCCCCCAGTAGTCTGGGTGCAAGGCAGTGAATTCGGACCAAAATCTTAAGCTTTACTGTGTCTCTTGTTAGCTAAAATAATTTGTGAATTCACTTGACGTTTATTATGCCCATCAGAGCTGGTATGTGTAAGGTACTAAAGTGCTTTTACAAAAAAGAAAAATCAGTATGTCCGTATTTTGAAGAACGTAAAATAATTGCAGCTTGTACATTTACTTAAATAATTAATTTGTGAAAAGTATTTCTAGTTGTGTGTGTTTTGTTTTTTTAAATCAAGACTAATTTATCTTCATGTTCTGGCTCTCAGCTGGGAGAACCAGACTAGCCATTCTTTTTCTAGTCCAGGCTTTGAGTTCCCACTCCATAAAAATGATGACTGGCAACTTGGTGGAATTTGATATCCCTCACAAACCTAAGAAGTCTGTTAGGTGGTCCATTTGGAGTTGTTTTTTTTTTTTTTTTTTTTTTAAATTAATTAATTTATTTATTTATTTTTGGCTGTGTTGGGTCTTCGTTTCTGTGCGAGGGCTTTCTCTAGTTGCGGCAAGTGGGGGCCACTCTTCATCACAGTGCGCGGGCCTCTCACTATCGTGGCCTCTCTTGTTGCGGAGCACAGGCTCCAGATGCGCAGGCTCAGCAGTTGTGGCTCACGGGCCTAGTTGCTCCGCGGCATGTGGGATCTTCCCAGACCAGGGCTCGAACCCGTGTCCCCTGCATTGGCAGGCAGATTCTCAACCACTGCACCACCAGGGAAGCCCTGGAGTTGTTTTTTATATACATGTCGTTAACAATGAGAATGAGAGTTTTGGCTTACTTGAACCTCACACAGACTAAAGTGGCCCTTTCATTTAGGAGAAGCTCCACAGAAAACAAGGGAGAAAGGGTTCCCACATAGGAAGAGAAGGGCAGATTTGTTTTCAAAGGTCACATATTAAGGCAAGGATAGCAAATGTCTCATCATGTGTTCATTTGGCTGGAGTGGCTCCTGAGTACTACATCGAGAAATTTTGAGCTCCATGATTGGTTTTTGTTTTATTTTTTAAAAAATTTATTTATTTATTTATTTGGCTGCACCAGGGTCTCAGTTGTGGCCTGGGAGATTTTTTAGTTGAGGCATGCATGCGGGATCTAGTTCCCTGACCAGGGATCGAACCCGGGCCCCCTGCATTGGGAGTGCAGAGTCTTAGCCACTCACTGGACCACCAAGAAGTCCCCCATGATTGAATATTAATGGTGCCTTCCTTGAGTGTGGACCACATCAAAAGTGTGAGAGTGATTAAGAGCAGTGATATCCTCAATCTGTACTTCAGGATCTGTCACACAAAGCAGTAGGAAGATGACTGGCTTCTGTTTGAGGTGTTACCCATTTATCTAATTTGTATGTTTGGACTGTTTTTTGTTGTGATAAAATACACATAAAATTGATCGTTTTAACCATTTTTAAGTGTATAGTTCAGTGGCATTAAGTACATTCACACTGTTTTGTAACCATTACCACTATTTCCAAAACTTTTTCATCATCTCAAATTGAAAAACTCTGTACCCACTAAACAATTTAACCCATTCTTGCCTTTCACTGGCCCCTAATAACCACCATTCTACTTTCTGTCTCTACGAGTTTGACTACTCTAGAGACCTCATGTAAGAATCACAAAGTATTTGTCCTTTTGTGTCTGGCTTGTTTCACTTACCATAATGTTTTCAATTTTCATCCATGTTGTAGCATGTTTTCATGCTACAGTCTATGTATGTTGTTTACCCATTCATCTACCAATGAACACTTGGGTTGTTTCCACATTGTTTGGCTATTGCAAATAATGCTGTGCTTAACGTGGGTATACAAGTATCTGTTTGAGTCCCTGCTTTTAAATTCTTTTGGGTATATACCCAAAAGTAGAGTTGCTGGATCATATGGTAATTCAATTTTTAATTTTTTGAGGAAATGCTATACTGTCTTCTACAGTGGCTGCACTACTAAACATTCCCACCAGCAGTGCACAGGGCTCCAGTTTCTCTGTGTTCTTGTTAACACTTGCTATTTTGATTTGTTTTGATTTTTTTTAAAAACAAGAGCCAACCTAACAGTTATGAAGTGGTATCTTGTAGTTTTGATTCATTTGATTTCTCTGATGAATAGTGATACTGAGCATCTTTTCATGTTCTTCTTTCTTTTTTAAAATTTATCTTGGCTGCACTGGGTCTTCGTTGCTGCGCGCGGGCTTTCTCTAGTTGCGGAGAGCGGGGGCCACTCTTTGTTGCGGTGCGCGGGCTTCCCACTGGGGTGGCTTCTCTTGTTGCGGAGTACGGGCTCTAGAGTGCAGGCTCAGTAGTTGTGGCACACGAGTTTAGTTGCTCCGTGGCATGTGGGATCTTCCCGGACCAGGGCTTGAACCCGTGTCCCCTGCATTGGCAGGCGGATTCTCAACCACTGTGCCACCAGAAAGCCTCATCTTATGTTCTTATTGGCCAACTGTATGTCTTCTTTGGGAAAATGTCTACTCAAGTCCTTAAATTTATGAGGTTTGTATATTCTGGATATTAATCCCATGTCAAGATATGCGATTTGCAGACTTCTCCCATTCTGTGGGTTGCCTTTGATGCACAAGTTTTAAATTTTGATAAGTCTAATTTATCTATTGTTTTCTTTTTTTAATTATTATTTTCTTTATTATTATTTTTTCTTGGCTGCGTTGGGTCTTTGTTTCTGTGCGAGGGCTTTCTCTAGTTGCGGCGAGCGGGGGCCACTCTTCATCGCGGTGCGCGGGCCTCTCACTGTCGCGGCCTCTCTTGTTGCGGAGCACAGGCTCCAGACGCGCAGGCTCAGTAGTTGTGGCTCACGGGCCTAGTTGCTCCGCGGCATGTGGGATCCTCCCAGACCAGGGCTCGAACCCGTGTCCCCTGCATTGGCAGGCAGATTCTCAACCACTGCGCCACCAGGGAAGCCCAATCTATTGTTTTCTTATGTTGCCTGTTCTTTTGGTTTTCATATCCAAGTAATTGTTGCCAAGTCTAATGTCATGAAGATTTCCCCCTATGTTTTCTTCTAAGAATTTTAGAGTTTTAGTTTTAGCATTTATGTCTTTGATTCATTTTGAATTAATTTTTGCATCTTATGTGTGGAAAGAGTCCAACTTCATTCTTTTGCATGTGGATATCCAGTTTTCCCAACACCATTTGTTGAAAAGATTGTCCTTTCCCCATTGAATGGTCTTGACACCCTTGGCAAAAATCATGTGATGATGTATGCAAGGGGTTTTTCCTGGGCTATTATTTTATTCTGTTGTTCTATGTTTGTTTTTATGCCATACTACACTGTTTTGATTCTTGCAGCTTCGTAGTAAGTTTTGAAATTAGAAAATGTGAGTCCTACAACTTTGTTCGTTTTTAAGATTGTTCGAGGAAAAGATTCAGTTGTTTAAAGGTTTCTCTCTCTCTGAAATTTTAAAATTACTTCTCAGTCTGTTTTACTCTTATGCTGTATAGTCGTATCTACAGAATAGTGTATGTGTGTATGATGTATGCAATATAAAACATGTGCAGTTTAAAGAGTTGTTATAAAGCAAGGTATAGCTACTACCCAGGTGAAGAAATAGTTGTGCGAAGTTTTTTTTTTTCTTTTATTAACTGATTTATTTTTGGCTGCGTTGGGTCTTCATTGCGGCGAGCGGGGGCTACTCTTCGTTGCGGTGCGCGGGCTTCCCATTGTGGTGGCTTCTCTTGTTGCGAGGCGCAGGTTCTAGGCGCGCGGGCTTCTGTAGTTGTGGCACGTGGGCTCTAGAGCGCAGGCTCAGTAGTTTTGGCACACGGGCTTAGTTGCTCCACGGCACGTGGGATCTTCCCGGACCAGGGGTCAAACCTGTGTCCCCTGCGTTGGCGGGCAGATTCTCAACCACTGCACCACCAGGGCAGTCCTGTGTAAAGTTTTAAAACCACTGAACTAGAGCATGGACAATCAAGTGATTCTGTCGGACGAAGTAAGAAAACAGAACCATGTTTCTCAGGATGCACTGGGAAGAATACTATATTGGGGATGTGTTATTAGTTAGGGGATTGGAGCCGTGGGGACACAGGAGGACAGGATTTCCTAGAGCATGGTGGTGTAGCTAGAGTAGGGAACCTTTTCTAAACCTGAAAATACTTTGCTCTGGAGACGAGTCAGTTAGCAACTAAATTTGTAGTCTGTTTTGACCAGGATTAAGAGGGAATAGGTTAAGAGTAATGTAGCTAGAAAGCAGTGCCTATTAAAGCTGAGTCATAATGTAATAAGAATTGAAGCTATTTTGAAACCCAAAGTAAGTTGATCTTGTCTTTCCTAATCACTACTGTCAAAACCCCAAGCTCTTTACATAATTATAGTCAAGTGTGATTGTATATCCAGTTGGATTGCCTAGATTTAAATGTCATTTTGGCAAAATATAATGGTAGGTACTTAATAATTATTAAATATGTTTAGCATGGTTCTTATATAAAGGGTTTAAACTTAGGGTTCATATGTTGTAGCAGTCAGGTGAGTTTTTGTATCTTCCTTCCCCCACATAAATGGCTCCCTTTGAGCCTCTTAAAATATAGTTGAGTTATAAGGACAAACATAATTCATACAGCTAGAATGTGGCAAATTCACTAATACAAAATACCAGGGAGCACAGATGAGAAGGTTAATTTACATTCCTGATTTGGGAAGGTTTATAGGAGGATCTGACATTTGAACCAGCCCGTTAAGATTTGGTAGACTTTCGGGAGCTCCCTGGCAGTCCAGTGGTTAGGACTTGGTGCTTTCACTGCTGTGGCCCAGGTTCAATCCCTGGTGGGGGAACTAAGGTCCTGCAAGCCTTGTGGTGCGGCCAAAAAAAAAAAGTTTGGTAGAAGTATGAATTACTGTTTAAGTATAGGGGATTGGCATTAGTAAAAAGAGGGAGGGGATATGATTTAGGAGTATGAGTATGATGGTGTGTATATTCAGAGGAGGGAAGGATGTAAAGTAAGAGATAAAGAAGGAAAGCTTTCTTTTGAGGTCAGATCATAGAGGAACATGAGTGCTGGGTTAAGGACCAAACTTTTGTCCAAGAAAGATCAATCTGGTGACAGTTTGTAGGTCAGATTATTGGGGAAGATACTGGAAGTTAGGGTCATTTAGTAGGCTAGTTGGATGTAATGGGTGAAGAAGAGGGAGGAATAGGGAATGATTGCCAGGTTTCAAGGTTGGATGACTAAGGGGAAATAATGAAAGTCAGGTGGATGAACAGGTTTGGCGGGGACGATGAGCTTAGGTTGAGGTCCTGTTGGGAAATGGATTCTGAAGCTCATGAGAGGTAAATTTGGAGGTAACACCCCACACAAGGTAATACTTGAAGCCTTGGTGTGTGCAAGTACCTAAGAGTAGATTGTTGGACAAATAGAAAAGGGCAAATGATGGGTTACTCTTGGAAGGCTGTGTTTGGGGGGCAGGTGGAGGAAAAGGAGCCATTAAAATGCTGAGAAGTGGTGTTCAGAGAGGGAGGAGAAAACTAGGAAAGAAAGAGGGGAGTCATCAAAGCCTGAGGGAGGAAAGTCTGAGGGGAAGTGGGAGTGTAAATCACAGGCTCAGGTTGTGTTTGGAGTGTCAGTGATTCAGGGAAGTAGAGGATGAGAAAGGATTGAGACGGAGCTAAATTTTAGAGGGAGAGTTTGTCTAAGAAATTTGGTTATATACCATGAGAGAGTGAGAGGATCAGAAAGCCTTTTTAAAAATTGTGGTAAAATATATGTAACATAAAACTTACCATTTTAACCATTTTGAAGTGTATGGTTTAGAGGCATCAAGTGCATTGATGTTGTACAGTGTTAGAGTAGGGAAAATGATGAGGCAGAACGTTGCTTAAATATTTTTTGGTTTGATAAGTTGTCAGACTATTGTCTTTCCCATCTTGTTCAAAAAGTAGTTTACAGTGGCTTATCACCATTTGATATACTATAGTTTATCTTTCCCCATCAGCCTGAAAGATCCTTGAGACCCTTTTGTCTCAAGAGCAAAGAGAGCAGAAACTATTTTGTTCATTGTTATATCGCCAATGCCTAGCACATACTTAAATAAATATTTGAATGAATGAATAAATTCCAACAAGTTGACATCAATTAGAAGTGAGAATGAAAGGAAAAAAATGGATACAGGCATAAAGTATTCATTAGAATTAGCTTTACTAAAAATACATACGAGGGCTTCCCTGGTTGCGCAGTGGTTAAGAATCTGCCTGCCAATGCAGGGGACACGGGTTCGAGCCCTGGTCTGGGAAGATCCCACATGCCGCGGAGCAGCTGGGCCCGTGAGCCACAGCTACTGAGCCTGCGCGTCTGGAGTCTGTGCTCCGCAACAAGAGAAGCCACGACAATGAGAAGCCCACGCACCGCGATGAAGAGTAGCCCCTGCTTGCTGCAACTAGAGAAAGCCCGCGCACAGAAACGAAGACCCAACATAGCCAAAAATAAATAAATAAATTTATTTAAAAAAAAATACATACGAAATAATTCTTTGTACTTATCACTGGTGTAAACTGGCTCTTAAGTTTCTCACAGCCAAAGTGTAAAGGCAGATATGATCAGTTACACAACTCATGGTATAGATAAGATAAAAATAAAGCACACACTCTGAAGAAGCCTAAGTATTACTGAGATCAGAAAATTATTTCTCCTGAATTCCTTTTCTCATAAGAAAGGAATATAATATAATATACAGCATCCTCAAAAAACATCCTTACCGTTAATACAGAAAAAAATAACCTTCAGTATGGGAGGAAAACAGTTGGGATAATTTTAATCATATTTTAAGATTAAACCTAGACTTTATGTTGACAGTAGCAATGCTAAAAGTAGATGGTCACTAGAGACATTTAAGAAACGTCAGGGATGATGAATAGATGGAATAAATGAAAAGAGTAGGGCATGGTTGAACATGATAAGTCTGGAACCTGCACAGTTGATTCAGAAAATGGGGAAGTTGAGAACGAAAGAATGTATAGGATGAAAATAAACTCAATGCTCTTCCTGCCTTGGAAATAGCTTTATTTTCTGATTACAAAAAGATTGTATGCGGGAATTCCCTGGTGGTCCAGTGGTTAGGACTCCGTGCTTCCACTGATCAGGGAACTAAGATCCCACAAGCTGAGCTGCGTTCCCCGCCCCACCCCTCAAAAAAGTATGTTTTACAAAAAGTGCCCCCCTCCAGACTTTTTCAGAAAATACTAAAAAAGTACATAGAAAAAAACATTCCACATTTTTTTTTTTTAATTTTTTTTTTTTTATAGCTACTTTTTTATTTTTATTTATTTATTTATTTTTGGCTATGCTGGGTCTTCGGTTCGTGCGAGGGCTTTCTCTAGTTGCGGCAAGTGGGGGCCACTCTTCATCGCGGTGCGGGGACCGCTCTTCATCGCGGTGCGCGGGCCTTTCACTATCGCGGCCCCTCCCGTTGCGGGGCACAGGCTCCAGACGCGCAGGCTCAGTAGTTGTGGCTCACGGGCCCAGCTACTCCGCGGCATGTGGGATCTTCCCAGACCAGGGCTCGAACCCGTGTCCCCTGCATTAGCAGGCAGATTCTCAATCACTGCGCCACCAGGGAAGCCCACATTCCACATTTTAGGTATTGCATTTTCAAAGTATACCAACAAAGAATTTAGGTTAACATCCCCTTCAGTTTTTCTTTATAAAAGCAATGTTCGTCTGACAAATTTTTCTTGTTTTATGAAATGAAAGTATAAGATGGCTTTCATTTCCCAAAAAAGATCTGTTTTCATTGAGATTACAAATTTGCTCTTCAGCACTACCATATTTATTAATAGCTTTCCGCAATTCACTGGGGGAAATTTGTTGTAGCCTCGCTATCAGAAGAAGCTGTTTTACCAATGATATTTAAATTTGTGCATTTTTGCACTGTTCTTAAACCTCTGAAATAATTCAGGACTTGCTTTGCAATGTAATAACTCTTCTACCGAATTCTCTTCTTCCTCCACTTTCACCTTCTTCATAATTTTGAAGATGCAAAATCCTACTGCTATATCCGCATAGTGCTTAGTGGCATACATGCCGATTATGGTTATAAATCTATTGTACCGAGTATTTCTCGGCTCTTCAGAAAGGCACCATGCCATGCCCAAGTCAATGTTACCTTCATTTTTCTTTCTCTTGGATAGAAATAAACACTGTCTTTTATATGGTGGAGGGGGGATGTGGTCATAGTCAAGCTCTTGTCTTACGGTTTTCTTCCCTTAATAAGCTTTATCACTTCCAACTTTTTTGTTTGACTGTATGTCCTTTTCTAGGCCTCTTATGCTCATCTGTATTTTTTTACAGGGCATCACATTTTCTAGAAGCCATTTTTACTCAGTGTGGAGAAAATCGCTATTATGCACAGTATGCCTTTCAGTAAAGGTATATTGCATGTACTCCATTTCTCATCAGGCAGCAGGGTTCTCTCCTTTTGCTAATGTGATTATACATACAAATAAAGTAAATAAATTGTGATTAGAATTAGAGAAACATATCAAGTAGTACCAACTTAAGGAAAGGTTTGAGGAGGAGTTTAAAGCATGATGGTGAGATATACCAGAAAGTGAATTAATAGCAATGTATCACTGCTGTTTTCACATAGTCACACGTGTTACCTCTCCTCTCTGGAAGAAATCTTGTATTGGAACTGGAATGGCCTGCTGCTTAGATTTATTTTTTTCTCCCTATGGCACGAGGGGGATTGGGCCTACTTAGAGGAAATAGTAGAAGAACCAGAAATCACATTGTTTTAATATGCATTTGAGTTAGAACATCTTACATTTATATTACCCATTCCAGTTTTTACTTTGTGCATTGCCTTTTTTGTCTTTGCAATATGAATCCACTTATGTGCACTAAGAGAAGATTAACGCTTGGTCATATGTTAGTAATTTTCCCCTGTCATTCAAGTGGTTACATTTCTATGCAGACAAAGCTGTCATTCTGATTTATGGACCCTCCCCCCTTTTCCTTTTTTTTGGCTGCACTGTGTGGCAGGCGAGTTCCCTGACCAGGGATGGAACCCGCGCCCCCTGCAGTGGAAGCTCAGAGTCTTAACCGCTGGACGGCCAGGAAAGTCACCTGACTTTTATGACTTTTGTGATTCATGTCTTGCTTAGTCCAGCCAAAAAATAAAAAAATATTTTAACTAAGTCATTTTGTTAAAATGTATATTATATATAAATGTTATATAAGTTTTGGATTTATTCCCCTCTCTACCAATGGACAATTCTGTAAATTCCCAAAGAGCCTGCTTTTGTCTAGCATGTTCCAATAATCTGTTTATTCTGGTTCCCACTTTATTTTAATTATGCTATTGTAAAAATTGTAAAGCTTCCTGTTTCATTTTGAGTCTGAGTCCAATATCAATATCTGACAGGGCACACAGAAACCCTCTGGACCAATCCCAGTTATAGATACCAGTGTCTTCAGTAAAATCTTAGCAAGTTGAAATCAACAAAATAGTATCGATAAATGACTAATGGGATTCTACTTAGGATTGCTAAGATAATGTGTTCCTATTACTACTCGTACTATATATTAATACATTAAGGAAGAAACAGTCCCTTGATTGTGATGAGTAATAATATACACATATGTTGAAAAGGCATTTGAAAAAATTTGGCTTCCACTCTTTACCTTAAAAAACAAAGCATGGGGGACTTCCCTGGTGGTCCAGTGGCTAAGATTCCGCATTCCCAATGTAGGGGGCCTGGGTATGATCCCTGGTCAGGGAACTAGGTCCCACACACTGCAACTCAAGATCCTGCATGCTGCAACGAAGATCCTGCATGTGGCAACGAAGATCCTAGGTGCAGCAACTAAGACCCGGCACAGCCAAATAAATAAATAAAAACCAAAAACAAATAAACCAGGATTTCCCTGGCAGTCCAGTGGTTAAGACTCCCCACTTCCAGTGCAGGGGACATGGGTTTGATCCCTGGTTGAGGAAGTAAGATCCCACATGCCATGGGCGGTGCGGCCAAAAAAAATTTTATTTAAATAAAAGCAAACCAAAGCACCCCCCCCCAAACAGACAAACAAACAAAAACCAAAAAAAAACCCAGAAAACAACCCCAAAGCAAAAAAATAACTTAGGACCTGCTTTAATGTATAAATAATAGTTGTTGGAAATTAGCAGTAATTACATGTATTTTAAAAGTGAGAAATAATAAAAAGATGTATATAACTACTGTTGTTCATATTTTTTGGTACTGTTCTATAGCCCGTGTAGGAAAACAAGACAAAAGCAAAACACAAATAATGGAAACAAAGATACCAAATATGTTGCCGAATGATGAATCCGCTTTAAAAATCCAGGAGAATCAACTGAAAGTTAGAAACAAGAGCAAAGGTAGATGTCTGAGTATAATATTTAAAATTGATAATTTTATTTAATAAAAGAATTATGAAAAAGATGAAAATCTATAAAAAAATAAATGACAAGAATAGCATGGCATTTCATTGTAATTAGCATATAAAATAAAACTCACCCCACGAGTGAAGTAAGTTACATTCTTGCCTACCAGATTAGAATACAAAATACTATTTGTAGCTGCAGTAAATTTAAAACAACTATAAATAGGGAATTTACTAATTAAAATTTAGCGCATATCCACAGTGAAATATTTTAAACTCTGGGATATATTTTATTTTATTTTTAAAATTAATTTTTATTGGAGTATAGTTGCTTTACAATGTTGTGTTAGTTTCTGCTGTACAGCAGCAAAGTGAATCAGTTATACATATACATAATATCCCCTTTTTTAGATTTCCTTCCCATTTAGGTCACCACAGAGCATTAAGTAGAGTTCCCTGTGTTATACAGTAGGTTCTCATTAGTTAATCTATTTTTTACATAGTAGTATATATATGTCAATCCCGTGGGATATATTTAAATTTATAGAAACAATTAAAAAATATGTGCTTACCTGTTCTTCATTTATGAGGAAGACTATGAAAGGACTTCTGCTTAGAGTGCAAGTAAGCACAGGATGGGTATGCATTTTCATAATTAAAAACTAAATTTGACTAAGCTGTCATTCAGATTGATAATGCACTAACACGTAGCTTTTGTTTTCTTTTTTTTTAATATGAAAGAGTTAAGGACACAGCAAGAGAATTTTGACTTTTGCCTGCTAGTATATAAGTCAGATTTGTATAATGAATCATTGGCTCCTGTCTTAAGTAAATGATGAGAGTTTGGATGTTGTAAATATCAGGTGCATTTGGCCCTAAATATCACACAGTCTTGTAACTTTGTGTTTAGAGTTTATCAAGGAAATGAGATTGGAAGGGGACCTCATGTGGTTCAATCAGTGTGTTATCCTAACCTTCATCTGATAGCATATGTTGCTGCATCTCATTTCTTTATGAAATTGTTTTCTTTCATTCTTTTAAAGCCAGTGGAATGCAGTTAAGCCAAATCACTAGTTAGCATAGGAAACATTTTCTGTTGGCTTTGAAGCCAGCTCCTTTTCTTAGATTGCCTTAAGAACTACTTAAACTTTCCATCTAGATGGTCAGTGACCATCTACCTCTAGCCTCAGTGCTTCTTTCTTTTTCATTTTCTGGGTTTAAGTCCAGTTTTCTCATGTATTATTTTAGGGATCTGTCCTTCCCTTCAGTTGGAAATAGTCTAATGTTTGACTGTCTATCAGTCGTTTTATCTGGGCTATATGTAATTTTTGTTTTAAGTTTCTATCATAGCTATAGATACACTGTAAAGCTACTGGAGACTTTGAAATACTTGTGTGTGTGTACAGGCAAAATCAACTTTTATTAAAAAAAGACTCACTGTCAGTAAGCTCTTCTTTCTTTTCTCTTTACCTAAAACAAGCATTTCCCAATCATAAAAACAAGGCTGTGTTGTTTGGCTGCATTGGTCTTCGTTGCTGTGCACGGGCTTTCTCTAGTTGCAACGAGTGGGGGCTACTCTTCGTTGCGGTGCGTGGGCTTCTCATTGTGGTGGCTTCTCTTGTTGTGGAGCACGGGCTCTAGGTGCACGGGCTTCAGTAGTTGTGGTACGTGGGCTCAGTAGTTGTGGCACGTGGGTTCAGTAGTTGTGGCTTACGGGCTCTAGAGCACAGGCTAAGTAGTTGTGGTGCACAGGCTTAGTTGCTCCGCAGCATGTGGGATCTTCCCGGACCAGGGCTTGAACCCGTGTCCCCTGCATTGGCAGGCGGGTTCTTAACCTCTGCGCCACCAGGGAAGTCCCTAGGGAGTTTATTTTTTAATTATTTAGGATGCTTTCTTTCTAGGTGCTCTGTATTCAATTTAGAAATTTATATATGTGTACAACAAGTGAGAGAATGGGACTATCAGTTTGAATTATTTTCTTTTCTTGGTAGATTTTAAGGTAAGTCAAACATTTTAAAAGGAAATGCTGTTATAGGCAAATAGGAAACCAAAGCCAGAATTCAGTGCCATAGTGGAAAGAAGCAGTGAATTTAGAGTTCAGTGACCTTCAAGTCCAGGATCTACCAATGGCTGGCTTTCAACTCTTGGGGAAAAGGTGGATTATTTAATAAAATGCCTTGGAACAACTGGCTTATCATACTGGCGTTAGGTGGAGGGGAGCTAGATTTATGTCTTTATGTTTACATAAATTATGAAAGGATCGTGATAGTTACTGATTACTTACAATGTGCCAACTGCTGGGTTAGACACCGTACGTGCATGAATGTGTTCCTCAAACACACCTTATGAAGTAGACACTGTTATCCTCACTTTACAGATGGAGGAACCTGCCCATGGTCAACAATTAGCCAATGGTTAAGATAAAACAAAAGATAAGATCATTAAAATAAAAGAAAGTAATCAAGAATGTTTTAGTCTGGGCTTGAGGGAGAGAGGCTTTTTTCTATGCACGACAAACCAAAGAGCTGTGAAAAAAGATTGACTTTTTAAAAAAACTTATACTCCTTGAACTTCTGTTTAGCAAAAAATTAAAAAATAACACAAATCCAAGAACGTTTTAAAACAAAAATGGCAGTTATAAAGAGCCATACAGCTTATAAAGCTCACCCAAATCAATAAGAAAAGGCTGAATCACTTAATGTAAAAAAGGGCAAAAAATACAAATAGGTAATGCATGTAGGAAGTATAAATTATCAGCTGTCAGCGGGAAAAGGATAACACCCAAGGCTGTGGAGAAATAGATACCTACAGTGTTTCTGGGACTATAAATTGAATTGAACTTTTGGTAGATGGTATGCATGTTCCTTTGACTCACAATTCAACTTACAGGAGCTTAGGTTCTAGGTATGCTTCCACTGATGTACAGGACAGTACAAAAAATTTTATGGCAGTATTATAAACGAATGAAGAGGGGGAGAAAGTATCTAATGTTCATACCATACTTAAGTGACTAAGGTATAAAATGATATGATCTTACTTTCTGTACTATGTGGTAGTATACTTAAAATCTGAAAGAATATAGAGCTAGTTATTAATAATGGTTATTTTTGAAGGATGAGGAGGTAGAGTGATTGCTTACAATTTATTTTCCTGTGTTATTTTAGAATAAATGGCTTTTTTCATAATTTAAAGAAAAAGTTAAAAAGAAACCAAGCACTTAGTAATAACCATCACCTACGTTTGATGAACATCATTCCAGATATTTTTAATGCATATATAATGAATGTAGAGATAGGAAGTTATATGCATGCCGTTTATAAAATTTTAATTAAATTGGTTGCATTTGACTGAAAAAAGAAACTAAGATACTATTACAAACATGATTGATGTTTGTTACTACAAGAAGGAATGAATTCCTAAAATAGTCCTAAAACCGAGAGAAGAAAATTACAAAAACCTCTAAATAGTTTTGAGTCTCTTTTAGTACAACCCATTGACGTATTGATAAACCAGGATAAGGGAATAAACACATGCATAAATTCTTTCTTCCCTTTCTTCCTTTCTCCTGACTACCTACCTACCTATTTTTATTTTATTTTATGTTATTTATTTTTTGGTTAGACCTATTTTAACATTATCAGGATTTATAATATGTTTTTAAAAGCTTATAACCATTCATGGTTGTTTAGTTTTAGTCATGTATTTAAACGGTCAGTAAGTACATTGGTCTTTTCACCTTGATTTTTCTATTACAGCAGTCTTTAATTTCCCAGCAGTTATTTCAAGAAGTGAAATAACTTATTAAGTCCTTAAGTTCACAATACTTGTGAGAGCTTAATGCCATCCTGTTTCTACCCCTTCTTTATGTTTCACATTTTTTGTATCACACTTTTCCTCAGAATTTTGTGATTATTCATTCAGTGTTCCTGAATTCCCTGTTGTGGAAGAATCTTGAGGCCAACCAGATTCTACCTACTCGCCTACGTTTGACTTGATTTTTTTCTGTCTGGATGCTCATGATACTGTTTTGCTTTAAAGCTCAGTACCTCTCATTTGACAGATGTTTTGGTGGTGTTTATTTTGTACCAGTTTTTTTGTGGGTTGTAGAGTATGTTTTCAGCCTGCATATTTAGTTATTTATTACAGGAGAGTTTCATATATTTATTTATGACATTTTAATATTATCTCTTCAAGAGTATCAATTTAACTTTAAGTATATCTCCTTAATCTATTATCTTTACTCTGTTCAACATGTAATTGTTTACCTTTTCATTTAAGGTGTATTTCCTTTTTTGGGGGGGGAGACGCTGCTGCCCTCCCAGGGACTATGGTGGGTGGGGGTGGAGCAGCAGGTGTGCCTCATCTTTGTTTCTGGGAACTCTCTCAGTTCTGGCTTCTGACACCGGGATCCTTATAGGCAGCAGCTTTTAAAAAAAATATTTTTAAAGATTTATTGTTTGTTTATTTATTTCATTTATTTTTTGGATGCGTTGGGTCTTAGTTGCGGCACGCGGGATCTTTGCGGCACGCGGGCTCTTTGTTGTGATGCGTGGGTTTTCTCTTCTCTAGCTGTGGCACACGGGCTCTAGAGCGCAGACTCATTAGTTGTGGCGCACGGGCTTAGTTGCCCCGCAGCATGTGGGATCTTAGTTCCCTGACCAGGGTTCGAACCCGAATCCCCCTGCATTATAAGGTGGATTCTTTACCACGGGGCCACCAGGGAAGTCCCATTTAATGTGTATTTCTTTTTTTTTTTTTTTTAATTTTATTTATTTATTTATTTATGGCTGTGTTGGGTCTTTGTTTCTGTGCGAGGGCCCTCTCCAGTTGCGGCAAGTGGGGGCCACTCCTCATCGCGGTGCGCGGGCCTCTCACCATCGCGGCCTCTCTTGTTGTGGAGCACAGGCTCCAGACGCGCAGGCTCAGTAGTTATGGCTCATGTGCCCAGTTGCTCCGCGGCATGTGGGATCTTCCCAGACCAGGGCTCGAACCCGTATCCCCTGCATTGGCAGGCAGACTCTCAACCACTGCGCCACCAGGGAAGCCCCTAATGTGTATTTCTTAAAGTTATGACCATGATTTGTTTTTACTTGTTTTTTATCCCCCCCCGCCCCCCCAATTTTTAAATTTCTGAAATGACTGTAATCCCTGTCTTTGTTCTTTTCTAAACTCTTATAGTTTGCCTTTCAGGTTTCTGTTCGTTTATAATATCTTCTTTCATATTTCTGTAATTTCTTTGAGGCTGTTTTTCTAAAGTCTTCCTGGGTTTTGATGTGTAGTATTAGGTGGTTGCAGAGAGCTCGAAGTGAATTGGAATGGAGATTCGAGAACCTCATCATCGTGTTAGGGGAATTTTGATGGTGACACTGTTCATGCAAGTGATTATAACAGGGGATGGTACGGAGATGTAGACTTCACTTTGAGGTTGCTGAAACCTGGAGAAATACAAAAGAAAGCACATTCCAGGGACTTCCCTGGTGGTCCAGTGGTTAGGACTCTGCGCTTTCACTGCCATGACCAGGGTTCAATCCCTGGTCGGAGAACTAAGATCCTGCAAGCTGTGACATGCCCCCCTCCAACCCGCCGCCCCCCGCCCCCCGCAAAAAAAAGAAAGAAAAAAAAGCACATTCCATGTATTGATACATGAAGCAGAGCAACTTGCCTAGTTTTATACAAAACAAACAGATAAGGAGATAAGAGCTACTAGAAAGGAAAATCAGCATGGGGTGAAGTGGTTAATGATTCTCACCCTCAGCAGTTGGTGGCAGAGTGAATAGATTACCCCATTCATCTGCCTTTGGGGGTGATCATACCCTGCCAGCCCTGCTGAGAACTAATTGTAGCCCCTGTGTAATGTGACTGAGGGTAAAGGAAAGCTAGGAACCACTGCTATACGGTATTAGAGGGGAAACTGACTAGAGACCAACTGGGACATAAGCTTAAAAATACGACTCTTTGAATGGAGAAAAGGGTACTCTTAGTTGGAAGCGACAGGAATTGAACTAGAATAAGTTTAGACAAAAAAGGAAAAATGACCCTTAACCAAATTTATGGAAGAGGGCAGGTACCAGGTTTAAGGAACTAGAATTCTGTTACGACCTCTCTTCTTGTTGCTTACTTTTGTTTATTTGACTTCATTTTGGCTTCATTTTCACATATCTGTTTTCTCCTTGAGATTTGAGCTGTGGCTATTGGCAGCTCTCAGGCTCCCCCATGGATTGGGGCTCCCTTTGTTTAATTCTGATTTTAAAAATCCTCAGCGAGATCTCATTCTTTTGACTTGTCAGGTATTCATTCACTCATTTTTATGGCCCTGGGGTATGGGGTACAGAATAAACAACACCAAAACAAGCAGTTCAGTGTGATGTTCAGGGGTGGATAGTATTTCCAAAAAGAAGTATTTAAGGTATGGCTTGTTCTTGAGATTCTAAAGAACATTGTATTCATTTTATTTTATTTTTTTTAAATTTATTTATTTATTTTTGGCTGCATTGGGTCTTCATTGCTGCATGCAGGCTTCCTCTAGTCGCGGCGTGCCGAGGCCAATCTTCATTGCGGTGCACGGGCTTCTCATTGCCGTGGCTTCTCTTGTTGCGGAGCATGGGCTCTAGGCACGTGGGCTTCAGTAGTTGTGGCGTGCGGACTCAGTAGTTGTGGCTCTCGGGCTCTAGAGCGCAGGCTCAGTAGTTGTGGTGCATGGGCTTAGTTGCTTCGCGGCATGTGGGATCCTCCCCGACCAGGGCTCAAACCCTTGTCCCCTGCATTGGCAGGCGGATTCCCAACCACCACGCCACCAGGGAAGTCCCTGTATTCATTTTATAGCCTGTAGTCTAATGAGCAATTTCAAAGGAGGAAAATGGACAGTTGACATTTATTGTACTCTGAGATGGACAGTGTTTTGCATATTACAGTATTGCTCATCTGTCCTGCAACACTGCCATGGGTTTTTTACTGTGCTTTACAGATGAAGAAAGTGACACTCAAAAGAAGAGAAATTACTTGTTTAAGATGCTAAGGGTAGTGAGAGAGGTTGGCATTCAAACCCAGGTTTGACTGACATAATACCATACTCTGTGCCAAACTATGGCCCATATTTTCTCTTGTGAGATGAAATTCACAAGTGTTGTGTCCGCCCCCCTCCCCCCCACGCATCGTGTCTTTATCAAATTATTTCTAAAAAATAAGTGAGAAGTTTATATAAAACCGTAGACTATAGTGTCAAGGTGTAACATTTTATGTACTGTGGGGAATTCCTGCCACAGCAAATCTTGTCAGAGATACGAGCTGCTGCTGCTGTATTTAAGCACAAGCAACAACATACTCAGGACTTACTGTTGAAGAGCCCTTAGGTAGTAAGTGTTTGAAGAGGATGTAAGCAAGGTGAAACATTGCAGGCAGCAGAACTTCCTTAAGTGCTATTTTAGGAATGTGGTCTGGAATTCTGCCAAGCAAATCCTTTCAGAAGCATGTTGGCAAAATCTTTGCAAGATACGATCTCTGACCTCTTCTGCTTGTCTGTTCCATATTCCTTATGTTTTAGAAGCACAGTGAAAGAAATTCATCTAGGTTGAAAATGTTTTGGATTAGGAAATCAGCTAGCCCTACCTAGCCCTGGCTTATGACATAGTGTAAAGAAAAAATTTCTGATTTTAAGCAAACTTATAAAGTTTACCAGAAATCTGTAAAGGTGATTTAATTGATGCATTTTAAAAAACTTGAGAGGAAATATGAACAAACCTTTGGTTGTTTGCTGATACATCACTTTTTTCGATATTGATTAGTTAATGGACGTTTGCAAGACAGGAATATTTTCCCAGTTAATTTTGGTGACTTGGTTTCTGGCGATGTGTGTTTTAAAGTAATATGGCAGTTTATTCCTCTGATAATAAGGTCAAAATTATTTTGACAAACCATCTCAATACTTAGGAAGAGTAATTAGATAGTGTCTGGATAAACGGTTCTATCTGAGATTTCAGCAGTTCAAAATGCAGCCAGCATAAAAATAGTCACTTTACAGAAATGCACCTTACAGCCAGCTGTGTGTTACATAAATAAGCTTGACAGGAATGCACATTCCCCAGAGCAGGAGACTACAACCATTGAGACATAAAGGAACATCATTTCTAGACTATAAATAACAGTTTGTTTTTAGCTTTGTAGCTGTTAGACTTAGTCAACTCTTGGTCTTGGCAAAGTGTATTTACAGTTAAAGTAGCTTATTTTCTTAATAGCCAAGTATAAAATGACATACTTGGGTCTTTGAATGTTGTTATTTTGAGACACCTTATATTTTTGCTAAGGCTCAGTGAAGGTTTATTTTCACATGATCAACAAAATACTGTAAACCATTATTTTAGACTACATTAAAACTGGTGGGGTTTTTTTTTTTTGCATTTAAAAAAACTTTCATGGAGAAAAAAATTTAAACATATAATAATACCAAAGTAGACTGACTATACAGCAAACCTCCATGTGCTCACCTAGCCTCAACAGTTATTAGGTCACAACCACTCTTGATTGATCTGTCTCTGCCCCGTCCCTTGTGATTTTGAAGCACATCCCAAACATCATCATCGTTTGTCTGTAAATATTTCAGTAACTCTAAAGATTCATGTATCTCTAAAAAAAAAATGGGAGTAAAAAACCAACACATTATCATTACCACACTTGAAAAAATTAACAATAATTTAATATTGTTAGATCTAGTCAGCCTCTAACTTTGTGCACATGTCATACATTATTTAAAAGTTTAAATTCAGTCCGCTCTGTTGTTTCCTGTTGCAGTATATTTATTGAGGATTCTAGGCCTTGCTTTTTAGAATTTTCCAAAGTATAGATTTTGCTAATTGTGTCTCGGGAATGTTCTTAAACATATTTCTCTGTATTTTCTATAAATTGGTAATTGTGTCTAGGGGTTCTGGTGAGATCAGGTGAGATCACTTCGTAAGTGGTGGTTTATTTATCAGGAGACATTAATGTCTGGTTGTCCTTTCTAAAATGCCTAGGTTAAAATGAAAAAATGGCAATGTTTCAATAATTTTTCTTTTTTTTTTTAACATCTTTATTGGAGTGTAATTGCTTTACAATGTTGTGTTAGTTTCTGCTGTATAACAAAGTGAATCAACTATATGTATACATATATCCCCATATCCCCTCCCTCTTGAGCCTCCCTCCCATAATTTTTCATTTTTTAACTGCACCATTTCTATAGAGAGATAACTCATTTGATCAAATAGTAGTTACTGTTTGATTTCCTGACAATACCGTTTGTATAGAAAAGGAAGAATGAATCTTGATTCTTTTGCCTTTTTTTTAAAAAATTCATTTTCAAAATAACAAAATGGTTTATTAGCATCCTGTAATGGGACCAATTAGTTTGTTGTTTTTTAAGTCACTGTTTTTAAACTCATGGGTTGAAACATATGTTTCAGTCCTTTGTGGTTATTAACTGTTGATACTCAGATTGTCCCATATTGAGCCAGTGGGAATCTCTTCAAGTTGGCTGAGTACTTTTAACAAGACGATAGTATTATTTGATAGCTTCCTTTTTATCTGGTATGAGATGATCCTAGAACATTTCCTACCCCAGACCTGGAATCAGCCATTTTTCTGAAGAGCCCTGCTCCCGTTAAGTATAACTCATATTTGGAGACCATGTTCTGGGCACTAGGGATGCTCATTGCTACAGAGTTGTCATTTTTCTCGACCTTTTTAGTGGACAGAGCTCAGCATTTTTAAAGCTATAGCTTTATATCGTGAATTCACATCGATACTTCTGATTCAGATTCAGGACTGTAGAGTTTTTACTTTTCATATGTGCTCCCCATTCTCTTTTAGTCTTATTCTTAAATAATGACTATCATAGCAAGCCTGCTCATGCATTATTTTCCATTACTTATACCTATCTAAGTCATTATTCTCAAGGACATTACCTTGTCCTTGATTTCTTTTTTAATTCATGGTTTGTAGACCATTTTGGCCCACAGTGATTTCCAGATTCACAGCATGCATACATAACTTTCATTTAACAATCACTGGCACTTTGGGATTTACTGAGTTTTAAAAATTGAATTATTATGTACAGCATGCCATTACTAGCATCCCAGAAGTCTCTTTCATTCTTCATCCCGTATACCACTCTCATTCACCACTCTGAAAGAAAAAGAAGAAAAGATGATATTGTTCTGATTTCTAATATTATTGATTAGTTTTGTGTGCTTTAGAACTTTAAAATTTTGTTTTAGCATTTGTGATATGAGGGAAAGAGAGCTCTTTCTAGCTCTTTCCAACTCTACTTGTGTCCAGGTAGCATTCAGAAAAAATGTATCTTTATCTTTGTCACATTCAAAACTTCTCTGTAATACCTTAGGAATCTAAGAAGAAATCCAAGCATAGGCACTTCTTGGTTTAAATATTTATCTTAAGTAGGCTAGATTTTTGTGTTTGTTAGCAATTTCCATTTTCCCCCATTATGTCTTTACCCTTTGCATGTTTACTTTCTTTTGATTTACAGTAACTTTATTTGTATTAGGGATATTAGACTTTTACCTATTGTGCTGCAGATATTCTCTCCCAATCTCTCATTTGTATTTAAACTTTATTGTTGTAGTGGATTTAAAATATGTTGTGTAGTATAATCTGACTGTTGAGTTTTGTGTTCTGCTTAGGAAGGCCACCTCCACCCAAGAGTATGTTAAAAAATAAATCTGCATTTTTTTCCAGCTAAATTTTATTGTTTGTTTATATTTGGATACAAATACAGTATGAGGTATCTCTATTAACATTTAAATGTGATAGGATGTTTAAACATCTTTCGTTGGCCTTTCTCTTTAAAAAAAAAACCTCGAATTTCATCTACTTATGGCTACTACACTTTTCCATCACAAACTTCTAGAAAAAGTTTCCACCTGTATTTTTTCTGCTTCACCTTCTTTTTGTCAATTCAGTGTTGCTGGCATGGCCTGTCTCTGCCTTACCATTGCACTGAAACTAAATACTTAGGCCTAAGGCAGCCTTGCCCTTCTTTTAACTGAACCCAGTAGACTGAATTTAGACCCCCTCTTTCCTGAGCAGCATGTAATTATCGTTGTTGGTAACTTTCTCCTTGGAATGCATCTACTTTGGCTTCTTTGATCTAGCTTTTTCCTGGTTTTCTTCCTACTTCTATCACTTTTGTAGCCACTTCTTTTCTTTAATCCCCCCAATATTGGTATTCTCTAGAATTCCTTCAGTTAGATTCTCTACAGTTCACACTTCAGTCTCTTCCTTGGGTGATGCCATCAACTACTCTTATGGCTTCACTTATCAGCAATATTCTGATAACCCCAAGTCTCTATCTTTAGCTCAAATTTCTTTTTAAAACAATGTATTTAACGGTACTGATGAACCTAGTGGCAGGGCAGGAATAAAGATGCAGACGTAGAGAACGTACTTGAGGACATGGTGGGGGATGGGGAAGCTGGAATGAAGTAAGAGAGTGGCATGGACATGTATACACTACCAAATGTAAAATAGCTAGTGGGAAGCAGCTGCATAGCACAGGGAGATCAGCTCGGTGCTTTGTGACCACCTAGAGGGGTGGGATAGGGAGGGAGACACAAGAGGGAGGGGATATGGGGATATATGTATACATAAAGCTGATTCACTTTGTTGTACAGCAGAAACTAACACAACATTGTAAAGCAATTATACTCCAGTAAAGATATTTAAAAAAACCCAAAACAATGTGTTTATGCCCCATAGGTACTTAAAACCAAACCTATCATTATTTCTTTCCCTCACCCCTAAAATCAGCACATCTTTATTATAATTCCCACTTCAGAGAAAAAAACAGACTCCTACCCAGTTGCCCTATGTAGAAACCTATTTATCATTTTTAAAAATTGAGTTGAAATTCAGATAACATAAAACTAACCATTTTTTTTTAAAACTAGCCATGTTAAAGTGTACAGTTCAGTGGTATGTAGTGTATTCACAATGTTGTGCAACCACCATCTCTCTTCAGTTTCGAAACATTTTCATCACCCCACCAAAAACTCCCATACTCATTTATCATACTCTATCTCCATCCCATCCCACCCCCACACCCGCACCCCCCATTTTGCTTTCTGTCTCTGGATTTGTGGATATAAAAGGAGTCATACAATATGTTACCTTATGTGTCTGGCTTCTTTCACTTAGCCTGATGTTTTTGAGGTTCATCTAAGTTGTAGCATGTATCAGCACTTAAATTCCTTTTTAGTGGCTGAATAATATTCCATTGTATGTATATATCATAATTTGTTCGTTCATTGATGGGCATTTGGGTTGTTTCTACTTTTTGACTGTTATGGATAATGCTGCAGTATAAACATTTGGGTACAAATTCCTATGTGGGTAGATGTTTTCATTTCTCTTGGGTATATACCTAGGAGTGTAATTACTGGGGTATATGGTAACTCTATATTTATAAACTTTTTGAGGAAATGTGTGTCAATTTTGGCTTATTATCTAAAACCCCCACATCACCAAGCTTGGTTGATTGATTCTATCTCCTGTGTATCCCTGTTTATTATTCCCACTACCATACACTAAAGGTACACTTTTCAGGATTACTTTAATAACTTCCTTTCTGGTTCCTTTGTCATCACATGGCCTTACTCTTTCACATACTTTTTTTCACATATCTTTCACATACTGAGAGATAGGTTGTTTTTTTTTTTTTTTTTTTTTTAATTTATTTATTTATTTATTTATTTTTGGCTGTGTTGGGTCTTCGTTTCTGTGCGAGGGCTTTCTCCAGTTGTGGCAAGCGGGGGCCACTCTTCATCGCGGTGCGCGGGCCTCTCACTATCGCGGCCTCTCCCGTTGCGGAGCACAGGCTCCAGACGCGCAGGCTCAGTAGCTGTGGCTCACGGGCTTAGTTGCTCCGCGGCATGTGGGATCCTCCCAGACCAGGGCTCGAACCCGTGTCCCTGCATTGGCAGGCGGGTTCTCAACCACTGCGCCACCAGGGAAGCCCGAGAGATAGGTTTTTGAAAATGTAAATCTCATGAGGTCACCTCATTGTTTTAAAAACAAAACAAAACAAAAACAAACTCTTCAAAGGCTCATCATTTCTCTCTGGATAAAGTCTAAACTAACATGGCTTCTAAAGGCTCTTTGCGGTCCTTCTGACATGCTATCTAGCTTCAGCTGTATGGCACCCCCTGCCCCCCGTATGCTGATCTCCATATTTCAAGTTTTTGTATATGTTCCTCTGTCTAAGGCTTGCACCTTCTCCACCAAAATCCTTTGTCTTATTTCAGATGTCTCTTCTCTTTTTAGACGTCTTTCTGTCTCTTCATGATTATAAGGTGCCCTTCTTTGTGCCCCTCCAAATTCTTGTACTAATGTTGGAGCAGTTAATTGCCTGTTTACTTCTGTGGGAATCAGCTGATAGTTAAGTGCCAGGTGATGCAGTACAGACTAAAAGTATGATTAATAGGAATTTATCAGAAGTCAAAAGAAGATTATTTGGTAAGTTATTTAGGGAAGGCCCCATGGAGGAATTGGACCTTGAAGGAATCATGAAGGTACGGTAACGATCTGCCACTGATAGGTAGATTAAGCCTGTTAAACATCCATGGATCTAGGCTGTGAGGGTCCTCGCTAGAGGCAAAAGCCATGACAAAACTGAGATAGATGGACATCTTGCAGCATTACTTTTGCATTACTTAATGAAACAAGCAATGGACACAATCACTCCTGTAGAAGAAAAACATGGAAAGAATGTGCAAAAGATTTTTAAAGAACTTATGGTGTATTGACAAAAGTGAGAAGGAATAATTTACTTTATGGAAAGTGTAAGGAAGTTTTCAAGGGTAATTTTGGCAATGTATGCTAATTTAAGAATTTACCCACCTACATTTATAAAATTCCACTAGACTTCTGATGTAAAATGCAACAATTAGGTGATTTCTAGATAAATTACAGAATCTTCCATAAGACTCTTGCATATAGTGTTGGAGAAAATGGTCTAAGTAATATACCAGTGTTTGTCTAGAGAAAGGTTAGAGATGAGATAACTCAGTGTAGAATTTACCTGCCCAGATTGTAATTGTCTGTGCTCCACTCTGTCCCTCAGTTGACAGGAAAAGTGGGACTTTCAGATCTTTTCCAGTATGTCTGCAGCATATTGGCACTCAGTAAATGTTTGCATTCATAAACAAAATAACAAGATTGAAATACAATTTCTTTGCATTTTCAGTATTTAAAAAATGTCTTAGAATAGCTGTTTAAAAGTAAAAATGCATTTCTTGTGTTTCAAAACACAGTACTGATTTAAAATTATT
Organism: Balaenoptera musculus; assembly: GCF_009873245.2. Taxonomy (NCBI): domain Eukaryota; kingdom Metazoa; phylum Chordata; class Mammalia; order Artiodactyla; family Balaenopteridae; genus Balaenoptera; species Balaenoptera musculus. Next base: position 48,326,227 of record NC_045804.1, on the reverse strand, counting down.
TATAAAAATCTGTTTTGCCAGTTAGGCAAAAATACTAGACTTATAAAAAAAAATCTCCCCTCAAATTTTGAGAAAAGAAGCCATTCATGTTTAAATATAAATAAACTTTCACTTTTGGCGCTCTCTGTGTTTCACTGGCATGTTGGAGCGTTAAATCTGTTGAAATAACCACCTCTGATTCCTCAAAAAATTAACATTTTCTTCTCAGTTACTAACACACTTTGTTCAGTCTTTATAGCACTCTGAGTTGTATTATACTTACTTATCATGAGACTGAGCTCCTTGAGGATGATGGCAGGAATTATATGAGAATTACAAACCTGTTCAGCCTCCCAGCAAGCCCTCTCTCAATTACTCTCCTGTGCGCTTTGTCCCACTTCTCAATTTGAGCCAACCAGTGTCCCTTGTTGGTGATTCATATATTTATACACACACACACAATCGTGACTGTGGTGATGGCTTCACAGCTGTATACATATATCAATATGTAAAAAAATTATGTAATTTAAATATGCACAACTTACTGAATGTCAATTATATCTCATTAAAGCTGTTTAAAAAATCCTGACATGATGCTCACCATGGATGGGTCATTACTTTATTAAGCTCTGTGTCTCTAGGAACTGTTTCTCACCTGGCTCCTCTAAGGTGCCCTCATGGCCTGTGTCCCCACCACCTCACTAGTTCTTTGCCTCTGTTCTCGTCCCCAGCCCCCATCATTCTCTGTCCGTGCTAGAGCACTCTCTCTGGAAGAGGAAAATCTCATGTTGCTACTGCCGTTCCTGTAGGCTCCAGCTATTATTCTTAAGCTACTCCTGGGTGCTGGAAACTCTGGTCGGCACGGGATTCAACACACATAGGCAGGATGGATGGAGCCTCTGCTCTCTCTGTGCTCAGAGTCTGATGGGCCACACATGAACACCAACTGTAGTTTTATATCCCCAAGAATACAGAGGACTTACTCATGTAGACATATAGTTATTAGTATAAATGAAGGTTGGTTAAGCAGCAAATTCCAATGAAAAGGTATCAGACACTCTGTTGGTGTTTCTGCATATGTATCCTAAAGACCACAGCATAACAATTACCAGAAATATTGGTTTGATTTCCCTCTGAACCAGAATCTCTAGGGGGTGGGCCTGACACCTGCATTTTATTTTATTTAATTTATTTTCTATTTTAAAAAAATGTTTATTTATTTATTTGGCTGTTCTGGGTCTTAGTTGCGACGTGCGGGATCTAGTTCCCCCACCAGGGATCAAACCCGGGCCCCCTGCATTGGGAGTGTGGAGTCTTAACCACTGGACCACCAGGGAAGTCCTGACACCTGCATTTTAATAAGCTCTCTGTATGGCTATACCTATATACCACTAGAGAGCTACTAGAATGGTAAGAACCTAGCTGGAAACCAGGGTAGAAGTAAAAGGGCACAGTAGAAGTTGATCTTCTGGATAGTTTGCTTTACCCATTGCTTCTTTGTGTTATAGAAATGGAAATGTTTTGGACATCAGGTAGCATTTTGCTAATGGATCCAGGTGTGTTCATTTAACAGGTTAGAATTTATAACATGTATATTCAAGTTCTGTAATGAATGTTGGGTGAAGATTATTTACTTAAAATTTTTGGTAAACATTTTCTTTTTCCACAGAACTCAACAAAAACCCAGTGGAAGGCTTTTCAGCAGGTTTAATAGATGACAATGATCTCTACCGATGGGAAGTCCTTATTATTGGTCCTCCAGATACACTTTAGTAAGTATAATGGAACTAACATCCAAGTGGAGCTCTTTTAGTAATTGAAATATAAACTATTTTGACAAACTGAAGTTTCCCAGTTTATAAAAGTGATAAAGTTAATCACTTTTAATTAATCACTATTAACTGATGTAAAGATACACAACAGAATGTGGTGTAATCAAAGAGCAATAGAAAAAGATGGAATTTCTTAAATATGTTATGTAATACATTTTTAGATTGAAAGACCACAGTCTGATTTTCTGTTCTGTGTGTTTGCAGATCAACTTAAACTTGCTAATATTTAATGTTCTGTGAGATGGATCATGACTATCTGATGTTAGTGACTAGCACAAGTCTCACACTTTTCATAGAAGTTGAGGTATTGAAAAAAAGTGCAGCAACCTTCTCAAAGCCATACAACTGAAGGACAGCAGGGACTTTCTTGGGGAGTATACTTGGTCACTCAACTGTGGTCCTTGATGGTACTAAGCAGCAAGGATTTGGATACATCAAACTTTTTTTTTGATGGTGAAATAGTTTTATTTTAGATGTTCTGAGATGGTAACTCCTTTGTCTCCCGTTCGCCAACACCTGATGTAAGAGAAAATTCAGAGCTAGTTCTATACCAGAGCAAACTGGTATATGACATATAGAATTGAGCTGTAGTATTGATTGGGGGGTTATCTGAGGTCTGAAAAAAATGGTTTATGTTTTGTTGCAACTATTCCCAATCAAAATTTTTGCTGATTTCCTAGTGGTATGTTTGCATTGGTAATTGTTTTTTTTAATGGTATTATTTTTATTTATTTATTTTAAAATATTTATTTGTTTATTTGGTTGCACCAGGTCTTAGTTGCGGCTCGCAGGCTCCTTAGTTGTGGCATGTGAACTCTTAGTTGTGGCATGCATGTGGGATCCAGTTCCCTGACCAGGATTGAACCCGGGCCCCCTGCATTGGGAGCTCGGAGTCTTATCCACTGTGCCACCAGGGAAGTCCCTGCATTGGTAATTGTTGCAAACTAAAATAACACAATTTAGTCATTCTACAATGTTAGTTTAGTAAATAACAGTAGCCAATGAAAGCCATCCTAGAGGTATTCCGCCACAACCTTAATATTATTTATTTGAAAGCAAATTTCTTACCAAATTTTGCACACAAAAATCATACATACAGCCTGGCCTATGAGCCTGATGAGGTTCTGGTCTTCTAGGTTTTTAAATCAAAACATATTGCGTGAAGGTTTACTCAAGGGAGATACAGCAACATTCCAGTGACAGAATCTTGTTAATCTTAAAGTTGATAATGTGATAACAAGAGAAATTCTTCTGACCTAATGTCTGTGTAGAAGATGACTTAGGCATCCAGGTTTGACCTCGATCTCTAAGGACCTTGCAGAATTCTTACACTATTTTCGTGCGATGGTGGCAAGCATCTCTAAATATTATCAGCTGGTCCATATATATGTTGTGTCCCTTCAGCTTCACCAAAGAGAGACACTTTAATACTCATTGCACTAATTAACAGGCCATTCTTGCCGCCAATAAAAATCTATTTCTGGCCTTTCGTATACATTTAAAAAGTGCCGGCTGTTGATCTGAGGTGTGGACAGCAGAAGCATTTGTGGCAGCTCCTCTGGAGTTGCTGACGAGACAACCGGCTGCCACTTCTGCACTGTCCCTTCCTGATGAGAGCACTGGCTGCACCTGGGCTGCAGTTTAACCTCAGTGCCACACGTACTTTGAACATCCTGTGAGTAATGAAGCCTTAATGCAATTGACAGACCTTATAATAATCATCCAAAATTACTTTGGTATGATTGCTTTTTATTAATGACCTTTTCTAAAATTCATGTGCTGATAGTTATAAAATTGTTTTTAAAGCCCTCAAAAAAGAGGTTTACGATTTATTGAGTTTAGGCCGTCCCTTTTAGCGACTTCCTACTTAGAATGGTTGCAAAAATAAAGCAGTATACTGGCATTTACATTACTCATTCATTTAGTTTCCAAATGTTTTTTCAGCACTCTTATGCTAGATGCTGGGAACATGATCTTGGATTAGCTAATAGTCACTGCTCCCAAAGAGGTTACAGTTTAGTCGGCAAGACAGCTCATTGCATAGTTATTTAATACACTTTGAGGACAGCCATGATGGAGGGAGGCATTAGGTGTTGTGAGAACTCGTTGGTAGCATGGCAGGTTTTGAGTGTGTCAGGGAATTTTTCCCAGAGGAAGAGATGTCTAAAGTGGGAACTGAAGAGTTAGTAACTGTAATAGTTAGTAGGCTTTTGGCTACAAGCAACAGAAATCAGATTTTAGCTGGCTTAGAAAATAAGGAATTTTTTTAAAAAATAAAATTATTTATTTATTTATGGCTGCATTGGGTCTTCGTTGCTGCATGCGGGCTTTCTCTGCATGCCGTGCCACTTATCATTTAGTGCTTAAGAACGTGAGTTTTGGAGACTGTCTTTGTTAGCTCCCTGAGTCTACCACTGTTATCGTGTGACTTTAAACAGTTACTTAAACTTTGTCTTGTTTCATTTCTAGGGTAAAACCCAATGCCTAGAAAGAGTTCAGAATGTTCAACATTCTGTTGTTTGTAATAGCAAAAGAAATCGGAAGCAAACGTTTTGATTGTAATAGAAAAATTGTGGCAGGTAAAAATGAATAAACAGGAGACAGATAGTAACAGGAATATATAAAAGAACAGTGTTGAGCAAAATTTCAGATGGCAGCATATGGTATATCATTTAAATAAGTAAATATGGCAGAATGATAGGATCTGACAAAGTAGAATGATAGGATCTGATACTTGTAAGATTTTTATAATTTTAATACAAAAACAGTAAGGGAAGTCTAATAGAAGAAACTTGAACTAGGCCTAGATTTCTCAACCTTTTCAAATGTGAAACTATTGGTTTCATACCTCTTTTTAACATCATGCTAGTAATTATACTATTAATATCTGTGAAGAGAATGTATAATGGGAGGGAAGGTATTTTTAATTCATTGATGCTTTTCATAAACTTTCATTTTGTTCATCATAGTAGCATCTTTATATATTTGAAAAATAGTGAATATGTGACATTTTAATATTTAGTTTACTATGTTTTGTACTCTTTGAGTGTTTTGAGTTTTTTGCTAACTTGGCTGTTCTCTGTTCACTAGAAGTTTGTGCCCACAAGTTGGGACTACTGAACTAGGCTTTTAAAAATAACAAGTAGGATTTTCACAGGTATTAGAGAAGTTAAAGATATTCCACCTGTAGGAGAAAAACTGTAAGGAACTGCATGATTAGTTTAGAATGGGTGAGGACATTGCAGACAGAGTTAAAATTGTGTACTTTAAACTTTTAAGGATAGTCCTATTAAAATTTAAAGATTGAAAATAATTTAATAGACTAAGGCAATTTTTCATGATAGGAATTCCAGTCAGCTAATGTAAAGCTTTTTTTTTTTTTTAATTTATTTTATTTATTTATTTTTGGCTGTGTTAGGTCTTTGTGGCGCCGGCTTTCTCTAGTTGCAGCGAGTGGAGGCTACTCTTTGTTGCGGTGCGCGGGCTTCTCATTGCAGTGGCTTCTCTTGTGGAGCACGGGTTCTAGACGCGTGGGCTTCAGTAGTTGTGGTGCGCGGGCTCAGTAGTTGTGGCTCGCGGGCTCTAGAAGGCAAGCTCAGTAGTTGTGGCACACAGGCTTAGTTGTTCTGCGGCATGTGGGATCTTCGCAGACCAGGGCTCGAACCCGTGTCCCCTGCATTGGCAGGCGGATTCTTAACCACTATGCCACCAGGGAAGCCCCTAATATAAAGCTTTTAAGTAGACCTGATATCAGTCAGAACTCAGGGACCCAGGAAAGCTAACTTAGTATCAGGGAATAGTCTTACCAGTGGGATAAAGTACATGGGCTTTGTGGTAGCTGTTTTGATGTTCTTTTACATAGATTCTTGGCTATTTTCTGTATTTGTGGCTTTCAAAGTGTTTTTGTTTTTGTTTTTTTTTAAACCACAACCCATAATCAGAAATATTTTACATCATGACCCAGTGTATACTTAATACACTTTAATGAATAGAAAGAAATATGCATGTAGATTTTATAACTGAAACAAACTACTTGTGATAAGTGCCCATGTTTTTTTATTCTATTTTTATTTGTTTATAAAGAAAACTGGTTAGTGACTCACTTAATTAGCTTTGCAGCCCCAGTTTGAAAAACTAGTTCATAGAATTAATATGTCCTAAGGCCAGTTTTGGCACTAATTTATCCAGTTGGGGTAACATAGTCCGAGAAGGTAGACTTATCTCTTAACGGTGTAATACGCTCTTTACAACTGCTGTTCTGGTCTCCATTTCCCTCAAGTCTTCATGTTTTTTCCCTTCAATAGATAGTCTCATAGATTATGAAAATTAAGACCATAAGGCAGGCATAAAATTTGTCAGCTTTCTTCCTTTTTACCCCTGGATATCTGTACTACATTCAGTCTGTTTTCTTCCTGTGCAAAAGGAAAGGATATTCTTTCTTTTTCTTGGTAAGCCCTTTACTACCCTTATTTTCTTTCTTCTAATTTCTCAGTTACTCTGTTTCGAGGTTTTTAAAATCGAGGTTACTTTTTATACTCGGAATCTAGTGGCCTTTCCTAAGTATTCAGAAGTATTTGGTGTTAATGATCTACCTTTCTTTGTTTAACTCCCCTCTCCCCTCATCTTGCTTTTATGATTAGAAAAAGGCAATAAGAATTAATACTTGCTTGTGGTTAAAAATTCATGGTATATCAAAATGTACAAAGCAGAAAGTAAAAAAATCTCATAATCTTGTGCTTCAGAGTTAATTAACCATTATTATTATATATTGGTGTCATGTTTCCAGACATTTTTCTATTTGTATACAAACATACCCTCACTTTTTCTTCGTAAAGGCAAATGGGCTTATTCTATAGATTAAAAAAAAAAAATTTAACAGTAGATTGTTCATATCATTCCAGTATTTATTACTGGTATTTTTCTTGATATTTTCCTCTGACTCTAGAATGGTAAGTGCCATAAATCAGTGATCTCTAATGTCTTGTTCCCTGTTGTATTCTTTTACATACAACAGTGCCTCCCATAGGTAGATAATCATTATCTATTTGTTTAATGAATGAAAACCATTTTAATGAGCTGAGGATTTCATTTCTCGCTGATCTGAAACAAACACAGTCAGATGACCCTGCTCTGATGGAGTGTACATCTTACAATAAGAGAATCAGAGGTGTGAATTGCTTTTGCAATAAAGAAATGAAAAGAGGTGCCTGTGATAGAGGGACACTGGCTAGTTAAGATTGGGTAGTCAAGTAAAGTCATTCTCAAGAGGTAACATTTAAGCTGAGTTCTGAATATGACAAGGGGAGAACAGTGTTTCAAACAAAGGAAACAGCTAGTACCAAGGACACAGGTCAGGAACTTTGTCATTTTTGCCCCATAAGGCTGACTTTTTTTCATTGGTTTTCTTTAACATTGACTTACGTTGTTCTGACAGTTGTTCAGGAACAGTTCCTAAGTAAATGACAGTGCTCTGCACTGCCTTAACACAACAGTCACAGCCACATGTGCCTATTAGAATTAAACAAGATTAAAAATTCCCTTCCTCAGTTGTACTAGCCATATTATTGATACAAGTGGTTGGTGGCTAACATGTTGGCCAGCATAACTATAGACCATCTCTAGTGTGTGAAAGTTCTGTTGCACAGCCCTACTTTGGAAAGTCACCAGATTATAAACTCCTTGAGAGACTTTATGCTTTGTTCACTGCTGTACTCCCAGTGTCTGACACGTAAAGACTGAATAAATATTTGTTAAATGATAAGATGAATAAATGGATGGATGGATTGAAGGTCAGCACAACTGTTCCCAGAGAGGGAATAAGAAAATGCATAAGCTCTCAGATGAGAAAAAGCTTGTTGTGTTTGAAGAACAGAAAGAAGACTGGCTGGAACGAGAGAGAAGAGTGGAAGATTGAGATCAACGTAGAGAAATTGGCAACTTGACCCTGATAGGCAATATTAAACTTAACTTTTAAATTTTGTTTTAAGTGCAGTGGGAAGAGATTAAAAGGTTTGTAGCACAGCAGTCATGTAATCTGATCTGGATGCCTTTTTTTAAAGCTGTTTCTTTCATTTTACTTTTTTTTGAGAGTTTAATAAGGTGGTAGGTATGACAGTTTATTAAACTGGATATTTGAGTAAAGTAAACTGCTTGAAATCCAGATTATTTATTTTGTTTATAGTGTTAGCACTAGCATCCTTGTTTTATGTTTGTTTTAATAATTTTCTTATTTATAAGCAGGAACTTATAGGCAAGAACTTGTTTTTGTTTTTGTATTTCCAGTGAAGGTGGTGTTTTTAAGGCTCATCTCACTTTCCCAAAAGATTATCCCCTTCGGCCTCCTAAAATGAAATTCATTACAGAAATCTGGCACCCAAATGGTAAGTTTATCTAGTTTTACTTTTACATTTGCAAGTATGATGGCCTGTCATTGAAGTTTTCAAGGTCAATAAGTAAGATGTAGTTCTCAATGAAATTGCGTTGGAATTTTTGTACTAAGTTTGTTGTGTTTGTTATGCACATGGGCTTGGATTTAGATTCCTTAGAAGAGAAGGAGTGACAGAGATCACATGGGGGAAATCTTTATTTATTTATTTATTTACTTACTTACTTAGTTTTCAGCTCGTTTTGGGACTCATGATGTTCCTAACTAGAGGCAGGGTTGGTGGGTGATATTCAGCATTAATAGAGCTCTTATAATTGAGGAGATAATTTCCAAGGTATTAGGTGACTCATTGGCTATTACAAAGAGCATAGAAGTAATTAAACCTGGATTTTTAATTTCTATTTTCTCATCTTAGCTCCTAGACTATGGACAACGCTTAACTTTTAATGTATATTCTTAGCTGTCAAAAAGGAATGTCTTACCTACTTCATAAGGTGATTGATAGGATCAAATGAGATACAATACTGTGTGTTTAAACCTTTCAAAAGTACCCAGTACTGCTGTGCATAAAATGGTGACATTGACTTTTTTACCCAAAGATGTACTACCATTTAAAATTCACTTTGTGAGCCAAAGGTTAGGCTAGATAAACTATGTGTATACAGTCTCCCTGAACTTTTGGCCTTGTTTTGTATGATAGAGCTTGCAAGAATTTCTTTCCTAAGTATTTTGACTATCAGTATTTTGTAATCAAAGTTGTCTTTTTAGACAGTTACACTAATCTGCATTCTATTTCTCATAGTCCAGACTTTCAGTTGCAAGGAAGAGAAACCCTTATATATTAGTTTAAGCAAAAATCAGTGAGGGTAACGGATGCATGAATAAACCAAGGCTTTGTTTCAAGAAGTGTAATAGCACCCAGTGACTTGAAAAACAGATGAGTCTTACTGAGGAGAGACTAGACTGGCAAATGGAAAACTATTGGGAACCAAGGAAGCCACCATATTTCATCACATCTAAGATAGCAGTGATCACAAAAGACATAGTTATTTTTTGCACCAGTAAGAAGGGAGAAAAATAATTTCTTTCTGGTAGAACACATTAGCGATAGTCCTACAAGATATATGGAAGCACGAATTGACCACATCTGCCTTGGACGTTTCTTTCATTTCTTCCTAGCCTTCTGGCAGTTTCTCCTGCCTTCTCTTGAATTATTTGATGTGTAATAGTCAATCTTTTTGCACCTATTTCAAAGGAAAATGTAACAAAGTTTCTGAATGTTGTCTCTACCACGAATTAGCTATATTACTGTAGGTAAAGCCTCTTGAACCTTAGTTTCTCTATCTGTGAGAGTTACATGAGAGCATATATGTAAGCAGTACATGGAACCTCTGTTAAGAGGAACAATAGCAATGGCCTCAGTAGTTTAAGAGGGCAACTGAAATGAGTGTTTATTTTGTTTGTTTTTTAAGGTTGAAGAGATTGTTGGTTTGCAGGCCATAAGGGAGAAGGCATTAGAGAGTGAAGTAATTAAGACTTGATTTGAGAGAAGGGATGCTTTGTGAAGAAAGGATACCCGAGGAGGCAATGGGCCAGGGATGGCAGGTTCAGAAGGATCTATACTTAGGAAGGGGAGTGAGAGTGGTCTGCAATGGGAATGAGAGGAAAAACCAGCATTTGAGTTTCTGCTAGGTGCTAGAGATACAAAGATGATCGAGTTATGGTCTTTCTGTAAGGATATTATGGTATGTGTAGGGGAAAGATGGACATAAATTTAATGGTGAAACAGAGACAACAGTGATGTTGTTATAAAGGTGTTTGGTAGCATAGAATAGGGAGTCAGGGAATGATGGAGAATGTGATTGTTAAATAGAATTTTGAATATGTATCTTTAGTCGTGGGGACTCAATAGTTTTAAAGCTGTATAGTAGGTTCCTCATGACTATATTTATGTCTAGAAAGTTTATACTCATGGGGGAAGGTTTGGAAGGGAAAACCAGACAAAATAGCCAGGAGACAGAGGATTTTATCAATTGCTAATGGGTACGGCATTTCTTTCTGTGGTGATGGTTATACAACTCTTTAAACATACTAGAAACCATTGTGTACTTCAAATACATGAATTATATCTCAAAAAGCTGTTTTATTAACAATTATTATATGGTAAAGTCATACAAGTTATTTGTATGACTTAGATGCATTCAATTTGGGACTTGTTTTTCTGGAGGTGCAATTGCCATAACCACTTAGGTAATTAAAGAAAACTAGTCAAGGCTCAGCAGTGAGCTTAGGGCCTTGGAAGTTACTGACATCAAGGTGACAGGTAATGTATATCAAATCATTATGTGGTATACCTTAAACTTACACAACGTTTTATGTCAATTATATCTTAATAAAGCTGGCGGGGACACAACGTTTTATGTCAATTATATCTTAATAAAGCTGGCTGGGGGGAGATGGTGGGTAACACTGTGATATAATGAACGGTTTAAATTACTTAGGGAAAAGATGATTAATTTTAGAGATTAGGATAACATCAAAAGTCAGACCAAGGAAAAGGAAAAGAAGAAAGTGATTGAGAGAATGGCTTCAAGAACCAGGGAAAGGAAGTGTGCCATGGAAGTAAGAGAGGAAAATGTGTCCAGGAAGGTGTCCTCAACAGTATCAGTTGTTTTGGCCCAGAAGGGTTGACTTTAAAAATACCCAGGAGAATATGGTCTCCCAGTCACTTTGTGAGAATAGTCATAGCATCCTGTTTGGAAGCAGAAGACAGTTTCCCGTAAGGCAAAAAAGAGAGTACCCAAGTGATGGGTAAATAGAGAAGACAAGGGGAAATCAGATTTTCCTAATTTTAGAGCACAGCTTCAAGAGAAGGGAGATAGCTTGAAGGGTATGCATGGTTCAGGTAGTTTAGTTTCAAGATGGAAGAAGAGCTGTGTTTTCTTTTCAGTCATTGATGCTGAGACAGTTGGCTAGCTATTTATGGGGAAATTGATTTAGAAATTTTCTTCACACCAAACAGCAAAGTTAAAGTGATTTTTAAAAATAGTGAATATTATTTTCTGGGTGTTAGGAATTTCTAGTTTCAAAAGCAATAAATATTGGAAGACTATAAAGAGGAAAGAGAAGTGGTAACTAAATTCAGTATGGGATTCTTAAATGGATCTTGTGTCAGATAATAAGGCCAGCTATTAAAAAATATTATTGGGGTATTGAAATGAAAGAAAAAAAATAACAGGCAGAAATTAAACAAGGAAAATTAAGAAGCAGTTTGGCAAGAAGAAAACTAAACATTGAGTACGTAAATGGGTAAAGGATATGAACAGACATTTGACTAAAGAGGAAATACATAAAGTTTCTGTACATGGAAAAATTTAGCCCCTAAAAGTATTTTAAACTAGATTTCAGTTGTGAAATTTAAAAATTTTTCAATAAAGAAAAATCTTAGTTTTATTGCCTTGTCACTCAGAATTATCAGCTCATATCTTGCATTTTTAAAGTATAATTTGGTAATAGGTATTAAGCATAAAAACCTCTTTCTAAGAAACTAAATTGTATGTTTAAAATGAAATGACACAAGGTTAAAATTTTAAAGGTGCTAAATTACGATAATTTCTATAAAAGGAAAATGGGTCTCAAATAGATTCTCTCTGATAGAATTCTATACAAACATTTGATGTTAAATGTTCTCAAAGAAAATGACTTCGTTTTCTCAAAGAAAAAATTTTAAGTGATAAGTGAGGAAAATATCTTAATACTGTGTAAGCATTTTCTGTTCAACTTTATAGTGCTGTTACAAGTTTTGCTGTTGTTATTCTTGCCTCTTGATCTAGTTAGTTATTTCATTTTAGTTAAGAGATTTTACTAGGAGGTGTAGGTGAGTTGGGAAAAGGAACCTTAATTGAAGAACAGCTCATATACAAGACATTGAAGGCATGGGTCTTGAATGTTGCATTCACTGCTGAACTCCATGTCAGGTGGTGGGCGCCTGGCACACGGCACGCGTTCAAGAAGCATTTATCGGAGAGCCACAGTGCACACGAACTTTGACTCTGGTTACCCAGAGTTTATAACAGCAGGGGAGTGCTTGAGTTAGGAGGTAAAAAGTAGGCTTTAACATTATACCTATCATAAATTGGTTGGACTTTAGGTAGGAAGTCAGGGATGAAATATACATAAATAGTGTCATTGGTTATTTATACGATTTGGAAATTTGGTTAAAAAATATTTAACCAAAATTTTATACTTCTCTGTCTTTTCTAACATTTCTCCAATAAGTATGCTTTTTGCAATAGGGAAAATTTCACTGTAGAAGATTAATGAATGTTATGATTTTGATAGTTCCCCAATAGGGAATATTTGTGTGATATAAATATGGATTAGGACCCCTCTACCCCTTTTGATCAACAATTAATTTGTGGCTTGGATTTTAGAACCGTTTTATAGATTAGGGGCCTAATGAATATCACTTATGTTGATGAATTTTCACTAACAATATGAAATGTTCCTTTTGTGGATTTGAGTATACTTTTCCCCTGAAAATATAATTTTGCCTTTATGTGATTTTAAAAGTATATTATCATGTTACCTTTTGTTTTTTTCTTAGGGAAGTCTCTAGACCTTTGACTATTAAAAATTTCAATCAATAAGTTAGTGGGGAAACTAGGATTTCATTATCTAGAAACTCAATTCTGGTGTTTGGACCATATGCTTTCTACAAATGAAGAACAGATTCAATAGATGCCATTTCTTCATTTCATTGTATTTATTACATGTAAATGCTAGGCACCATCTACATACTAGGTGTCTTGAAATTTTGTACAAATGAAAAAGGTAGCTTACATTCCTTTTGGGTTTGTCAGGTGGCTCCTACTTGGTAAAATCTTTGGTCTTCCTAAAAGGTTAACAGGTTCCATTTTGGAAATTAACTTCTGTATCTTTTCAATGGTACAGTGGTATTGAATTTTATACAGATGCCATGGGAATCGGGACCATGTTTATTATAATATGTATTTTATGTATAGCCAAATTATTTTAAATATTTAAAACAGTAATCTTATTCTCTGATTTTGCAGTTGATAAAAATGGTGACGTATGCATTTCTATTCTTCACGAGCCCGGGGAAGATAAATATGGTTATGAAAAGCCAGAGGAACGCTGGCTGCCTATTCACACTGTGGAAACCATCATGATTAGTGTCATTTCTATGCTGGCAGACCCTAATGGAGACTCACCTGCTAATGTTGACGCTGCGGTAAGGTGGTCCCATGCACACATCTCCCCTCCCGTTTAATTAAACTTGATTAGAACTATAGTAGCTTTATAAGTATATATGTGTGGGTGTGTATCGATATATCTGTTTTTATTCATTTAATTTTTTCATGAATCTGTACAAAGATAAGTAAGATGTAACTAAGCTTTACCCCTAAATATTTGTACCTGCATCTTTTAAGAATAAGGACACTATGGACTTCCCTGTTGGCGCAGTGGTTAAGAATCCTCCTGCCAATGCAGGGGACACGGGTTCGATCCCTGGTCCAGGAAGATCCTACATGCTGTGGACCAGCTAAGCCCATGTGCCACAACTACTGAGACTGCATTCTAGAGCCTGTGAGCCACAACTGCTGAAGCCCGCGTGCCTAGGGCCGGTGCTCCGCAACAAGAGACGCCACCGCAGTGAGAAGCCCACGCACCGCAACGAAGAGTAGCCCGTGCTCGTCGCAACTAGAGAAAGCCTGCGAGCAGCAACAAAGACCCAGTGCAGCCCCCCCTAAAAAAATAAATTAAAAAAAAAAAGGAATAAGGACACTATCCTATATAACTATAAAACAGCTGTCATACCTATGAGAACTTATTATCAAGTCCCTAGTAGGTCCATATTATTATTCCCAAGCTTTTATTTTTAAAACTTTCAGACCTACAAAATGTTGCATTAGTTAAATAAACACCCTTAAACACCCCTATACCCTACACATATAGGTTCACAAATGTGGAGATTTTACAACGTTGTTATTATCATTATCATTATCATTATTATTATTTGCTAAACTGAGAATACTTTACAGATCTTTATGTTTAAGTGTATACTTAAATACTTCAGCATGTATCTCCTAAGAACGAAATGGGTGGGGCGGCAGAATCCAGAATTTTAGGAACCCACATTACTTTTTAAAAATTAGTTAATTAATTTTGGCTGTGTTGGGTCTTTGTTGCTGCACGGGGGCTTTCTCTAGTTGTGTTGAGTGGGGGCTACTCTTCATCGTGGTGCTCAGGCTTCTCATTGCGGTGGCATCTCTTGTTGTGGAGCACAGGCTGTAGGCGTGTGGGCGTCAGTAGTTGTGGCACTCAGGCTCAGTAGTTGTGGCACACGGGCTTAGTTGCTTTGTGGCATGTGGGATCTTCTGGACCAGGGCTTGAATCCATGTCCCCTGCATTGGCAGGCGGATTCTTAACCAGTGTGCCACCAGGGACGTCCTCACATTACATTTTGTATTCGTTTTATTTATTTATTTTTTACTTATTTTTTTATTTTTTATTTTGTAAAGGATGGTGTTTCTTACCATTTTATTGTAGGTTTCTCATTTTTACATTATTTTTATTTTCATTTTTTTGGTCTTCTCTTCCTTCTCCTTTTCTTTTTTTTTAAAATTATTTTATTTATTTGTTAATTTTTTTGGGCTGCACTGCACTGCACGGCATGTGGGATCTTAGTTCCCTGACCAGGGATCGAACCCATGCCCCCTGCAGTGGAAGCATGGAGTCTTAACCACTGGACTGCCAGGGAAGTCCTGTATTCATGTTTTATTAGTCTCCTTTAATCTAGAATAGTCCTAGTTCCTCAGCCGTCGATCCTTCTTTAACAATCCTTTTGTTCTAATTCTTATTCTTGGAAACTTTGTTAGTATATGTGAAAGCTGGGAGGTTAAATTCACCTTTCTTTCTTGTTATTTCAAACCTGCATAAAAACTTGGGTGAAATCTTACATGTAGAAAAACAGTACATATATAACCCCCTTTCAAATCTCTGGCTTTGAATTTTTGAATTTAGTAATTGAATTGAAGTAAACACTGGCAGAAAACCATTCTAACTTCTAATAAGTCAAGTATCAGTCCAGACAACGTAAGGGGCTCATGCGTGCAGAATTGGTTCCACTCAAAAGAGTGTGTGAGTAATAAGCCAGATGTTAAACTAAGAGTGAAAAAATAAGTAAGAGTGAGTTGAAGAAAGAGGGGTACCATTTAAATGCCAAAGTGAAGAAGTAATTACTTTCAGTACCAATACCCACACTAGCAGCTCTAATTCTAGTGGTCTTCAGTATATTTATATAAAATCTATATATCATTATTATTTTAGGAAGGTATTAAAATTTTGGGTGTAAGTAGGAGGAAAGGCCAAGCTATTGAGTCATACAGACTTTCTGTCAATCTCTTTTCAGCCCCACTTCATTTATTTATTTGTTTGTTTGTTTGTTTGGCTGCTCTGGGTCTTAGTTGCGGTATGCGAGATCTTAAGTTGCAGCATGCGGGATCTTATGTTGCGGCATGCAGGATCTTTAGTTGTGGCATGCAGGCTCTTAGTTGCAGCATGCAGGATCTAGTTTCATGACCAGGGATCTAACCTGAGCCCCCTGCATTGGGAGCATGAAGTCTTAACCACTGGACCACCAGGGAAGTCCCTCAGCCCCACATCTTTTTTTTTTTTTTTTAAATATTTATTTATTTATTTATTTGGCTGCACTGGGTCTTCTTTAGCTGTGGCATGCATCTCAACCCCACTTCTTACTGACTTCTCAGAGCTGTCATTTGCAGACTTTAACTTCAGAGTTCTGTTCAGTAGGTCCTTTTCCCTCCTTTGCTGGGGTTCCATTGAGACTCCTGTAGGCTACTACTTTCTCTCCTCTGCTGCGTGTTTCATTGTTCTTCCATCTACTTTTGGTCTTCCAGAAAAAATTTCTCCCCATTATTAGATGATTTTAATGCCATTTTCTTTGATAGTGAGGATTTATACCTTAAAAAAATAATTCCGGTATGATCATTTTAATAGGATCTTAGGAGAGCTAAGAGATAAACATATCTGCTTTTTGGTCTGTTGATTCCATAGGTTCTTCACATGTAAAATGCAGATGATAACACCACCCATCTGGTCATCCACAGTGTGTGGCATAGTGGATTCAACAAATGGCGACTCTGTTATTAGCTAGCTCCTGCTTTGAACCATCATCTACCAATCTGTCTTCTACCTAGAAGTCATCCTTGCCCAGTCTTGTGTGTCACCAGAGAATGTCAGTCAAATTATATATCTAAATTCCTTTCCACCCCTCTGCCATTGATTTGAGTCCTTTTAACTTCTTACCTACGTTATTGTGATAGCTTTCTATCTGATCTCCCTGCTCTCAGTCTTACTTCTCTCTGCTAAGTGCTCTTTTTAGGTGATTTTTTTTTTTCTTTTCCTGAGATTGACCTTCCTTCTTTTCTGGAATTGACCCTTTCTCCTTAAAAATTTCTTAAATATGATAATGAGGTAATTACAGACAATAACATTTTATCCATAAATACTTCATCAAACATCTCCAAATCTCTGTACATGTTAGCATTATAGTTTATCTCTTAATTTATTGTAATGTTTGGCTTTCTGGGGTGCCTTGCTTTGAGGGCAAAAATTGTTGTTCAGATCTCTTCCTCTGCACAGGCAAGTATTGAAGATTTCTATACTTTTTGCTGTTCCTAAATGGATGATACAGGGGGGGAAAAAAGGGCTGGGCATTTTTGTGAGAATTTCCTGCTATTTACTTGCTAAGTAAAATCAGCTCTATTCTCCTGTGAAACTATGCTGGTGCTGTTTTGTGTTCCATTTTCATGGGCCATGCAGTGATAGTGATATTGTCACTGTCATGTGTCCCACCCCCTCATCCTCCCGCCCCCACTAGAAATAGTACTCATTATCATCTCAGTATGATGCATTACGCCCATATACTTGATATTGGAGGCACTGTTATGTCTACTTTATTTTCTGGTTGCTACCAGTAGGGAGAGTTGGTGATCCTTTAGATAGCCTGGATATCTTATTTGTAAGTCGTAGCTTTCTTTTTAGCATAATACAAAACCTCTAATGATCTTCAGGGCCTTGTCCTTTTTTAAAGAAACTTTTGCCTGTAGAGGTCATTTGCATGTATCCTAGCAGAGTGCCTTGCAAAAGTGTTTCTTGACTACTTTTCTACCTTGTCAACTTTTTAACATTTTAAAAGTGTTCACATTGCCAAAGCATTAGATTCAAAATTAAAATTAGTATTTGAGATTGTAAGAGGAATTTACATAAAATCAGTTGCTGTTACTTTGGTACTTACAGAAAGAATGGAGGGAAGACAGAAATGGAGAATTCAAAAGGAAAGTTGCCCGCTGTGTAAGAAAAAGCCAAGAGACTGCTTTTGAGTGACATTTATTCAACAGCTGTAACTTCACTTATTTCAGGGTAAGTTCATTTAAAAAATTGTCCTATTCTTTTGCATTTTTATACATGTCATAAATGTTTTTAGAAATTGTGTGATTTGGGTATTTGAATTGCTTGTTTTCATTGGCCTCATTTTTTAGTGGTAGTATCCAGTAGTCTCCTATTTCTCAGCAGAAATAGTGTCATCCGCTTGCTTTTTCCTTCAGTAAATGCAGCTGTTTTTTGCTAGATATTCTGTGTTAAACTGGTTGTTAGTATGGTAGCAGTCTATTTCTTTTCACTGATGGTAAAATTTCTCATTATAAAGTTCTGTTCTGTTTTTTTTTAAAGCTAAGTTTCCTCCGTTTTACGTTTTGGTTTACCATCTTTGATTAAGCTAGGCATTGAAGTTTCTTGTATCTTTTCATACTGTGCTATATGAATAAAGAATGACTTAAATTTTTGTTTCCCAGTTTTTTTAAAAAAAGGATCATATTTTATATTAAACATCTACCTTTCTTGTTTTAATTGGTCTTTATCTCCTTGTTTATTACTTATAGGGCCAGTAGGAAAATTTTCCCTTTTGTTGTATACCATGTGTTCACAAGTCCGTTTTAAGTCTAGCAAGGAGCCAAAGATAGCAGCCACCCATCTGGCTTAGAAGAGGACATGGTGTAGATGCATTGACCAAATGTGTGATATTTAAGTTATTTGGTTTCCCTTTTTAAAATCAAATATCGAGGTGATAAAACCTGTTTATGAAGCGTAGCATCTAAAATATCAGAATACATGATACATCCCTGTACCTGGCCACCTATTTTAAGCAAAAGAACTTTAGGAATTCCCAGGTGGTCCAGTGGTTAGGACTCTGTCTTCTCACTGCCGAGGGCCCGGATTCAATCCCTGGTGGGGAACTAAGATCCCACAAGCTGTGTGGTGTGGCCAATCAATCAATCAATCAATATTAAAAAAGAAAAAGAACTTTATTACCTGTTACATCTCCTATATTCCCCTCCTACCCCATCCTTTTTTCATATTCCCAATTCTTTGTTTACCATTGCTTTTCTTCACAATTTCATCAAGTTTGTATTCCTAAACAACATATTCCATGTTTTTGAACTGAATATATGTGGAATTATAATGTATGCATTCTTTTGTGACTTTTAGCTCATCATTATATTCTTGAAATTGGTCTTTGTTATGTGCAGTTATATTTCTTCTGTTTTCGCTATTAAGTAGTATTTCATTAGATAAATTACTCTTGATTCTCATTGCATTATTTCTCTATTGGGGGAGGGGTTCTTTTGTTTGTTTTGCTTTTTTTGTTGTTGTTTTGTTTTGTTTTTGCTTGGGTTTTTTTTTGTTTGTTTGTTTTTTGTTCTTTTGGGTTTTTTTGGCCATGCCTCCTGGCTTGCAGGATCTTAGTTCCCCAATCAGGGATTGAACCTGGGCCCAGGGCAGTGAAAGCACAGAGTCCTAACCACTGGACCACAAGGGAATTCCCCTATTTTGCTCTGTTTTTGCTATTACAGAGAATGTGGCTATCCTTGTTTCTTGTTGCAGAGATACTACAAGAGTTTCTTGGGTGTATATGTAGGGGTGGCATTAAGTTAAAGGTATATGCACATCACTTTGAGTAGATAATGCCAAATTGTCTTCCAAAATGTTGCATCTATTTATACTCCTTTTGGCAAGGACAAGGATTCCATTTGTTCCATATTCTCTTTAACATTTGATATTATCAGACTTCTTCAAAGTTTGTTTTCCCAAAGTTTTTGATCTGGTGTAAAATGATATGTCATTATGGACTTAATGTGTGTTGCCTTAGTTACCAATGCAATTGCGTATTGTAACATGTGTTTGACCATTGACACTTCCTCTGTGAAATGCTTATTCTGGTTTTTCCTGTTTTTCAGTTAGGTTATTGATTTGTATCCTTGTCAGTTCACTTTTTCCATGGTGTCTTTGGATGAACAGAGGTGCTTAATTTTAATGCAGTTTAATTTTTTAGTTCTTTCCTGTATGCATTTTACTTTTTGTGTCTTAGTTTCTTCCCTGCCATCAGAAAGCTACTATTGTATATTGTCTTCTAAAAGTTATTATGGTTTTGCCTTTCACAAATGTGTTGAATTCACTGAGATTGGTTGATGTATGGTGTGAGTTGGAGTTCAACTTTACCCTTTGATTCCCCCTAATATATAACTGTTGACTGCATCATTTATTGACAAGTCCATCCTTTCACCACTGATATGCAGTGTCAGTTATGTTGTAAAACTACATTCCAGGTATGTGTTGATCTGTTTCTGACCTTTCTAGGTTTCTTTGGTTGGCTTGTCTATCCTTGAACCGGTATCACACTGTCTTAATTTTTATTTATGATTTTTATGATTAAACATATCAAATGCAAAGGTAAATCAGAAGTTAAGCTAAAGTCTACCCACTTTTCATTCTGTTTTCATGTTTGATATCTCTAAGTTTCTGAAAAGACTCATATCTACTTTTAGATCTTGTTATAATAACCTAAAATGCTGAAAATTAACCTTACTTCTCTTTGTTCCCAACAGATATAGCAATAACCTTGCAGTCTTCAAATTATTTGTTTTTCACCATCTTATTTATATCTGTTTTGTTTATTTTTGCTAACAGTCCTGTCCTGATTTCATTATCATTACATCTAATATCTCCCACACGTCTAGTCAGTGATCCTCATCTTTTCTTTTGACTCTTGTTTTCCACCACCTTAGGTCAAGTTCTTGTTACTAGTTGAACATCTTTTGTGTCGGCCTGCACTTCATCCTAGATATTTGTCCTGGATACAACTGCCATGTTAGTCTTCACAAAGCTCAGCTCATTCATTGCATTGGTTCTTTTATGGGTCGGACAATATCTTAGGAACAACAAACACTTCAGGGCTTGTTTTCCTTACCCATACTATTTTCCAGTCAGAAAAGAGCTTGGCGACAACAACGAATTGAGTGGAAGGAAATAATAGGTTGGAGCCTAAGCTTATGCGTGATTTTACCTTATAAACAGTACTTTATAAATTTAGGAAATAATCAAGAATTTTATTTACCTTGATAGTATATTGCAAATAAAATAAATAAATACGAATGAAGTGTCACGAACCAGTCTTGTAAGGGATTATATATTATCTTCTTTGTTGGTGGGATTAGAGTTAATTTATACTTGATCATAACATACACATCTTTAAAGTATACTTATCAAGATTAAGGTTCACGTAAAAAGAAGATGGAGGCAAATAATAATGTTGAATCAAAATACCTCCTTGCATAGAATAGGTTAATTGAAAAACAGTATAGTATACTGTTAATGATGAAACTAAACTGAGAACTTACAATTAAAGGTGTAGGAAGCAATAACTGGAAATCTTGGCAAACAGGTCAGCACTGCTTACACATCCTTCTTTAAAGTCGCAAGTCCTACATATAGATTCATTCGTGCATTGTAATGTCTGTGCACTGTTGTAGAAGGGTATGTGTGGCAGCTGGATGTTAGATAGGACAGAATTTTGAATTAAATTAATGCACTAATATTTTAATGGTTAATTTTAGTTACTCTTCCTAACTTATTGTGTTAGTATTAAGCTCAGGCTTCTGTGTAAAAAATTATAGTCTTTGAACTGTGTGTTTTTCACTGGTAAGAACTGAGTAAACGATTTTGCGTTTTGTTTTCAGTCTGAAGCTCATCCTCATCACGAGGATCCTTTGGCCCCCCTGTGGCCAAAGACAAACATTCTTTGGGAAACATTGATTAATAAGTAATTAAGGGGAGTTTCCTGGTGGTCTGGTGGTTAAGATTTCACTGCCGTGGCACAGGTTCAATTCCTGGTTGGGGAACTGAGATCCCACAAGCTGTGTGGTGCCGCCAAAAAAAAAAAAAAAAAGTAATTCAAGCAGACGTACTTAACTAGCATTCAGGGACCCAATCTTGTCTATTGTATGTTGATTAAAAATTGCTAGTAGCTTCCCTCGTATGCTCATATAGTCCCCCTCTTTCTGAAATGTATCTTGTCATTCATTCAACTCAAATACTCGACCCATTTCCCGTGCCAAGGGTCTGGAATGTGTGTCCTGTTTCTTTTGCCACTTGAGATGAGGTCCATTTCAAATTCCCCTTCTTTCATGAAGTTATTGCTCTTCATCCCCAAGCAAATTCTTCCCTTTCTGAAGCACTGTAGCACATAGTCTTAACTTTTAGCCATTTATGAATTTGTCTTACTGCTCTTGTTACGTATGATATGATGCAGTTGGGAAGTAATGCCTCAGTAAGTACCCAATTCCAGTCATCTGTTTGGATTGCACTAAAAGTGAAATCATTTGAAAATTAAATTAAGAAATCACATCAGACTCCATGACTTAACTAATATCTTCTAAAAAAGGGTCTATGTTTTACTCATCTACCTAATGCACAGAACAAGGTGGGCTGTAGGGTTGAGGTGCCCACATAATCTTTATTTTTTTATTATTATTATTTTTTATAAAGTTATTTATTTTTGGCTGTGTTGGGTCTTCGTTGTTGCTCGCGGGCTTTCTCTAGTTGCAGCAAGTGGGGGCTACTCTTCGTTGTGGTGCGCGGTCTTCTCATTGCGGTGGCTTCTTTTGTTGCGGAGCACAGACTCTAGGCATGCGGGCTTCAGTAGTTGTGGCACGCAGGCTCAGTAGTTGTGGTACACAGGCTTAGTTGCTCTGTGGCATATGGGATCTTCCTGGATCAGGGCTCGAACCCGTGTCCCCTGTGTTGTCAGGCGGATTCATAACCACTGCGCCACCAGGGAAGCCCCACATAATCTAAATGTCTCTGTCATTACATGATTTTTATGCCCACGGCTATACTATAGAAACCTGTTGCTTTGTGGCAGATTTAGCGAGCTCTAGTCTATCACTCAAACTCTTCTTAAAGACTTGCTTTTTTCATGCACTTTCTGAATATCCTCAGTCTCTGTAGTCTTGTGATAGGATGATGTGAAATAAAACCCACAATAAGCACTTGAAAAATGTACATTCTATTTGGGTTGAATGAAAAGTAAGTTTAATTTAGTATTTTTTACGATGTAATTTTTTACATCGAAATCCATAACTTAATGTAATTTTTTTTAAACTGGAAGCATTAATGTTGATGTACTTGACCCAGATTTTCTTTATTTCACTTTTATTGTGGTAAACACACGACCTAAATCTACCCTCTTAACAATTTTTATGTGTACAGTATTGTTAACTATATGCACATTGTTGTACAGTACATCTCTAGAGCTTTTTCATTTTGCACGACTGAAACTTCTCTACCCCTTGAACAACAACTCTCCATTCCCCCTCTCCCCAGGCCTTGGCAACCACCACTCTATGTTTCTATCAGTGTGACTACTTTAGATACCTCATATAAGTATAATCATGTAGTATTTGTGTCTCCTATATAAAGATTATTAATAATAACCATATCCTTTTTCTAATTCAGGTGTGGGATGGGATGAAGAGAGAGGAAAAAGGGAGAAACAAATCCTCCCTTTCCCATAGATCAGCAGCATGGCCACATTCTATACCACTAGACAAAAGGACTTTGGTCTTTTGGTTCTGTATCAAGGCTAGAGGGATTGTATTAATTCTCTATTGCTATGTTACAAATTACCTAAAATTCAGTGACTTAAAACAGCATTTCTTATCTCATGGTTTCCATAGGCCAGGGTTCCGTGTATGACTCGGTTGACTCTTCTGGCTCTGGGCTCCTTATAATGCTGCAGTCAAGGTGTTGCTTGGCACTGCAGCCATCTCAGGGCTCAGCTGTGGGTGGATCTGCTTCCAAGTTCAGTCAACTGGTTTTTGTCAGGTTTCTGTTCCTTACAGGCCATTGACTGAGTCCTAAGTTTTTTGTCACATGGGCCTCTTCATAGGTCAACTCACAACTTGCTGGTTGGCTTCATCAGGGAATAAGTAAGATGATAAGAGAAGATAAGCTATGGGTGTAGTGGATGTTACTGTCTCCTGTCCAGAGGGAAATAATCATATCCCAGCCTGCTGGGAATGTTGCCTACTGATAACTCATAGCTGAGTTGCTTCCTAGGAGTTGCCCTTAGCTAAAAGAGATCACTTGCCCAAGTTAGTCCCTTTCTCCAGAGGCCACTTGCATCCAAGGACTAGTTGGTTTGGGTAAGGGATGGGTTGATACAAAGGCTTGGACTTTTTTCTCAATTTGGGAATTATCTGAAGGGCCATTCCAGTGTGGGATTGACTGAAGCCTTTATTTCAACTGCCCCCCTCAGTTCATCTTCTTCTTCTGCTTAGACCTATTTCCCTCACTCTTGTTTTTGGAACCACTTCCCAGTAAACGTTTTACAAATACCTGTCTGAGAATCTGTTTCGTAGATACCCTGACCCAGGATAGTAGGCATTGTGTAACCCAGCACAGTAAGATAGAAGATTTTCTGCCTTACCTCGTTGCATATGTGTACGCATGACTCTAGAGTCATTTCTCACAAATAGAAGTATATGTGGCTCCATGTATATGGCTTCTGTTCCTCCTAGGCGGCCATATTTTCTTCATGGCTTACTTGAGACCACATTTAGAGTATGTGATTATCACGATAGGACCACATCCTTGATGGGTTTCATATTCAGATCATTTAAGGATTAGCCTCCACATCTCACCTGTATCTCCTTAAAATTAGAGCTCCTTAAATGTTGAGGCTTTCTGATCTCTTGTGTTACAATAAGATTATGAAGAAAAGTGCAAACTCTACTCAACCTGCTTCAAGGATGCATCCATCTCACTCCCACTAATACAGGTGATCTATAGTGATCTTGTTGACTGAGGTAAGGAGAGGAGACTAAGCTATCTCCAGTAAATTTTAAAACATAAGACAGATATGAAAAACAAAACTATCAGAACAAAATACAGGAGAATATCAAGGTAGAGAAGGATTTATTAGGTACCAGTAACACCCATAAAAGGAAAAAATTTGATAAATTTGGTTGTATCAAAACCAAAAACTTAAATATTATGACAAGATAAAATTAACAAAAATAAGTGGCAAACTGGGAAAAATTTTCTGTAAATCTAATATTCAGGATTTCTATCTAGAATCTACAAACTTTTGCAAAGCAATAAGAAAAATACCAGCACAAAGGAAAATGATATGAATAGATAACAAATAGAAGCAAAAAGAAAGATGATTGTTGTTATGCATGCAAAAATTAATTCAGCTGTATTTGTAAGCAGAAATACAAAGCTACAGGGGATGACATCAAATCCATCAGGTTGTCAAAAATCAAAAAGTCCAAGAAACCCAAGTATTGGTGAGGATTTCGGGAAATGGTGTACCTGAAATATTGGCATAAGTGAAGTTGTTCTGTCAACATTGGAGAGCAATTTGGTAATAGCTAGTCAATTTGAAAACACATATCCTGCGATTTAGGTGTATAGGTTAGAGAAACTCTAGCACATGTGTACAGAGAGACATGATGCAAGGATATTGCTTGCAGTATTGTGTGTAATTTTTTTTTTTTTTTCTTTACAAAGGTACGTTGATTTTTTTTTTTTTTTAAACATCTTTGTGTGTAATTTTTAAAAGGCCTATTAGAATTGATCAGTTACTATTAATATCAGTTACAATATTCTATCGTATCAGCTAAAATACCTAATGTAGACTTAGTTATATATAATCACATGGTTTAATCTCAACACAATCTTGAGTAGGAAAAGCAATTTTCAAAAAAAAAGTATGATATTTATGTAAATTATAAAGTAAAACCGGGGACTTCCCCGGTGGTCCAGTGGTTGAGAATCCGCCTGCCAATGCAGGAGACACGGGTTCGAGCCCTGGTCTAGGAGGATCCCACATGCCGCGGAGCAACTAGGCCCATGGGCCACAACTACTGAGCCTGTGCTCTAGAGCCCGCGAGCCACAACTAGAGAAAGTGCAGCAATGAAGACCCAACAGAAAAAAAAAAAAAGTAAAACCGACTATATTTTATTCTATCATAGTAATCTGATAGAATAAAAGTTTTTTTAAAAAGAAAGGACTAGAAGAGATACGGAAAATTCTTAAAATTTGTAGTACTACTTAACTTTAGGGAGGAAGAGAGGGACCTGGGAAACAAAGGGGCTTTGCCTTGTTTTTTTTTTTAAACTGTCAATCTTCCAGCACATTTGGCTCACCTTCTTCCCTCTCCACAGAAAACTAAAGTAATAAGGAAACCAGGGGCTGCCTGTTTGCCACATCCAAAGGCTTAATTTTAGTTTAGTGGGGTTTTTTTGGCCGCACCATGAGGCGTGTGTGATCTTAGTTTGCCCGACCATGGATCGAACCTGTGCCCCCTGCAGTGGAAGTGGGGAGTGTTAACCACTGGATTGCCAGGGAAGTCCCTTAGTTTTGATTTTTAATCTCTGTAGCAATTGAATTGAATTGACTATTGATGTCCCTTCTAGAAACATCTTCTCTAACCCATAAATATCATGGCTCTATTTTGGTTCCCTCTGAATCTGACTGCTACCTTTATAGTTGCAGCTATATATAAGGAAAAGTAAATCTCTTTCCCATCTCAGCTCCCCAGTTCTGCTATCAGAAGTAAACACTGTTTAATCTTTCAGAAATCTTACTCTCCCCCAACACACATGTACACACAAGTGTGATTTTGTGTGTCTGTGTTTATAACAAATGTATACATAGCATACACTCTGTACTTTCAACATTGTCTTGATATTTTACTAGCTCAGTAATATATATCTGCTTCCCTTTTAACAGTTGCGTGTTATTAAGGATTAAGATTTACATCTTGAAATGAGAGGTAACACCAAGAACAGCTGACCCTGAGCTCATTTCATTTCTTGTTAATGAATATTTACAAAGGCACTGTTTTCTTGGGAAAGAAGGGGCTCTGTAGGAGTGCCATAGACATTATCCAGGCCATTAGAGAGCTGTTCACCTAGCCAGTTAGATCAGGCATAAAAAAGGTTAAACCACACGCAGAGCTCTAGTGGGAGTAGAAGCACGGTGCGGCTTTGAGAAAGTATGACTGGTACTGAATGGTTAGGACGGAGGTTAGACGTAGGGCTGCGAGTGAGATTAGAAGTCTCTAGAGTAGAGATGACCATTCATTTGGTATAGAGAGCAGTACATACTAGGGCCAAAGACAGCATCTTGCACAATTTCCACATTTAGGGGACAGAAACATGTGGGCTGCTTGGTCACAAGGAGCAGAGCTAGGAGAGTGAGGTATTACCAACCTCAGAAAGGAAGTGTGTGGATGGTCACCAGTGCATGACATAAGGAAAAGAAAAAGAATAGTTCAGTTTGGGGGAAAAACGGATGGATTGGTGATAGGGGGAGAGTTGTTGTTTAGTAAGTAGTATATTTGGTGGCAGTGTAGAATGAATTGGAACTTTTGGAATCATCTGTGTGAAAGATAATGGGGAAAACTTCCTTGATACTAAGCTATTTAACTCATGGACTGCTTTCACTTAAGAATGGTTGAGCTTATTGGGACACTTACCCTTGAATGACGAATTACTTTCAATATTGTCTTTAACATCAAAAAGTGTCAAAAAAAGTGTTTTTTTTTTTGGAAATCACGCTTGTCTTTTTATTTTTTTAGGCCTTTTAAAAAGATTAAATTGTGTAGCCACATGGAAAACTAATGATTTGATTCTAGTTTTAGAAATAAATGGAACAAGACACTTTCCAACTAAACCATCTCCGGATTTGTAGGTTAGAAATCAAGAATAATGAAGTGTAAGTTTGAGGCAAAAAATAGACACTTAAGTTATTTTGTAAAGACATACAGTTGATATAATTTCCATTAATATAAAAATGGTGTGATTTTTTAACAACGTCACACGACAGAAGATTTATTTTAAACCAGAAATGGGATATGCTTACAAATTGTAAATGACTGTTTTAGGTCAGCACCGTTTATTTGAGTGTTATGCAGGTAATTCAGTTTCACATTTCTCTTTCTAGAGAAAAGAACAACAAACTTGCTTTTTCTGTACCAAGGCCTTTTTTCTGTTTAGAATATATTTTATTTAAAGGGTGGGGGGGAGTAGATTTTTCTTTTCCTGCTGAAGAAGCTAAAGCTATTTAAAGCTGGGTCCTAACTACTAAAAGGCTCCAATACCTGATTTTAGGTCGTTAATGACTTTCTATAGTCAGCCCTCTCTGGAGTATTTTTCTTTAAAACCTCACATGGAAACAGTTTAAATGGTTCTTTTGTGGCCCTGAAATTTCTTGTTCATATCATAAAGGAATGATTACTGAATGCCCAAGCTCTATACCCAGTTCTTTTTCAGCCCTGAGAGGTTAATTGGGCAGGGGTAAATTTGGGTGTGATATGTAGTCTTTGGAAAAACATTTAAGTAACATAACCTAAAAGTTACAGTCCTATTCATAATGATTTCTCTTGAGTATCAGTCTGTGTCTTTAGATTTTCTAATAAAACGTGTGCACATATGTGTATCTGTGTGCAAACGATAGAACCTGATTGCTGGTGAAGGTGGTATATTCATATTTGGTGGATTCAGTGCTTTGCTGGGGACCATTTACATTGATTGGTATGAGCCCTTTGGAGAGAAGTTTAGCAGTCATTCTACTTCTCAGGAGCTGTCTTAGGGAGGCAGTCTAAATTCGGGAAATAGGCACATGTTCGGCCATAGATAAGCCCACAGCTTTCTTCCTGCCCACATCAGAGCTCTGGTATGGTTGAATTCGGGTGATTGTAATATTGATAAATTCATTCGGGAATTTAGAAGACACACTGAACTTTTCACACGTCTGGTGTGAGTTAAATATTTGCCATGGCTCTAAGTACATTGGGCTTCATTGTTAGGAGTTTAAAATTATATCCCTTGGATTCCCAGTCGTCTTCTATTAGACTTCTTTGTGACCAGCATTGGCTTGGCAGGTGATTCAGACTTCTGTGTTTCTGGAGTACTTGATCCGATGTAATAGTAATAGGTATTCTCCTCCCCTGCCCCCTTCTATTGCTCCCCCTACATACTCAAAGGACACGTTCATATAATAAAAGCTCTGAAAAGTCCAATCATTTAATTCGACTTTTTTTTTTTAATTGAAACTAGTGTTTTCCTAACCTTTTGAACAGGAAACTCTGCCACTTATTAATTAGCTCTGTGACCTTGTCTCTCTTTTCTCTGTAAAATGGGGGAAACCCTTTCATATGGTGATTATGAGCATTACATGAGATAAGTTTGTATAACACTTTGTATACTGCTTGGCACATAATAAGCACTCAATAAGGTGGTAGTTGTTTTTATTTAGCTGTGGTTCTTCTAGTCTAATTGAACACATGAGATCAGCAGATACAAAACAATAGGAAACTCTAATTGGGAGAGAAGGTCAGTTGTCGGAGGCTTCGTGGATAAAATAGGTTTGGACTGAACCTAGAGAAATCTAAGTTAAGGCTTAGTAATAGAACTTTCTTCACTGATGGAAATAATCTATATTTGCAGTGTCCAACATGGTAGTCAGTGGACATACTGAGCACTCGATATGTGGGTAGTGTGACTGAGGAACTAAATTTAAAATTTTATTAACAATTACTTGAATTTAAAATGAAATGGTTGTATGTGGCTATCATATTGGAAAAGCACAAAAGTGAGCTTAAAGTGAAATGAAAAATTTGTTTCCCAAGAAATGGAATACAAATAAAAATTTCTAATCAATTAATTCTTTTGTAATTTATAATATCATTATATAATGCTGTTTGCTTTCTTGTAGGTCTCCAATTGAGAAACATGGCACTGTTTTTCCTGCACTCTACCCACCTATTGCTGGACTTCTGTTGTAACAAGTTGGCAAACACTGGCTGGAACTGGGCTGCAATAAAACATGCCAGTATCAATGCTGACAAGAGCCTAACAAGTGCCAACTTACAGATGATTACGCATTTTGAATTCTAATGAACTGTTTTAACCTTCAGGAAGAATTGTAAAGACCTGTACATAGCACAACATGATCCGGATAATATATATACTGTTCATGTACATCCACAAACACACCTTGTACCAAATAATGCTTTCTTGTAGTAGAATAAGAATCGTGTAAATTCTAAAAGATTTTAGCAGGTTTTCTTTCCCTATTCATTGTTTCTTATCAGTTTTAAAAGACTCCTTAAAGCATGTCAGATAAAAAGCAATTAGGATTAAAAGTTTCCATTTAATTTCCTTTAAACCATTGAGGCTTCATTAAACTCTTTTCACTTACTAAACTTTGTATCTTCTTTGTTTGGACACACTCCCCTTTGCTTTTATCAATTCTGTCTGCCAGGAAGTTTTCAAATCATTTAGTTCAAATACTGAAAGACTCAATAAGCAACTACTTGATTTTTAATGATGACTTCAGAGGAACGGTCATCACTAGGTGCTTCATCCCTTTTGTATTATACTTGCACCCATGTCTTGGATTGGATATAGCAATAACATTTTTTCATTGTTGAGAGCTCTTGAATTCAGTCATTTTCCCCAAGAACTAAAAAGAGTTGGTTCTGAATTCAATTCAGATTTAAAATTATTGAAATTTACCCCAAACAATACAAAATTCTGATTTGGTTTTATTTTTGCCCTCAGTTACCTAATGTGAAGGTTGGATGAATAAAGCATGCACAGCTGCAGGCTTTCTACTTAACTTCTGGGTTTGCTATTAAAAATGCTGTTTACCCACACACCCTTCTCCTTAGCCCTTCATATTTCTTTGCCTCTATTCTCTATACTGCAGATTTTTCTCACCTATTGTACAAAGAAATTGCGATGTATATTTTCATGTAATTTGATTTTGGAATTCTGTCACCTTATGTAGTGAGTTCTTCCAAAATATAATTTTTTTCCAATAATTGTCAAGTTGTTGGCTTTTATTGTATTGAATGAAGGTTATAATAGAGTGCCAGAGAAGTGCAGTTTAGAAAAATCTCAGGTTGTTTCCTTATGCAAACAAATTTAATACTTGAAAATCACATGGCCATGGCAGTATATGTATTGGGTTCTGTATAGATTCTTATGTGAATCTCAAAGCATTACAGGGATGGAAAGGCTTTGCTATTTGACATATAAGATTTTGCCACTGACATAGTGCACTTGGATTTTTATTACTGTTTGAGCATAAGTATATTTCATATCATAAGTTTTCGAAAATAATTTCAGGAAATGTAAAATGAGCATGTGCAGTGTTAAAGGTGGGCCCAGGTTCCTCTGTGTTTGAGGCTGGGACTGGGAGGTAGTCTTTGGCATATAAGGGATAGAACTTGAGACAGTACCCAATGGGACATGGTGTTTAATTGTGAGAATCAGTGAGAATTGGTGCATCTCTGCTCTGTGGGGTTTGGAGAAATGCTTTGGCAGAAGAGTGAAAGGATTCCTGCAAGGAGCCCGTCCTTTACGAACTTTGCATGTCTTTTTTAAAGCAGAAGTAAAATAATTGAGGATGTAGTCACAGTAGAGAGTGATTTTTCTAAATCTCAGTCTCTTCTTCACTCTGAAGCATTAAAAAAGCCCATAAATGTGTAATGGCTGAATGTGAAATTGTTTGATTCATTGCAGCCCAATTTTCTTCAAGAACTTGGCGTGTGACTTTACTTTTTCAAAGACTCTGTAAACATTGTTGCCCCAAAGTGCCAGTACTGCATGCCTACCTGGGACTTTGAATGCAATCCCTTTTTATTCTTAAATCAGAAATTGTTCACATGGTGCTTGCTTGTGGCAAGATGGAGTCTGAATTTTGCTCTCCTATTGCTGTAATTCTGCTAGCAATCTCTTGAGTTAAAACCTGGGATTTGACTCTTCAGAGAGGAGCAAATGACCTAGTAACTCAGGGACAACTATTCTTGAACTTTAAGTGCCACATTAATGCAGTTACTTTGGTGGAACCATGTGTTCTTTAGGGCTAGATCTTGGGGAGTAGAAGGAGAGCCAGGAATGAGTGCAGGTCTCATGACACCCCTTTCCATCTGGTGCCCTGAGCGTGCTACATATGGAAACACAGGCCTCGAGAGATGTTTTGGCTTCTTTTCCTCTGTCAGAGGTGTCATCTGTGCCTTTCCCAGTGTTCATCTGACTGTGAATCTAAATGCCTCTACATTTGATGTTAAACCACACTCAGGTGACACTGATCCAGGTGGCTTTTGTCCCAGCAGTGCCTCATCATTAGTGTGAGTCTTGTCTGCTTTAGGAAAAGGATTTTTCTCCCTGACCTCGTGCCAACTATCAACAACACCTGCATAGTCTTATGGATTGTAGAACCGTTGCCTGTTTCCTAAATTTATTCCAAGTTCTTGTAAAGGCTTATCGATTTCAGTCTATGCTTATAATGGGATGGATGATCTCAGTGGCTTTCTGGCCTCTTGTGAGTTTAAAATCCAAATGAGGTTGGTTTTCTTGTCATTACAAGGTAATATTTTTGTGAGGTTATTCCACTAGTTCTGTGATTACTTGGGTGTCATAGTGTCTTTAATGGCCTTCATTCTTGGTTGTGAAATTTTATTTTATATGCTCATTCACCCTCTACAAATCTGCCCCTTTGGGGTTGTGGTGCCTGTGTATTTGCCTGTCTGGTCCCCAGTTGGTGGAATTACCTTTTGTGTACTGCCACTTCTCAGCATCTTTGAAATTTGACATAATGTTGCTTCATTCCAGTTTTTTTTGTTTGTTTGTTTTTTTAGTTCTGTAATTTGTTGATTGTATTTAACTATGTGAGTTCTGTTGTGATGTTTACTGTATTGTAAAGCACCTCGATCATGTGATGGGTGCTCTATAAATCAATAAATGATGACTTAGAGGCTGTATCATGAGCTATTTTGGTTTCAGGATGCAGGTCTCCAAAGCAAGTTATGGGATTCTTTCTATATAAACAGCACATGATAGCAAAGGGTCCACAGGGGAATCTAGATAAAAAAATTTTTAAACCTTATTTAAAGAAGGAACCAGAGGGTAGGAAGTTCACTTGACTTCCAACCTGATATAATGGTCTTAAAATTTCCAGTACGCGGCCAACCACCATTCTTAATCAGAATTTCGTGCATGCTGATTTAGAACCTTATGTAAAATAAAATGAGCACATGTTAGAGCATTATTTGGGATTTTTGTCTTTGACCTAGACTAGTTCTACCATGAAGATAAGCCAAAAGGTGAAGAACCCAGTCTCAAAGGTCAACTGGAAGAGAACACAGGCACCATCTCAATCACCACCTTCCCTCCTCTAAACAGATGGGCAAACTTGGCCCAAATACCTGCCCAGTACCACTCAGTAAGTTAGTGGCAAATGCAGCAAGAACTGAGTACTTTTTCCCCTTTTTTCCCCCTTAATTTTAACAAATTTTTTCCTTTTTCTGGAGGACTGCAAACCACAACAGGATTCAGGATGTGAATATTCAGCTTTTCACCCTGCATCTTTATATATAGTTTATATGGATTTACAGTGTTAAGTGTTGAAAGCTTGTCTGTCTTGATAGAAGTTGCCAGTGGTTTTAAGGCCTCTTCCTTACAAACTCTGAGAAAAGAACATGGAGCCTGATTTCTTAATCACAAAGAAGAAAATCTTCCTTGAGAGCAGTTTGGGGAAAATGGGGGCTCATTTTTCAGGGTTTAATTTTTCTGAAAAATATATTTGAAATAAAACTATTATAGAAAGGTCTAGATGATGTCCCTAAACTTTAAATATCAGTTTTAAGCATAATCATCTACTCGAGGTATATAGCAAAAAAGTTTTATTCCCATGCTGTCCAATGCAGATGAACGGCTTTTGACTTTGCCTACTGTGTGCAAGGCCCTAGGCTTTGAGGAAGGATCAGTTGATTTTCTCCCTCCCTCTCATAAAGATAGAGTTGGTAACACCTCACCAAATTAAAATCGTTCATTTTCTGGAGGACTGCAAACCCCAGCGGGATTCAGGTATCTTTGGTTGCTCAGTTTCAGATGGTGTAACTTGGCTGCCTAGGTAGGACTAGGCTTGTCTCTTGGAGTCTGCACACCCCATTGGGCTGCAGTGAAGGAGAAGGGGAAGGCTTTCAAAAAAGGCAGCCAGACACATCTTAGACATAGCTGCACAGAAAGTCATAGATAAGGTATTTGGTTTTCCCTTACCAGCAGTCTCCATTAGGAACAAGTGCAGTATAATAGTACTATGTGTGTTAGCACTGTGACCTCTCCTTTAACCCTCATGAGCACCAGCAATCAAGTTCCTATTTATTGAGCCTCCACTTTGTGGCAGGCTTGTGCTAGATGTGTTTCGTAAAGGATCTAGTCAAATTCTTACAAGGATCCTCATTCAGAAACAGATTCAGATTAATTTGTCAAGACTGTACAGCAAGTAGGTTTCATGGCCGGGATTCAGTTTCATGACCTCCCTTACATACTGCGTGCCATTACTTCTTACCTCCGGGATATTTTTTCCCAGGTCACGTAGAGACTGAGGCGTTTTGAGGCTTGTACTTGAACCCAGTTCATTGGACTACCAGTCTAGTGATTCCCTCCCTATCCCCTTCTACCATGATATGACACTACCTCCCCAGAAAGAGTCTGTTCCCCTAAGCTCTTAAGGCAGGCAGCATTTTTCCCTTCTAAATCAGACAACAAAACATGAATTAGGTCTAAAATGAACCATGTTTCAGTGCTCAGATTTCTCAGGTCATATCTAATATTGTAGCTCCGTCCAACCCTGTTGGGTATTGTAATTCACTGAGTACTGTAGATGCTTTATTTTACAGGGTGTATTAAGAAGTCCTATAGCTCAGGGGTTTCAAGCCAGTAAGAGTCTACTCAGAAGACAAGGGCCCAGAGATAGGGTTATATTACAGACATCGTTAAGAAGAGTGCTCTCACCTCTGCTAGAGGGCTTCTTGAAGGTAGTTCGTGACGAGGAGGTAGTGAAGCCCTTGAGTTGATTAAATCCCTTAAGATGAGTTCTTGTTTGACTGTGGGCATCTAGGCCAAGCAAACTGAAAGGGCACAGATTTGTTTATTGCTACATGTGTGCTGCTCTAAGGGAGAGGGTCCCTGGTTTTCATCAGATTCTCCAAGGTCATGATCCCCCAAGTTATTAAGAACCATGGATTCTAGTCCAACTCCCTCTTGAAACTGATGGAGAATCTGAGATGGCAGCATAGATCGTGCAGGGACTTGACCATGATCAACACAACAGATCAGTTGCAGAGCCAAATCTGAACCCAGTTCCCCTGACTCCCGGTATAGCTCACAGCAACAGTTCATCAAACATTTTGAGGGCTTCCCTGGTGGCGCAGAGGTTAAGAACCCGCCTGCCAATGCAGGGGCCACAGGTTTGAGCCCTGGTCCGGGAAGATCCCACATGTCATGGAGCAACTAAGCCCGTGCGCTACAACTACTGAGCCTGCGCTCTGGAGCCCGCGAGCCACAACTACTGAAGCCTGTGCGCCTAGAGCCCGTGCTCCGCAACAAGAGAAGCCACCGCAATGAGAAGCCTGGGCACCGCAACAAAGAGTAGCCCCTGCTCACCGCAACTAGAGAAAGACCGCGCACAGCAACGAAGACCCAATAGACCCAATGCAACTAAAAATAAATAATTAATTTAAAAAGAATGTATTAAAAAAATTTTGAGCACCTGCTGTATGCCAGACACTAGGATGGTGCTGGTGAAGAGGCAAAGATAAGTCATATGATGTAAAACCAGGCGTCAGCTATGACAGGACTTCTTCATCACATTTATGTTATGACCCAGGAAATATCTGTAGGGCACTCTGAGATAAACAGATGAGGCTGCCTGTGGCCAGAGGAGACTGTCTTGCCTGGCTACCCTAGTGGCCCCAAGGGCTCACCATTTAGCTCACCTATAAACCATTCTTGACAGACAGGGAAGCTTTGAGCTACGACACCTCCATTGAGCCTGGCAAGTGCTCTGCTGCCCTCTAAGCTCTGCTTGCTCGATGCAGCTGCTCTACGCACCTCCCTGCCCACACCTCCTCCACATCTTTAGTCTCTTGCCACAACTGGAACGCTATTTCCCTGAGCACACCACCGTTCTTACACATTTCAATACCCTCTCCCCTTTCATCTCCCAGGTGTCCCTCCCCCAGAATTCCTCCTCCTTCCTCAACATTTTAACCCCATGATTATGTTTACCATGATCTAAACTCCAAATTCCTTCTCCACTCCACCTCACTACCCACAAAATGGTTAACCTTGGCAGCACCTAAAATTTCTCCACCTTCAAACCCTCCCCCTTTTCTGTTCTGACACCCTCATCCTGTTCTCAGATCCTTCCTTCAACCTGTCATCTCTTATTCTTGGCTCTTCTCCAGGGCCACCACTTCCCCCCGCAGTCCTTAACTGTGGATGCTTCTAGGAATGGGTGCAATCCGCATTCTTTTGATTGTCCTTTGAGTAAAAATCTGTTTTGACAGGTTTCACACTATTCACTTATATTACTCGTTAGCCCTCTTTTTTGCTATTAGTCATCCCCACATTGACTAAAGATTGACTAAAGATTTTAGCACCTGGTTTACGGTCTCCCACCTTCTCTACCTCTGAATTCCAATATCTGATTTTTCTAGCTTCTCACTTCCACTTCAGCTACCATATTCCATGGCTCTGTCCTGGAGTTTATTGTCTCCTAGTACTGTTTAACTTATGAACTTCAGTTTGCCACACACAGGGCTCTCACAACCTTGTTCACACTGCATTGGTCTTCAATATTATAGAGACCTGCAGTTTTATGACTCGTACATCAGCCTCTACCCAGTCTGCACCAGAGCTATATTCTCACAGCACTCTCAATTTCTTTTTGGCAATGAATCCCAAGCCCTGGGCAAATGCTACAATCCATATTCTCTGCTTCTGCAGCCAGGTGGCTGAGTTCTGCTAGAAAAAAGTGACCCATCCACACACTCAGAAGACACCTGCAACCAGGCCTTCCAAATTCAGGTTCCTCTCCCAAATTTTCTTCACTCTTTTTTAGTCCAGTCAGTGCTTGATAAGTCCAGAGCCTCGAAAATATAGGTGAAGAGAGCTAGGCTCTCGGTTCTTCCCACGTCCAGCTACCTCCTCCACTTTCATTCACTGCTCTTACCTAGTCTCGACCCCTCCCTCTCCCTGGCCCCCATGACTCTCGCGAGACTTGGGGACCTCCGTTACGCACTGCCCAAGTTGAGCGGCGCACTTCTCGCGAGGCTGAGGCAGGGCTGGGCCCGACATGGCGGAAGGTAGGGTTTTTGTGGAGCAGCGCGGGAAGGCGCGGAGCTGTGGGGGCGCTGCTGGCTGGGCGAAGCAGCCCTGAGAGGGAATGGCCGGGCGTGTTCGCTTGGGGCACAGCGGGTCTCGCGAGCCTTCCTCTCCAGCCTCTGCCGGGCGCCTCGGGCCGGGGTACTGAGCGCTATTCCTATGGCAACGCCCCTCCCGGCGTCTCCGACCCCGCGGGACCTTGGCAGGGTGCCGGGCCGGTCGCGAGGTCCCGTGCCGGCACTAAGTGCAGCCTCGGGGATCCCGAGGGCCGCCGGGGAGGCTCCTTTGATTACCGGCGGTGCTGGGACGGCGGGGGGACGTAACCCTTCTCCTTAGGAAATCGAAACTGCTGTCCTGGCAGGTCCCGCATCCGGAAGGGGTACATCCCTCCCCTGCGAAAGAGCTTAGGACTCTTCCCAGGGTGAGGGGTGGGGGTGAGCCAGGGCTGTCACGGGCCAACGAGCCAAACAGGAGGGGGCTGTAGGCTCTGGGCTCCCCAGCAGCCTCGGGATTCGGGGCGGCTGGGATTCTTTCCCCAGGTTGAGAGATGTGGACGGGAGGAGGGGGTTTGCTTGGTAGGGGAGTTGGCCAAGGTCACGCTGCTCCTAAGAGATGTGCTAAACCAGACCTCGACTCCTTTGCCTCTCAGTCCTGTCTTTACCCGCTTTTGTGGCACTTTCTTTGTGCCCCTGCATGCAGGTGAAGGCAATTTGGCCTCTCGGATTGAGCCTCCCTTAACGTAGCAATATTAGAAGCCTTCATTGTCAAAGCCTTGTTGTACAGGTGGCGGGAAAGGAGACCCAGAGATGGGAGTTACCTGCCAGGGACCCTAAAGTGACGCTGTCGGACCTAGCTAGTGTGCTTCTCCTGTTCACCCCATTACTGGAGGAAAATACTCCTTATTTGACTTAATGTTTATTGAGTGACTGCAGTGTGCTGGTCCTCCACCTGTCCGATTGGTTTTGAGCTAAGCTTTGTCTGAACCTACCTTTACTTGGATCTTACTTTTGGGCAGCACCTGACAGTTTGCAGGCTTTTCTCATTTGGATTAGACTTGGCAACAACCTTGTGAAGGAGGTCTGGCATGGGTGTTACTTGCACTTTATAGATAAAGGAATTGAGGCCAGAGTTCTAGAGATATCCGGGTCAGGCACCCACTTTTTGTCTGCTCTTTCTACCATGTTAGACCCCCTGAGGGGGAAACGTCAGATAAATATTGTATGAAAGCAGAGGAGGATTAAAAGGAACAGAAGAAAGCTGAGGCATCCCCTGAAGCTAGTTTTTGGATGAGTCACAGAATGTTGTTTAAGATTTTTTAATACAGTGGGCAGCCAGCGAAATGGAGCTTGTTGCCCTGAGCAGTGAGTTGGGGTGGAAAGGTTCAGGAAGGCTTTATGTGAGGTGACGGGGACTCCATCGCTTTTACAGCAGTTAGGGAAGTTAAGGAATGTTTTGGGAATACGTTACCAAGATTGAAATTGTAGAAGGCAGTTGGTTTTTCATTCAGCAGTTTTACTGAGCACCTGCTGTGCCTCGCAGTCCGGTTCCAGCCTGAAGAGCTCCTACTGGCTGAATATGCTGATTGTTATCCTGCAAGTGCCTTGAGATTTGTGTTAGGATAACCTTGAGAGACATGCAGCTGGTGGAGAACACACCTTAAAACATCCTTTCAGGGTTAAATTGGCAAGGGAGTACAGATAGGTAAGCATAGTCAGAAGGTTCTGACTCGACGGTTTTTTTTTTTTTTTTAATTTATTTATTTTATTATTTTATTTATTTATTTTTCGGCTGCGTTGGGTCTTCGTTGCTGCGCGCGGGCTTTTCTCCGGTTGCGGCGAGCGGGGGCCACTCCCCGCCGCGGTGCGCAGGCTTCTCATTGCGGTGGCCTCTCTCGTTGTGGAGCGGAGCATGGGCTCTAGGCACGCGGGCTTCGGCAGTTGTGGCACACGGGCTCAGTAGTTGTGGCTCGCGGGCTCCCGAGCGCAGGCTCCGTAGTTGTGGCGCACGGTCCCAGCTGCTCCGCGGCATGTGGGATCCTCCCGGACCAGGGCTCAAACGCGTGCCCCCGGCACTGGCAGGCAGACTCCCAACCACTGCGCCACCTGGGAAGCCCTCGACAGTTTTTATTTTACTTTTTTTTGTGTGTTCCAATTTCCTAGCCTGTGTTCTGACTTAAGCTTTTTGGAAACAGTGTCACAGACTTTGGGAAGAATTGAGTGGAGCATCCTAGTCCAGTTACCTCGTTAAACTGCAACTGCTTGTTATGCGCAGGAAGGCAAGGTTATCTAAACAGTGTTTTGCGCGGGGGTGTTACGCGGCATGTACTCTAATCAGAATTTATCGGAGCTGGCTATGCTTGTTCAGAAATACTCATTTAAATATAAACAAATAGCAGAAATCTGTGTCATGTAACAGTTGGATGATCTGTAAGCACGCTCTGTGGGAATTTCCCTGATAATGGTCTTCGTTAGGTGGTGTGAGTGTGAGCATGTGGGAAATTGCGCTTAGGAATAGTAAATAGAACCTGCAGGGGCTGAGTTATATAGTAACTTCTTAATGCGACTCGTTTAGAAACCAAGCTTCTTTCTTTCCATGCATCCATGGGTATTGGTTTGACCATATATATTTAGCTAAAGTCTCTCCTAAAATTAGTTGCCATTTCCACGCTACATCGCTGTAGCTATCCTTCATCTAAGCTTCCTTCATCACTCGAACAAGTCCCTCCAACTTGGTCTTTCCGCTTTTACTTTTTCTCCTTGATTTTGCTTCCCCATAGCCTGTTTTTACAGTTTCCAGTGTTCCTTTTAAAGCATAAATCAGATCATGTCTCTCCCACTCTTCGCAATACACCTACCCTTCCACATGCTCTCCCCACTCCCCGTGGCTCTCCATGATCTTATATATATTTTATAATTTATATATTTTATATCTTATATATATTTGGAATATATTTTTCCAGAGCCTTCCAGTGACCTTTACAGGCCAACAGGATCTGGCCGCTGGTTAACACTGATACTTTATTTCTTCTCCTTCACAGAGCTCTTGCACACTAACTTCCTTGCTATTCTTTGTATTGTACATTCCCAACACACCTCTATATCTTTGTCTTGCAGTTTCCTTGGCCTCGAACAGTCTTTCTCAGTTTCTCCACGCAGCTAATCAACTTTTATTCACTCAGGTGTCTGTTCAGTTCTCACCTCTTTAGAGATCGTCCCTAGGTTTTGTTTGTTTTTTAATTCCCTTACTGGAATATAACCCCCGTGAGGGCAGAGACTTTTCCTGTTTTGTTCACTGCTGTATCTTCCAACTTAGAATCGTGCCTATGGTTGAAGGAGTGGATGAATTATTGAGCATCATTTACCAGACATCAAGAAAAGTTGCCAGGAATTGCCTGGCGGTCCAGTGGTTAGGACTCCTCGCTTTCACTGCGGAGGGCACAGGTTCAATCCCTGGTCGGGGAACTAAGATCCCTCAAGCGGTGTGGCCAAAATAAATAAATAAATAAAATAAAATAAAATAAAAAAAAGAAGAAAGAAAGAAAGTTGCCTGGATACATCCTTAGTCTCTTGTCAAGTAAGCTGGCTGGTCCAGCTTTTAATGTGCTCTGAATAACATTAGCCTGCTGGGAGCTGCCTAACCTACTTTTCATCCAGCCCAGTTCAGTCTTAGCAATTTAAGCATGCTTAAGAGCTCAGTCTCTGCAGGCAGACATGGGTTTGAATCCTAGTTTTACTAAGCTGTGATCACAGGTAAGCCAATTAATTGCTCTCAGTCTCAGTTTCCTCAGCTTTGAAAGGGGGATAGTCTCTATCTCAAAAGAAATAGTGTATCATGCAGTCTACCTGCCATGCAGTCTGTCTCCTAGTCTCTCTTTTTTTTAAAAAATTATTATTTATTTATTTGGCTGCACCAGGTCTTAGTTTTGGCATGCGGGATTTTTTTTTTTTGAGTTATTTTTATTTATTTATTTTTGGCTGCATTAGGTCTTCATTGCTGTGCGGGCTTTCTCTAGTTGCGGTGAGCGGGCTTCTCATTGCGGTGGCTTCTCTTGTTGCGGAGCACGGGCTCTAGGGTGCAGGCTCAGTAGTTGTGGCTCACCGGCTCTAGAGCGCAGGTTCAGTAGTTGTGGCGCACGGGCTTAGTTGCTCCGCAGCATGTGGGATCTTCCTGGACCAGGGCTCGAACCCGTGTTCCCTGCCTTGGCAGGCGGATTCTTAACCACTACAGCACCAGGGAAGCCCCATGCGGGAGTTTTTAGCTGCGGCATGCGGAATCTATTTCCCTGACCAGGGATCGAACCCGGGCCCCCTGCATTGGGAGCGTGGAGTATTAGCCACTGAACCACCAGGGAAGTCCCCTCTCTTAGTCTCCTCTTAAACCACTCTCCCCTCAATAAAATAAAAGTGAAAATTGGAAAAAAATGTAAGTGACTTGTTAAACGGAAATATGATCATGGACTTTTATAAGCTTACTGGAATTTGGTCAGGAAAATACTTCTGACAACAATTCAAGTAACAAGGTGAAGACATTCTGTATTCTGGACAATACAGTATACAGTATTGTAATACAGTATATTATACAGTATGTATACAGTATACAGTATACATTACTGTATACTGTATACATACTGTATACAGTATGTATACAGTATACAGTAATGTAT
The DNA here is from genome assembly GCF_009873245.2 of Balaenoptera musculus. Taxonomy (NCBI): domain Eukaryota; kingdom Metazoa; phylum Chordata; class Mammalia; order Artiodactyla; family Balaenopteridae; genus Balaenoptera; species Balaenoptera musculus. The sequence continues at coordinate 48,284,736 of NC_045804.1, read as the reverse complement.
ACAGTAGCCATTAGCTACATATGTCTTCTTAAATTTAATTAAAATTAAATAAAATTTAAAATTCAGTTCCTTAGTCATGCTAGCCTCATTCCAGGTGTTCAATAACCGTGTGGTTAGCGGCTCCCATGTTAGCAGACAGCACAGATGAATAGAACACTTGCATCATTCCAGAAGGTGCTGTTGGACAGCAGTGTTCCAGAAAATGCTTGGTATAGGCTGGTAGAAACAGGGAAAGGAGAAATTTTGCTCCTTCCAGTTTGGAAGTTTATCTCCATTTATTATTTTATTCATTCATCAGATGTCCCAGTCTGTTCATAATTATGTACTGTCTGGTGACCCCTCAAGCAGTATCTCTCTATATACCATTCCTTTCTTTTCTCTATCTTCCCTTTCTTTCGTTTCTGTCACCAGCAGAGGCTGTTAGCTTTCTCCTTGAGGATATATATATTTTTTTAAAACAAAGAAACAAACTTTATCCAGTCACTGCAGTGACCGTGGATGTGCCAGAGTAGAGCTACTGAATCATGCTGAGATATGTGGGGTTCAGTCACCGGCAAGGTGAGTTGCTGTAGTTGGGACATTATCATGATTTACAGACATGCCCAACAAAATGAGAAACTATGTCCTCAGGCTCTCTTGTTAAATCTGAGTAGGCCAGGGACCTACAGTATTTATTGAACTCCACCTACTAAGGCACTGTAGGGTGGAGGACGAGATGAGCATGGAGTGGGGGTGGAGGGAGAGGTAGTGGGTGGTTAAAAAAAGAAGAGCCAGACCTAGAGCCTATTCACAGGGAACACTGCAGTCCAGGAGGGGAGACGAAAGCATGTGTGTTAGAAACTGCGTTGTAGGGACTTCCCTGGTGGCACAGTGGTTAAGAATCTGCCTGCCATTGCAGGGGACACGGGTTCGAGCCCTGGTCCGGGAAGATCCCACATACCGTGGGGCAACTAGGCCCGTGCTCCACAACTACTGAGCCTGTGCTCTAGAGCCCACGAGCCACGACTACTGAGCCCGTGTGCCACAACTACTGAACCTGCACTCTAGAGCCGGTGAGCCACAACTACTGAGCCTGCACCCTAGAGCCCGTGCTCCGCAACAAGAGAAGCCGCTGCAATGAGAAGCCCGCGCACCGCAATGAAGAGTAGTCCCCGCTCACCGCAACTAGAGAAAGCTCGCGCGCAGCAACGAAGACCCAACACAGCCAAAAATAAATTAATTTAGATAAAAAGAAAAAGAAACTGCCTTGTAGGGTGGAAGGTGAAAAATGCTTAGGAGTTACTTTGAGAATTCAGAGTAGGAAGAGATGTTTTAGGGAAGTGGGAGTATGCTTTGGGTGTCAGGGGAGGCCTTTGCTGCAGGAGATAAGCTGGGCTTATCTGGGCTGGACTTTGGAAAAATAGGCCGCTTTTGGACATGGGGAGATGTGGGTGGGAAGAGGTCACTATTCTCGGTGGAAGAAATATCAATAGCAGGATGTGAGGTTGGAAAAGTATGTTAAGGGCTAGATTATGAAGGGATTGGTTAAGCATTTGCATTTTGCTCTGTGGGCCGTGGGGTGAGGCTACTGAAAGTTATCAGCCAAGGTAGTGACGTGACTAGAATTGTCTGAGGCCTGTTGAAAAGGCTATATAATGTAGAGGATGGATTTGGGAGGGAGCGAGGGAGGGAGGCTGGAGTGGGTGCCGTAGCAGTTGAAGATGAGTCCTTGGGTAAGGGGCATTGGGGTTGGTGAGGACTGCTGTGAGAGATACTCACTATAGACAGCATAAAAGACAGGACTCTGGAAACCTGTTTGCATGCTGACAAGAGGGCGATATCAAAGATGACTCAAGCGTTCTAGGTCTGGGTGACTCAGATAATGGCTGGGCTGTTAACAGGAAGAAGAGGAACAGATTTGAGAACAAATATCTGGACCTCAGGTGTGGACAGATTTTGCCATGCCCAGTATACCTTTAGGTGGTTATGTCTTAGCAGGCAGTTGGAAGCATTTCCAGTCAGACTGGCGTTTGTGTGAAAATTAGCTAGTGAGCTAATATTTGTTGAGTATCTCCTGTGAAGCCAGCCCTGTCTGTGATCAGTGCTACACAGAGTGAGGTTTTTTCTTTTTTTTAATGCTGTGCTTTTTAAAAACAATTTATTTATTTAGGCTGCACCGGGTCTTAGTTGTGGCATGCGGACTTTAGTTGCAGCATGTGGACTTCTTAGTTGTGGCATGTGAACTTTTAGTTGCGGCCTTCATGCAGGATCTAGTTCCCTGGCCAAGGATCAAACCCCGGGCCCCCTGCATTGGGAGTGCGCAGTCTTACCCACTGGACCACGAAGGGAAGTCCCCAGAGTGAGGTCTTGAAAAACATATTAAGTCACGCCACTGACTTGCAGACAAGTCTTAACAGAGTTGAATCACAATCAGGAAAAATGTATTTCATTTCTATTAAGTACAAGCAACTATTGCTAGGGATGACACAGTGAGCAACACACAGTTGCAGCCTTAATGGAAGTGGAACCGAGAGGGGAAGGCAAAGTTTCTCATAAAAGCATGCATATTGTGCTTTATAGTTTACTAACTTTTCTCTTTTGCATTGATGCTTAGTGGCACTACCGTCCAGCCGAACTCAAGTCCGTAACCTAGTAATCATCCCTGACTTCCCCCTAAGCCTGTAGTCAGTCACCAAATCCCGTGACTCCTATAAAGCTCTCGCATACGTTCTTTCCTTTCTGCTGTCATTCTGGTAGTTCATGCTAGTGGTTCTCAACCTGGAGAACCCTGCATATTAGAATCACCTGGGGAGTTTTTAAAAACTCAGATTTTTGCATCACTCAGCTTCAGCGAAGATCAGTATATCCCACAAAACATTTTTTTCAAACTGAGCCAATATTGAATAAAAGAGGGCTTTACTGGATCATTTTTTTAAACAAATATAACTATGTGCATATACACACATATACGTAAATAAAATAAGGTCATCTTTCCTAACTAAGAAGTCCTGAGTTATTGGTTTTATTTGTAAACTGGGGTAAAAGGATTTTTTAAAGCAAACTTTTGTCAAATAATGGCTTTTGGACTTCGTCAGTGCATTTGAGTTATGACAGAATTGCTAGACTTTAAAGTGTGAAAAGTCAAAATGTGAAATGTCTCTTAGCACCATTATGTTTTTAGTAATATCCAAACTTTGTGTGAACTGGGAGGGTACAGACTGGCAGGGGTATCTTACTATTCCTTTGTAATCTCCTCTTGATGGTATTCCTGTCTTCTTTCCCCTTCCCTTCCTCTTTTTTTTTTTTGGCCTAGCTGTGCAGTTTGCGGGATCTCAGTTCCCTGACCAGGGATTGAACCCTTGCCATGGCAATGAAAGCCCGGAATCCTAACCACTAGGCCACCAGGAATTCCTTCCCTTCCTTTTTTCATTAGGGTATTTTGTGAACTTGAATTCTCAACAGTAAATATATCCACTTATTTCTTATTCTCCATTACACAATTTTCCCATAGTTAGCACTCTTGCTTAGTGAATATTCAGTAAACCCAGTGAAAGAAAAATTACATCTTTAGTATGACAGGTTTAGGAAAGTAGTAGTGGTAGTAATTCATCACCTGTGAGGGGCTTATCTTTTCTGATGCCAACAAAGAAGACAGTATTTTCTGGGACTTTGATACATGCTTTAATGAAATATTGTTATGTGGAAGACTCTAATATATGTCTGAAACAAAAATTATTCTTGTAGTTCTCAAAATGAGATGTTATCACAGCTTTTACGATATTTTTCTTTTATCTAATGGACATAGTTAAAGCAGAGTAGGGAGAAAGTCAGTAATTAAAGGATTATACAAAGAACACTAATTCACTGCTAAAATTGGGACTAGAAAGTAAGAACTATAGAAGTGTAGAGAAAGGAAATATCAGGGTTTTGTTAGTCTAAAAAGATTTAATGAATACAGTGTGGGTTAGTATTGGAGTAGGCAGAGGGGAGTAGAAATCACATATAAGGTAGGGAATGGAAAGAGCATTTAATTTCTAAATCAGTGAATTAATAATAAATACGTGTTTGATGTCCTGACATTAGAGCTGAAAATAGGTAGCATGGTACAGTGGGATGAGCATGGGCTTTGGCTTAAGATCTTAAATCATGATATAGAACATTTTTATAATCTTAAAAAATTTCCTTGAACTCCTTTGCATTCATTCAATCCCATTCCCTTGACCTCTGGCAACCACTGATCTGCTTTCTACCACAAAGCCTAAACTATTTACTATCTGGCCCTTCACAGAAAAAGTTTGCCAACTCCTGGCCTAGAAGGAAGAGTCTTATAAGGATCATTGTTGGTTCCTTTTCTGACTGTCCCATGACTTACTGATTAAAAAAAAAAAAAAAAATATATATATATATATATATATATATTGCAGTTGATGTTGGTCTCTTTTTTAGGCTATTCATAGTGAATGTAGATTTTTTTTGTCTCAAGCATCTTTGGTTAGGTCAAGAGTGATGAATTACAGAGAGCTCATCAAAATGTCTCGCCTCCAACTGCATTGGTGAAGAGCAAATGGGTATTGTTTGGAAAGAAACATGATTAAATTATAGTGCAAGTGCTGACATTCTTCACCGATACTTAGCATAGCTCTTTCGGCAAAACTGTAGGTTTATCTATTATTTAAATTTCTAGTCTTATTTTTCAAAAGGAAAGTTGGAGGAAGAGAAAGAAGAAGCCACAGCTGAAAACTAGTCACTTGATAAAGAAGTGGTAGTAAACCTTTAAACTAGACACTGTTCTAAATAATTTAATCTATCTTAACTCAATTACTCCTCGACAGCACTCTGAGACACCATTATTATTGCCACTTTCCACCTGTGAAAATCGAAGCACGGAGAGGAGTAAGTGACTTGCCAAGGTCACACAGCTAGTAATGGGCAGGCCAGGGTTTCAGCCCAGTCAAGTGAGGCTCCAGAGTACACTCTTTTTTTTGGGCCGCTCAGCATGTGGGATCTTAGTTCCCCGACCAGGGATCGAACCCGTGTCCCCTGCAGTGGAAGCACGGATTCTTAACCACCGGACCACCAGAGAAGTCCCAGAGTACACTCTCTTAAGGGCTGTATCATGTTGCCTTTCTAAGAATTGTAATAATTAACATTTATTGACCACTTACTGCAAGGCAGGTTATCTTCTAAGGTCTTTGTATGTATTAGCATGTTTAATGTTTACAACGTACTTAACATATGAGGAGAAGGAGGCCTTTGCCTAGAGTGTCGCAACTAGAAAGTGCTGGGGCTGGGATCTGACCCCAGTCAGTCTACCTCTGGAGCCTGTGCTCCTCACCACTGTGCTGTGCTGTAGATTCTCTCTCCATTAGAACTCGACAGCTTGGTGGTACTCAAGGACACATTTGTATTGCCATTTGCAAGCAGACACATTGCCCACAGAATGATATCTCAGCCTTGGGTGCTGTCTCCATTATACTATGAAATGGTGTGGCAGTTCAATACCACTGGTAGGTGCACCTGGGATCAGGGTTTCCTCCTACAAAAGATGCTAGGCGGGGAGCATCTCTGATTTCATGACTGAGAGCCCTATATCCTAAAGCCCTCCTTTCATCTTGCCTCTTCTCTTTGTAATTTATATAACCTTTGTAATTTATGTCTCGTGTTGTTAGGGAACTGTTGACCGAAACAACAGTGTCAGGGTCGAGGTTGCAGGTAGAAATTTGTGTCAGTAATTCTGGAGAGAGACTAGGGTTATTGCTGTAGATTTTGGATTTACATGTGTATAACTGATATCCAAAGAAATTTACAAGGATTCCTTGAGAAGGTGTTTCAAACAGAACTTTTATGATCTTTTCTTTAAGGCTTAAAGGAGTTGGTAATTTTCTACTCTTGAAGGCAAATGTCCTCATAATTCCCCCACATGAATCAGTATCCAGATTCTTTGTGACTATTAGCTTTGTTCTTTTCCCTCCTGTTTGTGAGTTCCTGTAGATACTACTTTGATTCTATATTTGGTACTCCTTTGGTGCTATCAATACATTATTTGTTTGGAAGAGGTGCAAATTAGACTGCCCTTTTAAAAAACTCTTAAAGAGGCAACTGCTGATGTACCATAATGCTTAGTTCATAGCAGGTGCTTCATAAATACTTACAGAATGATAGTTTAAGTGAAATGGAAATACAGAGTATTTACGGATGCTGTAGTCTTGATGGATTGGAGCTCTTGAGCAAAAGGTTGGCTAGAATATGGCGTGATTGAAACCAAGGTTAAAGGATCCAGTTTGCTTCAGGGAAGAAAAATCTGCAGTCGACAGCCACAGGCTATATACCCTGTGAAAACTTGGAAGCTATCTCTTGGGCAAGTGGGATGTGACTGTAGCCACTAGTTTGAACTAGCAAGATAAGGTGTCCTCTGGCCATCCATTTAGTTGACTTAGGGAGAGGCAGGTGCGTGGTGCCAGTGACTTTTATGGAGGACAAGACTAGGTCTTGCCTTCTAATTATTTGTATTTCTCCTAGAGCCTAGTATTATGCCTGTTGCACAAACCCGTTGACTGATACTAGTTTAAAAGGAAAATCTGACCAAGAAAACAAAAGACTGAAGCCTTTTGCTTACATTTTCTGGACCCAGTATGCTACAAACAGAGGCTTTATTTAAATCTTCTGGAGTACAGCATCACTTGTCTGGAGTGTCTTTCCTTGCGCTGGCTTAAGCCAGGTGGTCTTTCTCCGTGCTCTGTTTGCATCCCCTGTCAGAGTGCTGTCAGGTTTTACTGATTTGTCTTCTTTAATTGCCCATCTTCTCTACTACCCTGTAACTTTGTAAAAAAACATGTGCCAAGATGGTTTTCTTTACTTTGACACTGGCACTACATAGGTGCTTAATAAATTTTTAATGAATGACTAGGTTATACAGTTGTCTTCCTAAGAGATGAAAACCTTTGAACAAGTCAATGAATGAACAGAAAAATTGCAGTTCAGTCGGTCTTCTATCTAAACAGTAGTATTCCCAGAGCAGTCTGTGTGTGACTTGGGGAGGTACGCGCTGGGGGCTGAACTTTTCCCCCAGGCTAGTCATCCCCATACCTGGGGTAGTCTTAAAAGTACTATGTATTTCCTGTGACCCCACTCCCGATCTACTGAATTTGGGTGCGCTCTCTCTCTTTAGTTCGAACTGCCTAAGTGTTTCTTACGCAGCCAGTTTGGGAGTAGTGTCATCAAGCCCGGTCTGAGGCAAGAGGTGGGTAGGCTGCTGGTCGTGGGCCTGTCCCCTTCTGCTCCTCAGTTCACTATCTGGGAATTGAACCAAAAGAGATGATCTTTAGGTTCCTTCCCTTCCTAAAGTTTTGTGATATATAAAAACCCTTACACTTGGGTATTAGAAAATTATTTATTTTTCCTCATACTTGTAATTGTTTTCCATAATCTTTAAAATTTGTGTAAAATAGTATATTTGCTTTGTAAGTGCACGTAGATTTAAAATTCAAATAATGTTACAAGACTTACAACAAAAAATAAATTTGCTACCCCTCAGACCCACTCCACAGACCACTTTCCACTCTTCTCTGTTTACCTCTAAGTGATAATACTGCCATTTCTAGATTGATCAGTTATAGACATTGACTGACTTTCCTATGGTAGATTAGGAGTTGCCTCTTTTTTTTTTTTTTTTTTAATTTTTATTTATTTATTTTTGGCTGTGTTGGGTCTTCGTTTCTGTGCGAGGGCTTTCTCTAGTTGCGGCAAGCGGGGGCCACTCTTCATCGCGGTGCGCGGGCCTCTCACTATCGCGGCCTCTCCTTGCGGAGCACAGGCTCCAGACGCGCAGGCTCAGTAGTTGTGGCTCACGGGCCTAGTTGCTCCGCGGCACGTGGGATCTTCCCAGACCAGGGCTCGAACCCGTGTCCCCTGCATTGGCAGGCAGATTCTCAACCACTGCGCCACCAGGGAAGCCCCAGGAGTTGCCTCTTTGAGAGCTTTTTTTAAGGTGCAGCCTAACTTACACCTCTTTCAAATGAATAGTAGTGATGATTTTTTAAAGCATGTTAGGCTTTACTTTTTGGTTCGGGAATTGTCAGTGCAGACTTGCTATACGAGGTGATGCAGTATTTAAAGTAGCTCGTTCAGTAGTTAGCGGTGTTTCCATTTCTGTTTTTACTTTTGATCATCACCTCATCCTTCTGATAATGTCCTGTTGATTTGCCATGATTTTAATTGACCAACTTAATTCCTAAGTCAATAAAACATTTGAAACTCATTCTGCTTTTCATGACTCAAAAAAAATGTTGTGTAAACAGTTATAATAGTTTAAACTATTTATCCAATAATTATGTAATTGTGAAATGCAGAGAGGAGGGTGGAGGCAATGCTGACAGTTTTGAGTGCATGTGCAAGTTACAGTAGTTTCATTGAATTTTTACTACAGCACTGAGTAGTAGATTCCTGGCCGCCCCCCATTTTACATATAAAGAAACTGAAGCTCAGAGAATTGAATTGCCCATGGTCCCCATAGCTAGTTACTAAAAGGATTTAGATCCCCATCGCTTGGACTCCAGAATTCACTACAGGTGTATTTGAATTTTTTAAAACTTTAATTGAAGCATAAGATACGTGCAAAGAGCAAAGCATTAGTATAGAGCTTAATGAATTACCAAAATAAAACATGAATGTAACCATTACTAAGTTAAACAACAACAAAAAAGGATATTACCAGCATCCCAGAGGGCACCCCTCATGTGCCCTCCCAATTACCACTCTCCTGCCATTCCTCCAAAGATAACCATTATCGTGACACCATAGATTCATTTTGCTACTAGTGTTAGCAGTTTTGGGACATAATTTGAAGCTACTCCTAATTCATATGTCCTTTTACATTTTCTGTTACCACATCTAGAAAATGAGTGCCAGTTTTTCTTTAAAGAGACCCATCAACTCCATTTCTTTCTCTACAGGAAGAAAAAAAGTATAAATTTTGTACAGTCACATGAATTTATTGCTTTGTGTTAAATGTGTCCCCGTTTTAGGTAAATAATTGCAGTTTCTTGGCTCTTTAGTCCGAGTAACTATGAAGAACTCTTTAAAACCAGTGATTTGTCACACCAGAATAGAAGTGTAGACCTGAGTCCTACTGAAGGGGTTTTGTGTAAATGTAAATGCTAAGATTTGAAAAATATTGCAATAGGATCATTGTAAGTACTGTTTTCCTTTAGCCAGTGTTTTTTAAAACAATATTTGGTTTAACGGTTAGTAGGCCAAATAATTGCAGTATTTTGAAAAAAAAATAGTTGTAGGAATTCTCATCTGATATGTAACTCATGAGCAGTGATCATTTTAGCAGTTGTAAGCAAATTTTCATCTTGCAAGTGCCTTCTCCTTTATTTTCCCAAGAATACTGATTTATACCTGAGATAGCCAGGTTTTTGACTCCAGGCATTTATTTAATGTGGATTCTCTAGATGAAGGGGGAAAAGTTCCCTACTGTATGTATGAAGAAGATAGGCTATTAGTATTTAAGTATTTAAATGCATTTCTCTTTAAACATTTGTTTATAATTATGAAAAGAGAACACATTTGTTGTAGAATACCTGAAATGTGCAGGAAAGCGCAAAGAAGAGAAAAATCTGCTGATATTTTGTGGTATTTGTCTTTTTATTCCTCATATATGTGAATGTTTTTAATAAAACTGGACTTTTAAAATATGTTGTTTCACAGCCTCCTTTTTTCTGTTAATAATATTTATCACTTGAAAATGCATGTTTAGTATTACATATTTCTTTGAAAACATTAATAGTTGCATAATAACTTCAAACTCATGTATCACTTTATTTAACCATTCCTTTGTTTTTTAAGTGGGAAGGTCAGTTTTTGAGTTGGGGTAGGGTTAGAGTCAGGTGAGTGAACGGGAGACATCCAGGATCCCTCCCACATTTCTTCTTCAGGTAACTAGGATAGATGCTGGTGTCATTTATTAATATAGGGACCATACAAAGGAAGAGCAAATTTGCTGGAAGCTTTGTTTTGGGGATAGAGAATTTGACGTGCCTGTGGGCCGCTAGGGAGAAATGTCTGTCGGGCAGATGGATAGTTGAAGGTAAGAAGAGAGATCTGCACTAGAGAGATGGATCTACGGATCACTGGCACTAGATTTTGGTATCAACCACAGACCATAGATCTGCTGCCTTGGGAGATCACACAGTGGAGAAGAGGGCCAAGGATAGACCCTCTGGGAAGTGTCAGTGGTCAAGTGTTGGGAGGGATGCAGAGAAGCATGTGAAAGAGACAGAGCACCAGAATTGGAGAGAAGGTGGCATTGTGGTTGCTGAAAGAAGAGAAGAAAAAGGGGATGGACAGTAGTGTCCTGAGTCATGTTACAGAGGTGTGCGAGGAGACCCACTGGCAAGTGTCTGTTGGGTTTGGCAATTAGAAGGTCATCAGTGAGAGGTGTTTCAAGGGAGTGGTGGGGACAGAAGGAGGGAGTGGCAGGGGAATAGTGGGTGAGGAAATGTGTGTGGTAGATAGAGCTGGAAGGGCAGAGGTGGGTCAGATGTGTGGAAGGAGAGGTTTGTTTTTGCTAGGTACGGACCTGGACAGCTTTATGTGCTGATGAGAAGGACCCAGCTGAAAGAGATTGAAGTTGCTGGAGGAGGCGGGGTTGATGAGCAAGCAGAGGACCAGGGGAGAGTGATGGGTTTGGAGCAGAGGTGGAGGGATTAAGCTTGGATAGGAGGGAGATGGTCTCCCTGAGAAAGCCTAGGGTAGATGGGAGTAGTTGCTGGCCCGGTGGGGGTCGGTGGCAGTAGCTCAGTTTTCTCAAGACATTGGCCAAGAATGAGGCAGATTGGGTGGGAGATGGGCTTGAGGGCGGTGTCAAGATTTGGAATATCTGTGGTGGGGAGTAGGGGGTGGATGGACCGCAGCCCAGAGAATGACCATAGCAGCACTGTGGTTCCCTAGATACGATGATTTATGCATGGTTGCATGAATCCCCAAGACTCCGGGTGAAGGAAGAGAGAAGTCTCTTGACTGCTTGCATCCTCAGGGGAGTCTTCCCTGATGTCCCAAGTTAAATTTCTTTATTATAGGTTCTCATAGCTCTGTTCTTTTCTTCTAGTACTCATTAGAGTTGTAGTTTTGCATTTGGTTGTTGCAATCATTATTTTAATTATAAAAATTTACTTTCCCCGGTAACTAAAAGCTCTGAGGAAAGATATGTCTGATTTTGCTTACCACTGTAGTGTCTGGCACCTCATAGCTACTCGGTAAATGTTTGTTGAATTTAATGAATCAAATACAGTGGTTCTCAACCTTTTAAATCTGCCCCAGCACACCTGTGGGATATTACTTGCTTCCCTCTGAACCATTATTGACTGCCCTGAGGCTTCCTGAGGGAGGGCAGGTGTCAGGTAGTGTGGGGTAGTGGTTAATAGATCACAGGCCCTGGAATGAGAATGCCTGGGCTCATATCCCAGCCCCGCCTCTCACCAGCTTCATGACCTTGGGCAAATTCTTAATCTGTGGCCCAGTGTCCTCATCTGAAAAGTGTGGCTAGTAATAGTACCTACCCCATGAGGTTGTCATGAATCTTGCATGAGAGTTCACGGAAAGCTTGTAGAACAGCATGTGATATGTAGAAGTTACTTATTACTACTAGTGGTTTGAAAAAGCCTCCCAAGTAATTTTGATAATCATTCCTGAGACTCCATATATTAAATATTGATCTTCAGGGAAACTGGGAAGGAATCCCTGGACTGTGATGGCACCCTGAAACAAAACCATTCTTGATCTTTTAGGAGTATCAATAAGAAATAGGAATGTCACGTGACTACAGTTGACCCTTGAACAACTCCAGGGGCTAGGAACACCTACGTTCCGGCACGGTGGAAAATCTTCGTGTAATTTGTAGCCCTCCGTGACCTTGATTCCTCCATATCTTCGGATTCAGCCAACTGTGGATGGTGTAGTACTGTATATATTTACTAATGAAACATATCTGTGTGTAAGTAGACCCACGCAGTTCAACCCTGTGTTCGAGGGTCAGCTGTCGTCATTTTGGTAGCCATCCTGGCTGCAGGATGAGGGATGAGTGGATGCTGTCTGCTTTACACCTGCTGTGGTAAACTTGATTCTTTGTCTCCCTTGCAGAGGAGGTAGCCAAGTTGGAGAAGCACTTGATGCTTCTCCGACAGGAGTATGTCAAACTGCAGAAGAAATTGGCAGAGACAGAGAAGAGATGCACCCTTTTGGCTGCGCAAGCAAACAAGGAAAGCAGCAAAGAGTCCTTCATCAGCCGCCTGCTGACGATTGTGGCCGACCTCTATGAGCAGGAGCAGTATAGGTGAGCTCCTGGCCCTGGGCCAGTGTAGGGAAGCAAGCCCTTTGCTTTATTCCCAGGCCACATTGCAACTTCTCCTCTCTTATTGACTTTCTTCCCAAGTTTATTTCTAATAGTTGACCAGCCTTTAGTCTCTGGAATGTAAGCCCCTTGAGGCAAGATTTGTTGTTTGCTGCTTATATTCAGTACAGAGTATAGGAGTGATGGTGATAGCATCGCTGGTATAGATAGGAATTAGCTTACAGGTCCAGGGATCCAGAGGGGAGAGGTCACTTTCTCTTGAGCTGGTCAAAGAGGGCATCTTGGAACTAGTGGGTAGTGTAGCGTGATGGTTGAGGGTAGACTTTGAGCCACACAGCCTGTGTTAGAAGCTCAGCTGGCCACTTACTATGTGACCTGGAGCTATATGACATGCCTCAGGCTCCTAATCTGTAAAATGGGGATAATAATACGACTGTTTACCTTAGGGTTGTTGTGAGGATTAAATTAATAAAATACTGTTTAAGCACTTAGAACAACAGTCTAGCATAGAGTAAGTGCTCGGTTTTTAATTGTTATTAAAACAATATTGTTATTAAGTGAGTTTTGAGGTAAATGTTAAAGGCTGAGTAGGATTTAATAGATAAAGACAGTGATATTACTAGTAGAGGGAGTGGCTGAGAATAGGCTCAAACATGGGAAACATGTGGAGGATTTAGAGGACAGTGAGGGGCCCATTTTAGGGTACATGTCCATGTAGAGGAGCACTGGGAGAGGTGGGTAAGGTAGGGTGGATTGGGGATGCCAAGGTGAGGAATTTGGACTTGATCCTCTAGGAAGTGTGGAGCAGTGTTTTTGAGTTATAGGACTATCATAATCAAAGTGGTGTTTTAGGCAGATTAGCCTGGTAACATCGTATAGATGAAATTATAAAGAGACAAGAGCAGCCATGATGTTGTCGTAGATAGTCCAGACCAGAACTGATGAAGGACTGAGCTGGGATGCGGATGTGGAAAAGAAACATGGACATGAATGTATGTGGAAGGAAGGATTTGCCTACTAGGGAGAAGGATGATTGGATTAGATGATTAAGTAAAATTTTGAAATTATGACATTTAAAATAGATCAAAATCCAAAATTGCCATCTACCATCTTAATCATTTCTAAAAGAAAAGAAAAATTTAATAACAAAAAAATAGGAAGTACATACTCTGAGTAAAGGACAGGGCTTTCTTTAAATCTAATGGATGTATCTACTTGTAAAATATAGTTCATTGTCTTTTTTTCTTTTCCCCCTCCTCTTTTTCCCATGGACAAGTGAAAACTTTGTTTCCCTTGGCCCCAGAAAGCCTGGCATTTCTATTACAGACACAGCTCTCCCACTGTCCAAGGCTCTTACCCGTTAGAATTCCCATAATTTACTTTCTGTAATACGTAACAGTTGATTGCATTCTTTTTTTTAAATTTTATTTTATTAATTAATTAATTTTTGGCTGCATTGGGTCTTTGTTGCTGTGCGCGGGCTTTCTCTAGTTGCAGTGAGAGGGGGCTGCTCTTCATTCGGGTGCGTGGGCTTCTCCTTGCAGTGACTCCTCTTGTTGTGGAGCACGGGCTCTAGGCGTGCGGGCTACAGTAGTTGTGGCACAAGGGCTCAGTAGTTGTGGCTCATGGACTCTAGAGTGCAGGCTCAGTAGCTGTGGCACACGGGCTTAGTTGCTCCGCGGCATGTGGGATCTTCCCGGACCAGGGCTCAAACCCATGTCCCCTGCATTGGCAGGCAGATTCTTAACCACTGCACCACCAGGGAAGTCCCTGATTGCATTCTTATACTGTAGTCCTTCTAGGAGACTGGGAATGAGACTGGGCAGTTTCCTCTTCTGGCCACTTTTTACCTGGTCGGCTATGGTATGATCCCATGGTTTTGGTGGGTCTCTCTTCCTCTTCTAAAACCTGTCCTTTATCAAAAGAAGGCCGAATACCTTTGTTATCTACAATTGATAATCAGATGAGGAATGGAGACTTCAAAGAGGACTTACCTTTTGAGATGGGATAAGTGAAACTGGAATACCAATTTCTGAAGCAGATGCTCTTTTACCAAGATAGGGGGGAAAAAAAAACTTTGTCCCATGAACATGCATTTTGTTGAATTTAAATAGTGTTTTTATGTGTATTTCAGTAATTGGAATAACTGAAGAGTCAGTGTTAAAATTTTTAATTTGAGCAATGTGGAAGAAATTGGTGCATTTCTTTTATTCTTAAGTTCAGGAGGAGGCTTTGGTCCCATAAGACAGTTAAAAATGATGGTTATATGTAGTTATTTACTACCATTCTTTTAACAAACAAGCTTATAATTTTTCCTATTAAAGTGTTTGATTGAGACACTCTAGCAAGAAGCTCTTTATTTATGTTTCCTCTCCAGTTGTTACATCCTAACATCCATATTTTAAAAGGAAATGCCTTTAATTGACTAGGATGAAATTTTAAAAAAATTGCTAGCCTCCTAATTGTTTCCGCATAGAGTCCTCATAGACTTGACCTGTCCAATTTTCCATTTTTGAATCATATTTTAAAAAATTATTATTATTAGAGATTATTAGTGAAATCCTTATATTTATTTACCTTTGAGATGTTAAGACTACAAAAGAAAAAATTTTGACTTGACATTTATGAATAATAGTAGGAATTTTATAGAAACATTCATTTTTATAATTTTGTGGCTAAAGTCAGATTTGTGGCAGAAACAGTAAGCAGTGACTGTTCATTTACATTATTAGAATTTAATACTTTACAAATAAATTTAGAGTTTAAAAATTATTTGTGCTTTGTTTTCATTATATTTTTTAAACCTTGTCATAGGATATGATATGAGACAGAGTTTTATGTTCCATTTCTATTTCTTCTTTATTAATAGTGTTTTGTGTTAACAGTATTTTCTAATAGTTTGAAATAATAAGTACCCTATTACTCTTTTGATCTAACATAATTAGTTGCAACTTGGTTAGTTCTTTAATAGAAGTAGAATTGATACACTTACATAATTATAAAGTATGTTCTAGACAGTGCTTTTGTGGGGTAAAATGTGTTTGCATCAAGCATTATATAGAAACAATATTCTGTTTGCATCTCCTTTTAAGTGGATGAGTCAATTCACGTAATAGTTTTTTCTTTCTTTCTCTCTTTCTCTCTCTCTCCTCCCTCCCTTTCTCTCTCCCTTTCTTTCTTTCTCTCTCTCTCCTCCCTCCCTTTCTCTCTCCCTTTCTTTCTTTCTTTCTTTCTTTTCTTTCTTTCTTTCTCTCTTTCTCTCTCTCTCTCCTCCCTCCCTCTTGCTCTCCCTTTCCCTTTCTTTCTTTCTTTCTTTCTTTCTTTCTCCCTCTCTCTTTCTTTCTTCATGTAATAGTTTTTGTGTATTTAGTTTCTAAAAGCTTTCCAACCTAACACATTATTTTCAAGGGGAATATGAAAATAAAAAGACGTGCAGATACAGGCAGGGTGATGCTGATTCGTGCCTGTGGATTGCTGCCAGCGTAGCCATCTGGCACGTGCTTGTGTCAGCCCAGTGGGTCACCCTTAGGTTTTTGTTAACTGCTCAGATGCTTTCACACCTTGGCATTTGACATTTCAGAGTTAAAAATAAATAACTATTTGGAAAGCTCTTTTCATATAGCGGTAAGTCATACATATGGAAACATGTTTGAAAAAAAGATTTCTCTCACCCCATTTCTTTATAAATGGTTGAGTAAAAAATGGCCAGTAATAGGTCTGAATGTTTCTGGTGAGAACAGGAGTGTAGATATTGGGTTTCATATTCTTGACTGCTTTGTCAAAGCTAATTTGCTCATGGTTTTTGGTTTAACCTTGCTTGAGCATTGGTATAGTGTGGAGCATTGCAGCACTGTAGTCTCAGAGCTGTTGTCACAGTCTTTAATCTTTCTGTCTCTCTCTCCTGATGATTAATCTTGATTTTTTTTTCTTCATAAAACCTCTTCTTCTTTTTTTTTTTTTTTTTTTTTTTTCCTCGCGGCTTGTGGGATTTTAGTTCCCCGACCAGGGATTGAACTCGGGCCCTCCGCAGTGAGAGCGCGGAGTCCTCACCACTGGACCGCCAGGGAACTCCCTCTTCTACTCTTTATGTGAATATTAATAATCCTATGTATTGATAACTTGTAGGTTCACCATCTTGTGGGTGACATTAGGGAATGTCTTTGAAAGCAGAACATCCCATGTGAACTAAAGCTAGCAGTTAGAAATAGAAAACGTGTCTAGCAACATACTGTAAATATGAGCCATCAGAATTCAGTGCTAGCATAGAGAAATAATTTTGCTGTGATTTTTTTTTTTCTTTTGCAGATGTATGTTGATCAGTCAATACTCATATATTTATCAGCTGTGAATCCTAGCTATACCTAGTTATAATGATGTTTTATATCTGTGGGTATTTTTCTTCATCAGTGATCTGAAGATAAAGGTTGGGGGCAGGCACATCAATGCTCACAAGTTTGTCCTGGCGGCCCGCAGTGACAGCTGGAGTCTGGCCAGTTTGTCTTCCACCGAGGAGCTGGACCTGTCAGGTGAGCCTCTGACGGGCTGGGGACTCAAAACTCCCAGCACAAGAGCACTTGGCAGAAGGTTATGGTGTGTAATTTTGAAATATTTGTGGTTTAATGAATGTAGAATACTTTTCTTATAAATTGATGGTGACCATAAACTAGTTAAATAATTCGTGAATCAGTAGGTTGTACTTTGTGGACACTTCTGTTTAATATCTGGCTAATAAATCATAAATATTTGAGGATTTACAGTATTCTTATAATTTATAAAATAAGAATATTTATCCAGAAACTCTTTTCATATAGTAGTATGTTATGAATATGGGAGCATGTGTAGAGAAAAATTTTTCTTCCACTCTAAGAAAAAGTCCTGCTGCTGTTCAGTTGCTTAAAATTTAATCATAGTTGCCAAAAGTACTTTTCCTGGTCTATAAGAACTGAATTCAGAAGTAACATTTATTCCAAAGAATAAGAATATTCTTTCTTTAACATCAAAGGATGACCATCAGTCTTCAGGATTTGAATAAGTGCATTGAGCTGTTTAATGTTATTATTTAATTGTTTTATGCTACAGTATGTTGTGTAGAATTTGGGTAAATATGGTGGTTAAGTAAACTTAAAAACATCGTTTTCAAAAGTTGATTTCAAAATTGCATTTTCACTTAGTACTTGCCTAACAGCTGCTTAAAATAAAAAGAGCAAATTTTGAATTTAATTCTGCTATTAATAATCAAGAGAATTATAACATGTGGTAAGGAGCATACCCAGGCATTAAGATGTGAGTTACTTGCAGAAGTGATTGACTGTGTGGAAAGTCTGAATTATGTCTTTGTTCAAAAGGTTTGCCAATTCAGAAGGTATTGTTTTCCATGTGTAGTGTTAGGAACACTGAGATGATTATAACACCATCCTTGCCATACAGAGCTCATACTCTGTTGGAGGAAATGGGCTAATAACAAATCATTTAAGGCCAAGGCTGTATATACAGTAGTATAATGGCTTTATGTCTAAGGTACAGAAGAGACCAACTTGGGCTGATGAGGAACGTGTCAGAGGTGGCTAACACCTGAGCAGTGTTGCACAGGTTAGATAGGCATTTATTTCAAGAATTTAGGGGGTAGATGTCTGATGCTTCTCCACTGTGAGTGAACTCTGTCTCATGATCATTTCTAGGATTTAACCTGAGGTCCGTAATTCATAGCTGTAAACACACAAATATACATACATGCATATACAGGAGCATATGCATTCATGCCTATAACTAAAACATCTACTTGGGAAACGGTCTTTACTGGAAGGACACCAGTCCACATGATTGAAATCTGAGCAGTTTTTCTTTTTTAAAAGTAAAATCTTTTGAAACCGTATATCTTTGACCCCATATAACACAATTATGGATAACTTTTAAAACCCATTGGATCATGAGGTGTTCTTCACAATGCATGATAGGATCTTGATTACGTGAACAGATAGTTTGCCAAGACTAGTAGAGATAATAAAATATTGAAAATATACAACTTAGTTAGAAAAAAGTTTAGAATAAGTTACCACCTTTTGATAGCTACAGTGTCAAAAACTGATGGTCCCAGCAGTTGCGAGGCTCATGAAATTGGCATTCTTGCACATTGCCAGTCACATTATAAATGGGTATGAAGGGTTTAGAAAGCAGTTAGACAGATGAGCTATAAAATAGTCATACTTTTTTTTTTTTTACCTCATCATCTGACTTCTGTCAGATGGATTCTGTTATAGATAATTCAGACAGTGTAAATGTTTATCATGGTAAATGTAACTGTGAAACATTGAATACAACCAAAATGAATGAGTGGGAAAAATAAAATATGACTGCTCCCCAGAACAAACAAAATTACATAAGAACACAGAAAATTGCATTAATGTATGAAAAGCTTAAACATTGAACTTAAAATTTTGCTTTTACTTTTTTAGTACATTAGAACATTTAAGAGCTGCTTTAACACTATCTGTGACTATCTGACCACAAGATTGGATCACTGAGAAGCAGGAGATTTTCTAGAGTTTAGCAAGGTATAATGTTAATGCCTTTAAATGTCCCTGAACACGCCTCCTGCTGTAAATAATCGGCATGGTTTGATCCGGGCTACAAGGTTTGCTTTCAGGAGTGAGCGGCTGTAGAGTCAATGTTTCTGGTGGCTTTGGTAAATCAGGCATCTACTAAAATAGCTGTAGGGGAGCTTATGGTATCTTTTCTTTTTTTTTTTTTTTTAAGGGTTTTTAAATTTTATTTATTTATTTTGGCTGCGTTGGGTCTTCGTTGCTGCGCGCAGGCTTTCTCTAGTTGCGGCGAGCGGGGGCTACTCTTCGTTGCGTTGTGCGGGCTTCTCATTGTGGTGGCTTCTCTTGCTGCAGAGCACGGGCTCTAGGCGCGTGGGCTTCAGGAGTTGTGGCGCACAGGCTTAGTTGCTCCGCGGCATGTGGGATCTTCCCAGACCAGGGCTCAAACCCGTGGCCCCTGCATTGGCAGGCGTATTCTTAATCACTGCGCCACCAGGGAAGCCCATCTTTACTTTTCTTTATAAAGTTTATCTTTGAAGCGTATCTTTGAAGGGTTCCAAGGAGGTGGTTGCATTTGTGGACCTGTTCATGTTTGTGTGTTTTGTGCAGGGTCCTGCTGAGTTGCCTGGGTGGGCATGGGTGTGATTACCTACATCTGGGCTTGCAGCAACTGAAACTGCCTAAGAAGCCTGTGTGTTATACGATACCTGTAAGCACTACTGCCCATGGCTGCCTCACCCCTGAGGGAGATTGGAAATAGGCTCTTGTAAACAAGTGTATAAATAGCGTAAAAGCTGTGCTTTAAATGGTTGAATCTTTTCCACACGCATGAACTTAATAAAATCATTTTATGAATTTATTGGTATTTTGTTTCTTCAGAATTAGTCCATTAATATCACAAATGCTGAGTGGCAGGCACTTTTCAAGGTACTAGGGTTATAGCAGTGAACAAAATTAAATTCTTATTTGCATGGAACTTACATTCTTAGAGATTGACATCCTAAGTCTCACATTTTCTTTGGAGGTTCTTGTGTAACTGCTATTTCTTAAAATTCAAAATAAGCACAACTTTAATTCTATTAATTGTTATAAGAATTTTAGCACATGTTGATGAAGATACAGTAGGCATTATATACCAAGTATTTAAAATGTATTTGGGTACATGAAAGTTTTCTTAAATCATACCTTGTTCAAAAAAGTAAAATATTTTCTGCTTGATAAGATGCAGTGACAAAGGCACAATCACTTCTGTAGGATTCTTGCCATAAATGCATGACCTCAATCTGATTATGGGAAAGCATCAACCTAACCCAAATTGAGGAACATTCCACAGAATAACTGGCCAGTATTACTCAAATATGTTAAGGTCATGAAAGATTAAGGAACTGTTAGAGATTGGAGGAGACTAAGGAGACATGATAATGAAATGCAGTGTGGTACCTCAATTGGATTCTGGCCCATAAAAAGGACATTACTGGGATAATTGGCAAAGTTTGTAATTAGTTAATAGTATTGTATCGGTCCTAATCACCTGGTTTTAATAATTGTGCTGTGGTTATGTAAGATGCTAATATTAGGGGAAGATGGGTAGAGGGTATATGGGAACTCTACCACTGTTCTTTTAAGTCTGAAATTGTTTCAAAATATAAAGGTAAAAAGTATAAATTTGCTTTTTATTTATTGGTTATTTTAAGTATAAAGATGTTTATAAAGTTACTGACTGATCAACTGGGAAGAGAAAGAATATAACTGTTAGCTCAACACAGTACAACAAATCTTGATGCACGATATTTACTTCTTTATGAAGTAAAGCAGTTTGCTTCAGGCTAAATGGTTTGTTTATAGCCTCTCTATAGCACTTCAGTAACAGCAGCTGACACTGAGCAGTTCCAATGCCGTAGAATGGCTGTTTTGAAGCTAGAATTTCTTGCATGCTTCCTCCAGCAAAGATCTTATGGTTCCCTGGCATGAGAGTCTATGGTGAGTCATTCCGCTTTCCTGGAATGTGTCCTGCGTCCTGTCAAGCCATTCCAAAAACAGAAAGCATCCTCCTTCCCTCCTTTTCAGTCCAGTTAGGAAAACTACGCACCAAAGCACAGACCTGGGAGGTTGCACTGTGCAGTGGAAGGAGCATAGGGTCCCAGACTCTGTGCTCAGGCACACTAAGGTGCTCCAGCAAACGCACAGGGACAATAGTATCTGTTAGATACCATGTGAACTGCTAGTTCTAGGTTGTTCAGTTTCAGTATTTTGAAGATATCCATGGTTGTTTAAAATATGTCCATAAATTATTTGTTATTCCTCCCTTCAAAGGAGGATCCTGATTCCCCTCCTCTTAAGTATAGGCTGATTGAGCTTGTAAATGATAACATATTACTGCAGAGATAGGTTCTTAGAAGGCATTGTGACTTCTTCCTTGCTCTGTCTTTTGGATTGCTCACTTTGGAAGAATTTCGCTGCTGTGTCATGAGGACACTCAAACAGCCTTGTGGCCTCCTGCTAACAGCTGAGACCCCCTCCCAGAGATTCTCTTAGAGCTTCAAATAATCTGTGTTATCTGTGGTCATGTCCCCTTACTCAACCCTAACATGGCTTTTGTGTTTTTCTCTCTAATCTCTTTATGCTAAATTTGTCTGTGTGTTGGTTTAAAATAGTCTGTTTTAATAATAATCATAGGAAATTTTTGTCTAGCCATTAACATGGGGTGGTAGTTTACAGGTATTATCTCATTTATCTTTAGAATAACACTTTGAGGTAAGTACTATTGTTTATTCCCTCTTATAGAGGAGGAATATATGGTCATCTACGTATTGAGCAATATATGCTTCCATCTATTGGCTAGTGTAAATAATGTTGCAGTGAATATTGGTGCACAAATCTCTCTTCAGGAGCCTGCTTTCAGTTCTCTTGGGTACATACCCAGAAGTGGAATTGCTGGATCATATAGTAGTTTTATTTTAAATTTTCGAGGAACTGTTTTCTATACGGTCTGCACCATTTTACATTTCCCCCAACAGTGCACAAGGGTTCCAGTTTCTCCACATCCTCACCAGTACTTGTTGTTTACTGTGTTTTGTTTTGTTTTGATAGAGGCTATTCTACCGGCTGTGAAGTGGTAAAGACTTGTTCGTTATGTTTAGTTTGCAGTAGTTTGCTGATGATGTATCTAGATATGATTTTCTTCTTGTTTAGGGTACTCTGATCTTGAATCTAAAAATTTAGGTCTGTCACCAAATTAGGAAAGGACCATCATTTCTTCAATATTTTTCTTCCTTGATCTCTTCTCTCTTTCTGAGACTCCAGTGACACACATACTAGACCCTTTGTTACTATCCAACAGGTCTCTTTGAGGCTCTCTCTTTTTTTTTCCTCCCAACCTTTTTTTTTTTTCTGTTCTTCAGATAGGATAAATTCTACTGATCTATCTTCAAGTTTACTGACTTTTTGCACTGCTGTTTTCATTCTGCTCTTGAGCCCACTGAGTATGTTTTTATTATACATATCATATTTTTCATTTCTATAATTTCTATTTGTTTCTTATAGTTTATATGCTGAAAATTTTTCTTTTAGTTTCAAGTGTGTTTTCCTTTACCTTCTGGAGCACAGTTATACTAGATGTTTTCAAGTCTTTCATAAGTTCAATATCTGGGTCATCTTGATGTTAGCATCTGTTGGTTGTCTTTTCCCTTGAAAAATGGTCATATTTTCCAGATGTTTTTCTTTATCAAATGATTTTGAATTGTATCCTGGACATTGCCATTATGTTGTGTAGACTTTGGTGCTGTGTCATCCTCTGGAAAATGCTAAGTCTCCTTAGGTGGAAACTGCAGGTTCGGTTTCACCTTCTGTGGGTGGTGGTTCAAATATCACTTCAGTTCTTAAAGCTGGGCTAGGAGTGTTCCATGCATCAGTGGCTTAGAGGCCTATAGCCTGAGGCCTATGTGGCTTCGTACACAGAATTAGGAGATCTCCTTCTCTGGTTCTCTTCACTCTGGGATTCTCCCGTGACCCTTCAGCGCCCTTGGGGCTCCTTTTCCTGGTTCATCTGACCAGAAAGGTGGAGTTTTAGGCGTCCTCCTGGTCACTATGGCAGTGTTCCTCCTGGACAGGTCTACCCTCGGGACAAAGCCATAAAGGGAAAAAAAACAATGGAGAAGCTCGTCCAGTGCAATTGCTTCTTCAAGGTTTGCCTCCCCCTACAATTCAGATGCTTTTGTTTACTTTCAGAATCCTCTGGTAGCTGTTTTTGGTACACTGTCTACAGTTTTTAGCTATAATCAGTTAAAATAGCATGGGTTGTCACACTGCCATAACAGAACTAGACCCTCTATCCTTTTATTCCTTTTTGACGCTGGGATTATTTAGAAGTACGGTATGAGGTTTATTTTTATTTCCAAGAAGTTATATTTAAGGGTACATCCTTAAACTGACTAAAGAGGATGTTTACACTGATAAAAGATGCAGTCTATGGGAATTCCCTGGTGGTCCACTGGTTAGGACTCGGCGCTTTCACTGCTAGTGCCCGGGTTCAATCCCTGCTTGGGGAACTAAGATCCTGCAAGTCCTGCAGTGTGGCAAAAATAAAAAAGATACAGTCTATCATGATTTTTAACTTTTATGAGCTAAAAACTTTTTGTAAAGTGGATGAAGAAAAAAATAGTTGGAAACTCAAAGACAAACCAGAGTCATAGTAGGAGATTCAAAACACCTTTCTCAGATTTGACAGATTGAATAGAGGATTTAAGTAACAAAATTAATTTCCTCAGTTTGCTTCATTTAATGGTTAATTGCGTACAGATAAGTTTATTCCCATTCTTCCCAAATGTCTTATAAAACATTTATTTAAAATCAGACCAAAAAAAAAAAAACCAACTGGGTCACATAGAAAATTTCAAGTTCTCCAAAAGAAAATGTCAAGTTTTCCAAAGCGTGACTATATGCATCGTGGACTACAGTGAAGTCGGAAGGTTGGGTGTTACCTTCTTTTCATCCTTGCAGTCACAGATTTTTACCAGCTTCTGCGCTGGGCCTGATGAGGGGGTGACGGCTTCTAGCAGCAGATATACCGGGCAAGTCATGGATGCCAACTGGTTTCACTTCTCAAAGTCTAATCTTTTTAAAGGTAATTTCTGGTTTATGGGGTCATCTGACTTTTATAGCCACTTGCTTACGTAGATTGGAAGCAGATAGACTGAATCAGTTGCCTAAAAGTACACAGTTGCAAGCACATACCCTTCTTCTGGTTCATTGTTCTCTGCCCACCTTATACCACGGGCTGCTTAGTCTGAGTCTCAAAATGGATCTATTCTCAGTTTATTTTGGAGATTAAGGGAAGAGTCAAGGCAGGAGTGGGAAAGTTTGGCAATCACTTGGATCTTATTTCATTTGAAATTTTGAGGGCTTCCAGGACGTCCCTGCTAATGTGGTTTTTAAGAAAACTAGATTTTGGTTTATCAACCGTACAGGTCAAATTTGTTTGTTTGGACAGTTGGGGTAAGGGTTGTTAAAGGAAACCAGCCAAATTTTAAAACAAAATTAATTAAAGAAACTACCACAGAGAAGATATTTGAGGGTTGTGGCGTTGGGGATGGTCTCATCATTAGGAATAAGCTATCTTTCCAAGATAAGGCTGTATGAGCCGAGTGGTGGTATACGGGCAGACCTCGGAGATATTGCAGGTTCAGTCCCAGACCACTGCCATAAAGAGCAAAAATTGTAACAAAGTGAGTCACATGAATTTTTTGTTTTCCCAGTGCATGTAAATGTTATGTTTACACATAGCCTATTAAGTGTGCATTGCCATTATGTCTAAAAAAACAATGTACATACCTTAATTTAAAAATACCTTATGGCTAAAAATTCTAACCATCATCTGATAACACAGGGTTACCATAAACCTTCAATATGTGAAAAAACACTATCTGCAAAGTGTGATAAAGTGAAGTGTAATAAAATGAGGTCTGCCTGTACACAGTTTTGGCCTTTTTGGTGACTCTGGACAAATTGCATGGCCTACTTATTTTTTCTTTTCATTAAGAGACTACTGAGGCATTAAACCCAGTTCACAAAGCTAGCTTAGAATTTCACTGTTTCAAGATCTACTTTGTATACCTTAGACAGCTTAGTTGAAGTACTTCTTCAAGTAAATTGTTTAAATAAATCTAATTAGATTTTCATCTGATTTTAAAATGTTTTTCTCTCTCTTAAGACATTTAAAAAAGTATTATTACTACATCAGCAGGTAAGAGAGAAAAGGAAAAAAAATAGACCTTAACCTAATCACTGTTAGCATTTCGGTGCATTATTTTTCACTGTTTTTTTTTCCCCGCCAATTACACCTTTTTTTTTCTCCTTTTACTATCTGGCTACTTAAGGGGGATGATGGTGAATTAATGTGGTTGCAAGTTAATCAGGGGCCTTCAGTTTCACTCACTTGACATTACTCCCTTCAACCCTCTCCTCCCCACTAGAGTTGGAAGAGAAGGGGTTAATAAGAGCCATTCAGTTGTTGCCTAATTACTAAGTTAATGGGATGTTCCTGTCCCACGTTCCACCTTTCCTAGGTAATCAAGAATTGAGTATCATTTCTTAAACCTTAGCAAGCGTCAAAGTCACATGAAGGACTTGTTAAAACACAAATGCTGGGCCCCACTCTTATATTTTCTGACTCAATAGATCAGGGTGGGCCTGAGAATAAGACTTTCTAACACGTTCCCAGATGATGCTGATTCTGTTAGCCCAGGACCACAGTTGAGAACTATTGGTGTGTAGACCATGATTTTTTGAGTGATCCTCTGACCATCACTGACCTTTTTCTGATTAGCCAAGAGTTGATTTTAGTTGAAATCATAATTTAGATATTTTACATTATGATTTTCATCTCAAGCATTTCCCCGAGTTACTGTAAAGCATTTTAACTTAAAAAAACTACACAAGTAATGCATGTTCATTAAATAAAAATCAGGGAGAAAAGAAGCTAAAAGAAAAATTAGTTACAAATTCCTCCAGGTCGATACTTTTAGTGTATATCTTACCAGTCTCTCAATAGATAGACAGACAGACAGATGGACAATCTCTCTGTGGTCATACCACCCAGAATGTCTTCGATTTTGTCTGATCTTGGAAGCTAAGTAGGGTCGGACTTGGTTAGTACTTGGATGGAAGACAGACACGAAACTATGTATGTGGGTGTGTGTGGGTGTGTGTGTGTGTGTGTTTGTATGTGTATACACACACATATATACACAGACAAATATATTTAACAAAAAGTGAAATCATTTAATACATGTATTTTTAGTTATGTAGTTTTTTTACTTGCTATGTAGTGAATATCTTTTTATGTTGAATATAGCTCTAAATAATTTTAATTGATGCAACATTTTCCAGTTTATACTCTAATTTATTTAATTAGTTCTCTTAAGAGTTTTGCTCCAATTTTTCATTATTAAAAATAATACTGCATTGACTATCTTATGTTTCTCTGTATTTGCTTAGTTATTTTCTTAGGATAATAATCTATATGTATGATTGCTGTGTCAAAGGTTATGCACTTCCCTGGCAGTCCAGTGGTTAAGACTCTGCGCTTCCACTGCAGCACAGCCAAAGGAAAAAAAAAAGGTTACGCACTTTTAAGAATCTTTGCTAGTCTGAGAAACAAAAAAAGTATTCTGGTTTAAGTTTATATTTAGTTATCAGTAAGGTTTATTGGCCATTTTATGTATCTTTGTGAATTACCTATTTATATCCATTGCTGATATTTCCATTGAGTGTCCATCTTCTCATTTTTATTTGTAAGATCTTTTTATTAGAATGTAAACTCTTTGCCATATGTTTAAAATAGTTTCCCCCAGTTTATTTGACTTATATCTTTAATAGGTTCATTTCCCCCACCTACTGCCCCGTGCAGAACTTTTAACACTTTTCTGGAGTCAGATGGTACCCAAAATGCTTAATTACCATTTTTAATGGCTGTGTGATACTTCTTTGAGTGGGGTCTACCAGAATTTAGTTTATTATCCTCAACTTTTAGGGGTCCTCAGGAAGGCCTGAGTATGTCATCTGTGCTTTGTTTTCAAAGTTTTTCTACTTTCTTTCTTTAACCAGATGCTAACCCTGAGGTGACCATGACAATGCTTCGCTGGATCTATACGGATGAGTTGGAGTTCAGAGAAGATGATGTGTTCCTGACCGAGCTGATGAAACTAGCTAATCGGTTTCAGCTACAGCTCCTTAGGGAGAGGCAAGTCACAGCAGATATATTCAAGCACCTCAGATGGTGGTGGCTGAGCTTTAATTATGCCAAGCTCTGGGAAAACAGCTGCTTCTGCTAATGTAAATAACTTTTGCAAGGTGTTCTTTTAAACGCAATAGTGGGGAGAGAATTTTATCTCCCTTGCTTCGTGTTATCTTGTAAGCTAAATTTTGCCAAGGCTTTTAGGTATTCTCTTTTCTTTCACTGGTTTATTACCTGAGATTACATAGCTGTGTGAACTGATGAACTGAATGTGAAATAATATAATCCAATGTCCAACGCCTCAACTTTCCCTCCTATACCATTTCCTTTGACATTTTGTTCTACTTTCTGATGTATCTACTTAGAAGGAGTTCTTGGTCGTATTCTCTTGTTAGAAACACATTAATGACTAAATTAGTACATGAGAATCTGCCTCAGTAAGTTTCATAGTGTTTCTGAGGTCTCACTTCATTTGTTAACTGCTTTTTAGGTTCCAAGGAGATAGCCTCCTATGTTTTTTATATTGCATTTTCTCTGTTGCCCTCCCGAGTTGGCCTTTATAACAACAGAAAACAAAACGTTCACCAGATGATATCAAGCAACATGCCCTTGAGTTTTTGTTGGAGATGTGGCCCTTGGTAGTCAGCTTGGTAGATGGAGCGTCTTTTTATGTCACTTAGTAATCTTTTGTATTCTGTGTGCGTGAAGGAATGGCTTTTTTCCTGGGTGGGTGGAGAGGTGGTTTCAGCTATCAAGAGGCATTCCACTTGTTGTGTTGCCCTCAGTGAGTCAAGAGAGACCTTGCTACTAGAGCTGCTTGTTCTGTTTTCATTATGAGGCTGATGTTTCCCCTGAGATGGCCCACTGTGCCCCACATGAGTCAAGTATACAGGTTACTCCTGACTATCTGTGATTGATGTGGGCTTGAGTGCATTTTAATACCTAGATACAATAAGTAAAAAAAAACCAAACAAGCAGGTCTAAGGTTTGTAGGTACATATAGTATTAGGTTAGCAAAGATAACTTTACTGTCAGGGCCGTTCTTTGGGTGAGTTTTTGAATCATCTGAGAGTGAAATGAGAATGATTTTAATTAGATTGAGTGTGATTTATATCTACTTTTCCCCCCCCCAGATTTCCTGAGCTTTCTCCCATTGACCTTGTCAAACTTGCTTGTAAATTAAATTGCTTTGATAAAAGTGCCCTGCAGTTTGGAGTAGTTTAGATAATTGTAATCTGTGTAATGGATTCTTTAATTAGAATGTTTGTTGTTTATTGACTGATTAGGCTTCATAACTGTCAACATTACCAGATGCTCAATGTTGTATTGTTGGATGTGGGCATTAAGTTTATCTGTCATGGCTTTGTTAAGGGCTGGGATGGAAGAGACCCAGTAGCGGGTTCAATTGTTGGCTTTTGAAAGGTCACAGAGCGCCCACTGCTGCCTGCAGGAGAAATTACACATTTGAAATAGTAAGTGAAAGGGCCCCAACACAAATGTGTGCAGTTAAATGTGAAGCCCGTGTTGCTCATTTTTGTAATGTAGGGATCTTGGTGGTTTGGGAATGCTATCACCAGTTTGATGAAAAGGAAGTTTTGGGCATAAGCATTATCAGGAAAATACTCTTAAAAAAGGAGAGAATTAATAGTGTATGCTAACAACTGACAGTTTATATAATTTTTCCTGATTATTAACTACATGTTCAGTGTATGGTATTTAGAAAGTATAGAATGATATAAAAAAAAAAAGGAAATCGTCTGTAATTCAACCACTGTTAACTTTTTGTTGTTCATTCTTTCAGTAATTTTTCTGCCTTATATTCACACATGGGATTGATAAAAAACTAGACAGGAGTTTGTGGGACGCTTGAGTATATGCTTGACTTTGTACTTTAAAAATTAGGTTTATCGTTTTTGTGCATCTGTGTCCTTTTTGTACTCTAAAATTAAAAACGTGTATTAACAGCAACAAAATCCCTTTAGAGGAAAGTTAGTCTGCGTTGCTACTTTTCAAAGAGAAGATACGAACTGAGAATCTGAGTTTTTAGATATAATTGCATGTTCTTCAGTTGTGTAAATCATGTCAGTTACTATTTATAGGCTATCCAAATAGTGAATGGCACTCTGGGGATCCTAGAATTTAGTGAAAATGAAGTGTCTGCCAGTTGTAACAAAACATCTGTCTTCATGAAACATAGTTGAGTATCTTGATGCAGTGTATTTTGGCAGTAGTAAGGAGGGGAATGGAATTTTCAGACTCTCAGCATTTGTCTGTAAAAATGCTTTGTAAAGTCAGTACTCCCTGAGATCACACCATGTTTTAGGATATTAGGATATTTGTCATTGTAAAAGTGGTAAAAGTTTCACATACCTGAAAAGAGGACTTTTCTCCTGGAATGCTCTGATTTCATAGCCTGGGTCAGAATGACTTCAAACATTGCTGTCAGTCTGCTAATATTTTGGGGAAACTAGTGGTACAGACAGCAGAGGCTCAGAAATAGAACATTGTTATTCATTATTATAGTGACTTATTTAGATATTGTGACAATTTGATTTAAAAGTGCCCTGGGGGAGATGCTTCTTCACACCAAGCTGTGTAGCTTAAAAACAAAGCACTTAAGCACAGGTCTTGGAATAAAATGGGTGCCTGCATTTACTGCCAGATGGAGAAATGACTCCACGATTATTCTTGCTCCTACCCTAAGGTCTCATTTGTGAGGTTTAGAAAGTTTGTTCCCCCTTCTTCCCAGGTCTTTCTCATGACTTTCCTCCTTTCCTCCCCCATCTCCCACTCTCCACTTGGTATCCAAACCTCACCTGTTAGAATTGGGAGTTATCCGCTCGCCAATCAGTTATTCTTATTTATAGTAGTACTGAAACCCATTCGTATTAGTTATTAAATTATGCAGCTTCCTTGAGAAGGACCTCAGCTTGCAAGCAAACATACCTCCTATGTACCTCAGACTGTGCAAGGCTTACATAGTTTTCCTTTATCTTGGAAAACACACAGAGATCCCCTGAACCTCT
This sequence comes from Balaenoptera musculus, assembly GCF_009873245.2. NCBI lineage: Eukaryota > Metazoa > Chordata > Mammalia > Artiodactyla > Balaenopteridae > Balaenoptera > Balaenoptera musculus. Next base: position 48,254,607 of record NC_045804.1, on the reverse strand, counting down.
GAGATAGAGTAATGTCTCACAGGGGAGGAGGTGGGGTCACAGGGAGCTCGTGTAGTTTGGCCCCTCAAATTCCATGGGCCTCAACTCAGGTCTTTCTTACCTCACGGTTCACTTTGCGTTCAGCACTCTGTGCTGCCCTTGTGATCAGAACATGGTTTTTGTGGGAGCTGGGGACAGAAGCAGCGGTGGGGTGTCGGGGAATACCTGACGCCACTTTAGGCCTCTTGACTGCCCTTGGAGGTGAACCTGATTTGTAGGGAGATGTTCAGGCAAAGGAGATGGGAGGGCCGTGTCACCTGCCTCCTTCCCCCGGGCCCTGTGCTGTGGAGGCCCACCAAGGTTTCCAGGAATTCTGGGGCAGTGGAAGTGTGGGCCTTCCCAGTGCTACATCTTCTAGGCTAGGACATGCGTGTGCCTGCTTTGTGCTACCAGAGGCCTGCGTACAGCCCTCTCTTCCCTGACGTAGTTGGGGCTCTCCTAGTGATTGTGAGAGTCTTGTTATTGTTGCTGTTGTTGTTGTCATGTTGTTACCAGGCTCTATGGGACATCCGTTGTAGCCAGTTCTTCTCTGTCTGGTATACTATAGTTTGACTCTTAACTCAATTGTTTCTATACATGATAGATTTTTAAAGTGGGCTTTCTAAAATCAGCTTTATTGAGTTACAATTCACATACCATATAGATCACCATTTGGGGAAGACTTTTAAGGCGGTGTTCATTTATTGAGGCATAGAGCCTCATATTTGAAGTGATTTCTAAGCCACACTGGTTGCATGATAGAGTTGTGCTAGTGGGAACTGCAAACATGTTCCCTACAGTTAAATACCAAAGGACTGAATTTGATGCATTGCGTGTTTGATATTACAGTTGCCTGTGTGGTATGATTACCGAGTTTCACGTGATTACTTTCAAGGCAGTTGGGGGGTTATGCTTAACATATTTATTTACAGATTATTTTGGTTCTGACCAGAATGAGCAATATAATAATGAACTTCTAGTACTTATAAAATATAGTAACTCAGCTGCAATTCATTCGTAGCTGCTTTGCTTAAACCTTACACTTTAGTGCTATTGGACATGGCCAGGCAGTACCCAGATTATTGCTTTGGTTTGTTTGTTTATGAATAAATTGGTCCTAATAATACTGTTGATCATTAAAATTGTCTCGTAGATGTGAGAAGGGTGTGATGTCCCTGGTGAACGTCAGGAACTGTATCCGCTTCTATCAGACTGCGGAGGAACTGAATGCCAGCACGCTGATGAACTACTGTGCAGAAATTATTGCAAGTCATTGGGTGAGTGTGAGACTGAGAGGTGTGGAAAAGCACCTTCACTGGAAGTCAGAAGACTGGGGCTTGGGACCTGGTTCCACAGAAGGATACCTCTCTGGCCCCTCATTTCCTTTTATAACAAAATTGAAGGCTAAGTAGTCGCATTAGATGATCTGTGAGATTCTTTTGGGCTCTAAAAGTCTCATAGTTCTGATTTCGGAGTAGAGGAGCAGAAGATAGCTCAGGTCAAGAAACAGGCTTGGAGCGGAGGGACGCAGGCCCGCTTTACCCTCCGTCTGCAGGAGTGGCGGCTGAGCCCCGGGAGCGGGTGCTGCTGTAGGGCCAGCAGGCCTGCCGAGCTCGGCAGCACCCCTTCCGGGCTTTCCCTGCCTTCTCGTCGTGTGGAAGGCGTTGTTAAATGTACATATGCCCTTCTTAGGTAGCTTTCATCATAAAGACAGGTTTTGCACTTCTTTGTCTGTTTTGCATTTTTCAGAAAATCATGGCTAGGGCTATGTTTATAACCTAGTTTCTGCAAATTGTTCGGTACTCCACAGCATTATGAGAAGAAGTGTCTTAAAGAACTGGATTTTAAAGAATTGAAACAGGAACGGTAACCTTTCTGCTAAAGCAGGTAGAAACTTAGAGATCTGCAGCAGTAGAGAGCGGTGGTGACTCAGTGGACTGAATTGTTTGTGGAAGTTCTGATTAATTCTGTAGCTGTCACCCTTGTGGGGTTGAGGGGCAGGACTCTTCTCGCGGGCAGGGCTCCTTGTGACTCCGTCCCTGTGGAGTGTCCGCGTTGCCCGTGCTGTGCCGTCTCGCCCAGAGGCAGGGCAGTGCTGTGGTGAGGGGGGGTCCTCGCTCGGCAGGTGGGCCTCTGGGCTCCAGATCCCGGCTTGGCCGTTCACTCAGTGTGCGAGCTGGGCACATTAATTAGCCTCTTTATGCTTTACTTTCTTCATCTGTGAATGGGGATAATAATAGTACCTACCTCATAGGGTTTTCGTGAGGATTAAGTGAGTTGGGAAATGTTAAGCCCTTTAAAATAGGGCCAGACACATTCCAAGGGCTTCTTAAGAAATGTCAGTTGCTGTTATTGTTGATATGTTGAATCTGTTCTGCTTTTCACTGTCTCTTTAATCCTTAGGATGACTTACGAAAGGAGGACTTCAGCAGCATGAGTGCTCAGTTGTTATACAAAATGATCAAATCCAAGACTGAGTACCCATTACATAAAGCTATCAAAGTGGAGAGAGAAGACGTGGTCTTCCTTTATCTAATTGAAATGGATTCACAGGTACTATACCTTTCCCCCAAACTATACTTCTCTTGTTCTTCTCTACAACGCTCCTCACTTTCTCTGAGCCATTGCTGGCACAGTCTTTAATGTGCATATTTCTACTAGTAGTTTGTTCGAGGCAGTCTGAGCTTTTCCTCTCATGCTTCTCAGTATTCTTCCAGCCTCTGCCCATTGCCCACTTCCAAAGACACGTTCACATTTTTAGATAGTTGTTACAGCAGTACTTAACTTCCAGGTACCAAAATCTGCTTTAGTTTTTCTTTTGCTACTGTAAGAAATTGCCACAAACCTAGTGGCTTAAAACAACACAAATTTATTATCTTACAGTTTTGTAGCTTGGAAGTCCAGTACAGGCATCACCCATCTAGAAGTCAGAGTGTTGGCAGGCTGTGTTCCTTTCCGGAGGCTCTAGGGAAGCCTGCTTGTTTGGGTTGTTGGCAGAATTCAGTTCCTTGTGATTATAGGACCAACATCCCCATTTTCTTCTGGCTGTCAGCTGAGTCAGGGCCATTCTCAGCTTCTAGAGGCCACCACATTTCCTTAGCCCGTGGCCCCCTTCCTCTGTCTTCAAAGCCAATAGTGGCAAATCAAGTCTTTCTCGTGTCACAACTGTCTGACCTACTCTTCTGCTTCCCTCTTTCACTTTTAAGGACTCATGGGATTAGATAGATTGGGCCCTCCTGGATAGTCCAGGGACACTCTCCCCATCTCAGGGTCCTTAACCGTAATCACATCTGCCAAGTGCCTTTCATTGTGTGAGGTGACATAGTCACAGGTTCGGGAGATTAGGACGTGGACATCTTTGGGGGCTGTTCTTCTGCTTGCCACACCGCCTTAGAAGAAATGTAGCTGCTCTGGGCAGATGGCTGTGTCGTGTGTTTTATCCTGGGTGTCCAGGGTGTGGGGGAGGCATTAAACTGCTAGGAGGAATTAGATAGTTAAGCAAGCCACAGTCTTTTGTGAAAATGTGAGCTGTTTCCCATCAGGCTCTCTGAACCTCTGTCCTGACACTTGTGTTCCTACAGCATTGTCTGCATTTCCCCCTTGTACTGTCTTCCATGGTGTTTGCACCTGCTCTGTGATCCCCGTTAGTCCTGGGCTGCCTGAAAGGCGTGAGCCCTGAGGAGGCCTGAGAGAAGTTTGTGAATTCAGTTGAATTTGGAGAGTAAGCTATAGTAAGTTATAGGACTAAAATTTGACATTTGTGTGAGATGATTTTTAAGAGTCAAGGTGTGAGAGATTCAGTTGTATTCTCTACTGGATGGGTGCTGATTTACAAATTTCTCTGCGCAGCTCCCTGGGAAGCTGAATGAGTTGGATCATAACGGAGATCTTGCTTTAGATCTAGCCCTTTCACGACGACTAGAGAGTATCGCCACCACTCTGGTTAGTCACAAAGCTGACGTGGACATGGTGGGCAAGAATGGCTGGAGCTTGTTACATAAAGGCATCCAAAGAGGTAGGAAGAAGCGTATATTATATTTTTCCGGTGGGCAATTTTACTTTTATCCAGGTAACTTTTGAAGACTCTCTGACCCTGTTCCACAGATTCTCAAAGGCTTCTTGAGTCTGTACTTGCAGGCTACATGATTTAGAATTTGTGATCAGTGGGTCAGAAGAGAGATGGAAGAGCTATTGCCTTATGCCTTGTTGGTTAGGCTCTTCAGAGTGTCAGCAGGACCCCCAGAAGAAGGTAGAAAGATGGTACTTATAGAAAAAGTACCTTTTACTTGTAAGCAATTGATGTGTTATTTGCTTATTCAGTACATCACTTTCTCCAGAAATTGTGCTAGGAAGACTTTACTTGTATCAGTTGCTGTAAGAGAGGGAAAGTATCAAGAACACGAATATTTAAACATATTCTTGGATTCAAGAATTTTCACTTTTACAGAATAGACTTGTCATAGATCATGACAAAGTGATGAAGTTTCATTTTGTTCTTGGGAAGTTATTTGAAATTGTAGCTCTGTTTGAGTACATTGTCATTAGTAGTGGGAAGCTATGTAAGTGATAGAATTACGATCAAAGCATTTTCACCTTATTGAATTAAAGGGAAACAAGTACTAGTCTTTTGTTTTCCCATGGCCTTAGTCATTCTTAAGTCCCAAAT